>NC_133619.1:636776080-637084335 GCF_048593235.1 Sminthopsis crassicaudata | reverse complement strand
AGAATTCTGCTCTTATCCAATCATTATCTCCAGGCCGTCACCTCTTCCTCTAACTTCCCTTACAAAACCCTAATCTTCATCCATAATGACGTCCAATCCTTTATTCTCTCCCAGATTCTCTCCCCTTCATTCTTTTTTCTCTTCCACATCTTGACTCCTTGGTGAACCAATTCAACAGGACTTGGTCTTCCTCTCTTTAATCCCTCACCCCCCTTAACATAGCCCAATTATTCCCAGACAAGCCCCAACCTTGGAAACTCCCATCATTCATCATTTTTTGCTCCTACACATGTGTATGAAGAGAGAAAATCACTCAATTGTTCTGTCTCAATCCACTACAACTTTAGGTCACACAGTCTCAGCTGACTGCCAGTGGGAAATCTTACTTTATATCTCTTATCAACTCACTCTCCCACTCTTCATAGGTTCTTCCAAAGCCTTTCATCTCTCCTCAGATTTCCTGTGACTCCCCCTCATCCTCTCTCTGAGAAGCTTGTCTCATATTTACATAAAAAATTGAGGAAATTCTCTGTCAGGGCTTTCTTCATTCTTATCACGTGAATTTCTTCAGCCACTCTCTCCTCCTTCCCCTCTCTCCCACAGGAGGAAGTGGCCTTAGTCCTTCTCAAAGCCATTTTTTTAACCTGCTCAAGTGATTCTACTCCACCCCATCTGTCCCAACATTTAGCCACTTCTACATCCCCACTCTCCCACTCATTAATCTCTCCCTCTCTACCAGCTCCTTCCTTCCTGCTACAAACACACCCTTATTTCTCCCATCCTGAAAAAATCCTCACTGGGTCTTCCCATTCCCAGTAACCATCATCCTATATTTCTTCTACCTTTGTAACTAAAGTCCTTAAAAAGGCATCTACAATCCGTAGATTTTCTCTCTCTCTTTTCTTAACCCCTTCTAATTGGCTTCCAACACCATCATTCTACCCAAACCACTCTCTGCAAAGCTTCTAATGATCTTAGTTGCTAAATCCAGTGGTCTTTCCTCAGTCCCTATTCTCCTTGACCTCTCTTCAGTTTTTGGCACTGAACATCACTTTCTCCTCCCCTTGATACTCTTCTCTCTAGATTTCCGGAACACCTCATGCTTTTTCCTGGTTCTCCTCCTCCCTTTCTGGCTCCTTTGCTGGATCCTTCTTCAGATGTCCTCTTGCCATGGGTGCCCTTAAGGCTCTGTCTTGGACCATCTTCTCTTCCTCCTTACTATTGCACTTGGTGATTTCATCAACTCTCATGGATTCAACAACCATCTCTATGCCGACAATTCTCAAATCTACCCATCCTGCCCCAAATTCTCTGCTGATTTCCAATCTCACATCTCCAATTACATATGAGACGTCTCAAAGTGGATGTCTGATAAATATCTTAAACTCAACCTGTCCAAAACAGAACTCATCTTTTTCTCTAAATTCTCCCCCAACACAAAAACCTTCTGTTATGGCAGAAAGCACCACTGTCTTTCCAGGCCCTCAGGCTCCCAGCCAGGAATATCCTGAAGTCCCCACTTTCTCTCCAATATGCAGTCTGTTACCAAAATCTCCCAATTGTACCTTTGTGACCCTTCTATCCCCTTTTCTCTTCTGACATTGCCCCAGTCGTGTGTAGTCTCTCCTCATCTCACTCCTGGACTGTTGGAATAGCTGCTGGTGGGTCCCCCCCCCCCCCCCGCAACTCCAACCCTTCCCCCAGGCAACCACTAAAAGGATTTCTTAAAGCTCAGATCTGACCATGTTACATGTACACCCGCCCGTCAATTGGAGAATGGCTGAGTAAATTATGACATATGAATGTTATGGAATATTATTGTTTTGTAAGAAAGACCAGCAGGATGATTTCAGAGAGGTCTGGAGAGATTCACAGGAACTGATGCTGAGTGAAATGAGCAGAACCAGATCATCATTGTACACGGCTACAAGAAGAGTATGATCAATTCTGATGGACGTGGCCATCTTCAACAATGAGATGAGTCAGACAAGATTCAATGATCTTGTGATGAAAAGAGCCATCAGCACCCAGAGACAGGATTGTGGGAACCAAGTGTGGATCATCACTCAGTATTTTCACTTCTTTTGTTGTTGTTGGCTTGCATTTTTTCTTTCTCAGGTTTTTTTTTTCCTTCTTGATCCAAATTTTTTTGTGCAATAAGATAACTGTATAAATATGCATACATCTATTGGAGTTAACATCTATTTTAAGATATTTAACATGTATTGTTAAATTGCCATCTAGGGGAGGGGGTGGGGAAAAGGAGAGGAAAAATTGGAATACAAGGTTTTGCAAGAGTCAATGCTGAAAAATTATCTATGCATATGTTTTGTCAATAAAAAATTTTAATAAAAATCTTTTAAAACACCACATACACCCACCCCCATTCAATATACTTCACTGACTCCCTCTTGCTTCAAGGATCAAATGTACAATGCTCTATTTAACACTGAAAGCCTTTCATAACTCAGCCTCCTCTTACCTTTCCAGTTTTCCTACAACTTACTCCCCTAGCTCTTAATCTTTGATCCAGTGACTCGGCCTTCTGGCTGTTCCAAGAACAGGATTGTTTGTTTATCTCTTGGCTCTGGGCATTCTCTCTGGCTGTCCCCTTGGCCTGGAACATTCTCCCTCCTCCACTCCACCTACTGAGCAATCTGACTTCCTTTAAGTCCCAATTGAAATGGCACCTTCTACTGGAAGCCTTCCCCAACTCCTCTGGATTCTAATGTCTTCCCTCAATTAATTATTTCCTGTCTGTCTTCTATCTAGTTTACTTTGTATATATTTGTTTGTATATTGTCTCCTCCTTTAGATTGTAAGGTCCTTGAGGACAGAGATTGTCTGTGATAACTCTTTTTGTTTCCTGAGTGCTTAGTGGAGTGCTTGACACATAGTAGGTACTCAATAAATGTTCATTGATTGGTTGAATGGATAACATTTGAACCTTAATCGAATTTAAACTGGTTAAAGAGAGGAAGATTATACCCTTCAACAACAATACTGTATGAGGATGTATTCTGATGGAAGTGGATATCTTCAACATAGAGAAGATCTAATCCAGTTCCAATTGATCATTGATGGACAGAATCAGCTACACGGAGAGAAGGAACACCGGGAAATGAGTGTAAACTGTTAGCATTTATTTTGTTTGTTTTTCTCCCCAGATTATTTTTACCTTCAAAATCCAATTCTTCCTTTGCAACAACAACAAAATTCGGTTCTGCACATATATATTGTACCTAGGATATACTATAAGATATTTAATATGTATGGGAATACCTGCCATTTAGGGGAGAGGGTGGAGGGAAGGAGGGGAAAAATTCGGAACAGAAGGGAGTACAAGGGATAATGTTGTAAAAAATTACCTATGCATATGTACTATCAAAAAAGTTATAATTATAAAAATAATTTTTAAAATATAATAAATAATAAATAATATATAAAAATATATAATAAATAAAATAATAAAAAATAAAGAGAGGAAGAATACATACACACATAGTTAGGTACAGAAATACATTTCATTCTTTGGAAAAATGGGAGGAAAGAAAAGGAAAGAGGGAATTAGAAGGTAAGATTAAGGGAGGGACTAAGCAAAACAAATTCTAATTAAAGATGTACAAAATTATGAAAAGCTCTTTTCAACATGGCAAAAATGGGAATCGGAGGGATGCCCTTAAATTGGGAAGTGAATGAACAAGTTATGGTATGGTTATGATGGAATACTATTGTTCTGCAAAAAATAATGAAGGAGAGGATTTCTCAGGAAAAACCTGGGATGGTTTCTATGAACTATCGTATAATGAAATGAGCAGAACCAGGGAATGATTTACACAATAACAATAATATGTAAAGGCAAACAACTTTGAAAGAATTAGGAACTCTTATCAGCACAATGATCAGAACATAAATGATGAAATCTGTTATCTCCTGATTGATGGACTCAGGGCAGAATGGCCAGTGTGGAAATTTGTTTTGATTGACTACAGGCTTTGAGCAAGGTTTCATCTTCTGGGGAGAGGGCAAGGAGGATTTTTGACTTCTTTAGTGGCAAAGTCCTATTAGGGAAATGGAGGCTGGCACTGAGAAGAGAATGCCTTCTCACTGGGCAGGGTCCTACTTTGGACTTTCTGCAAAGAAATGAGTAAAAGGAAACCTATTTTATAAGCAGCTCTTGAAAGGGGGAGAGAAGGGAGCTGGGGCAGCCTGAGCTGACCAGAACAAGATTTCTCAATTGAATTGGGAATTTAGAATGTCCTGAATAAGGATGTGACTTTCCAAAAGATCAATGGGAGTTGATTTGCCCTGGAACAATGTTGCTTGTCTCATCCTGCCTGGGATACCCTGATCTCTCAGATCAAAAGGGGACACAATTTCAGAATGATAATTTTAAAGGGAACACAATTTCACACCCCCTTTGCATCCTTTCAGGAGTCAAGATTTTTAATGGGCAAACTCCCCAGTGTAAGATGGCAGATCTGTTCTGTCCTAATTATGTCAATTGTAGGGTGGCATCGAGAGGATACTGAGATACCAGAGAAAGAGGTACCCATGCCAGCTTGGTTATTAATAGATTTTATTAGAGTTAATTACGTTAATTGAGGGAGTTTACTCACAAGAAGCCAGTTGTCCTGGACAACAGCAGGACAAAGTGATATTATGAATTCCCATCCCAACCCCAGGCCGAGTTAGGTATTACATAGAAACAGAACAAAGAAGGTAAAGTGCCAGGGATGCCCCAAGGTCACCTGGAAGCTCTCCCGAGGGATAGTCAAAGTTTCTTTTTCTGTTTACATTTATTCAAGGTAGTTTACATTTCACTTCAAGACTCCTAGTCACGTTCTTGGCTCTGATAACTAGCACATGTGTCCCAAGCATCAGAAAGATGGTTATTAGAGGATTAAAGAAAAGTATTTTAGCTTTGGTGGTTAATTAACCTAATCTTCCCTTCCCCCACAAACAGTCAGGTCTAATTGACTTGTCCAGATTAATTTCATTCTATTTTCCTACCCCTGAAACAGCCCCAAATCCTGAACTTAAACATAGTAAGTGCTATGTAAATGTTAGCTATTGTTATTGCTGGTGATATAGTATCCAGCTCAGGAAGACCCAGGAGAAAAATTTTCACCACCGGAGTCTTTGGTATTGTCAGAATTAGAGAGGTATCTGGTTTTATCAATCAAAGTGACATTTAAAAAGGTGAAATTTTTAGATCTGCATTACCTCTGGCTCCATAGTCTCACCAAACTTAATTACCTGCCATCAAAACCATCAGTGCCTTACCCCCTGCCCTGCTCTGAATCTGCCCATCTCCTTTGTCCCCCTATTGGAACAAGAGCTCTTTGAGGATGGGAACTGTCTCCCTTTTCGACTCATAATTCCAGTACCCAGCACTGTACTTAATAATATATACATATGTACATAATAAGCACGATATGTTTTATGAATTTCAACATTATTCCAAGAAGAGAACCATAATAAAGATATTTGCTTCTGCCAAACTGGATTAATTACTAGTATAATTATTTCCCAACATGGTTCTCCTATCTCCCACTTCTGTGCATTTATCTACTAAAGCTGTTCATTTCTGGAACTTCCTCCCCCATTCTCATCTCTAGCAGGTGACATCCAACTCTTTAAGACTTAGCTCAGGGGCCACTTCCTCCATAAATGCTTCCTCGATGATTAATCCACATGAAAGTGTTTTCAAGTTTTCTTAGAGCATTCCTTTGTCCTTATAATTCTACCTTTTATTATACTTTGAATGATCTAAATGATGGTATCTTAGGTCTAGAGCTAGAAGAAATCTCAGAGGCTATCTTTTCCAACCCCATCATTTTATGGATGAGGAAACTAAAGCCTAGGGAGGGTTAAGTGATTAGTTGTCCCTACATATTTCCGCATCTGCTGCAAACATTATTTGTCTTTAAATCCCTTAAGGATAGGCAAGAGCCATTTTGTCATCACATCTTTAAATTGCTAGTATGTCACTAGGACAATGGATATTTTGAGTTAAATTGAGAGTTTGTGAAGGATAAATTGGAGAAGGTGGGAACTTTAAGTAAGGACACCAGTTAGGAGACTATCATAATAGTCCAGATAATAGAACTGGATACCTTAAAGGTAAGATGCGGAGACCTACAATAAGTCAGAGGCATTTTGAGTGGAGAAAAGGAATATGAGAAAAGACAAGTTATGATCGATATCACAGGAATCCAAACCAGGATGCAGGATGAGGAAAGAAAAGCTTCAGAGATCATCTTGTAGTTTTGAGCCTTCCTGATTAAAAATAGTTCAGTCAGCAAAATCATGAAAATGGGGGACAGGTCATGAGTGGGGAAAAAAATAAGTTCAACTTTGGTAATGTTGAGCATGAAGATCTAGTAGAATTTCTGAGTGGAAATGTCCAGTAGGCTATTGAAACCAAGTAGGATTAGGATTCAGAGGAGATATTGGAGCTAGAAATTGAAATATGGCAATCATCTGTATAGAAGTGATACTTAAAGCCATGGGAGTGTATAAGTCACCAAGGGAGAAATTGTTAAGAAGGGAAGAGATCTTAGTGAGAACCTTGGGGTCACTCACCTTTTGGGTCCAGAAAAGAAGATGAGCCAATAAAAGAGCCCAAGAAGCATCAGTGAGACAGGTAGAAGAACCACAAGAGAGTGGTGTCTTTGAATCCAAGAAAGGAGAAATGCTCTCAGAGGAGGATGGCCAATTGTGTTGAACACAGAAAGATCAAGGAGGATATGAACCCTGTTGGACCTGGGAATGAAGAGAACCCTAGTGATCTTGCATAGAGCAATGTCGGGAGAGTAATAGGGTACCCAAAAAGGCAGCTGAGGAGTAAGGAGGTTGTAAGGCAGCAGAGAAAAAGTATTTCTAGACATGCAGTTGTTTGTCCAAATATATTAGCTGCCCACTAAATATTAAGCACTCTGCTCAGTGCCAGGAAAGAAACAGAAAAGAGAATCTCTCCTCTCCATTCCCCCTAAAAGACAGGATTCTGTCTTTGTCCCTCCCAAACACACACAATTTACAAATCAATGAACAATTCTGTGTAAATGAACGTAGAACAACCAAAACCACAGGCATAAAGTTCGTATGTGACCTGAACTAAAGATATTTGTGGTATTAAATGCCTCAGGAGTAAAGCATTTGTCTACTTCATAGGTAAATCCCAAATCATGTTATCCGAATTTTGCTGTCTTGGTTTCTAAGCCATGGATAAATAGAGACAGGTTTTAAACATCAAGTAGAAGTTTATTAATCACTTTCATAGTGAAGAAGAGTTTGTAAACTAGAAGTTCTCCTGGGTAGGAGACCTCTTCCTGTTGCAGGAAAGGTTGAGAAATGGGAAAGGACAAGGAAAGTGGATTAGGATACAATCAGTTTCAACACCTGAGAACTTTCCTATGATAAGCCCATGAATCCAGGACAGTATAGGAGTTATCCAGTCCTTTAGGAACAGTTTATAAGTGATTATTTCAAATCATGGGGGTCATGACTTGTTGGGCGGGGGGGGGGGGGGGTGTTATGTGAGGGAACAGATTCTACAATCTTTGATTCACTTCACTTAACATCCACAGGAGAGCTGTGAAGGTCCAGGCTAGCTCCTCTGAAGGGCTCAGAATAAGTCTTTGTCAGGATAAGCAAAAGTCCTTGCCCCACATTGGGCGCCAAAGTGTAATGTTCTGTTGTCTCCAGAGACTGCCCATCGTTCTCTGGGAGGAAATCTGCTGTCTCAACTCAATCTCTCGGCAGCCAACTCTGACCTAGAGTAGAGACTTCCCCATCTTTCAAGTGTCGCCCTCTTTTATCCTCCCAGAGAATGGGCGTGGGATAACGCAAGGGCTTTTGGGAAGATTATTTCTATCAATGAACTTGCTCCTTTTAAACATTAAGCTACTTCCCAGAAGTTCAAAGGGGTAAAACTCCCTTTAAAGGCCGGAACTAGAGAATTGTTAAGTACTGACTTAGCACTTAGTAAGAACCTAATATCTCATTATCTCATTAGCATTTAGTAAGAACCTAAAGGAGAGAGTAGGCAAGAATTGATCATTTCAAGCTGAATTCTAAGACTCTGACTCCCAAGCCAGAAAAGGCAGTTCTAAGAGATATAAATTATTACTATATTCATTACACACATCATCTTGACAATTATAAAAATCATAATAATCTTTCCTCAACCAGTCAACAAGCATTTATTTTTATTTTGAGTCCCAAACTCTCTCCCACCTTTCTTACCCCTCCCTTATTTATTTATTAGAAGGCAAGAAAAGTGATGTCCATTATATATATGAAATCATACAAAATATGTTTTGATATTAACTAATGCAAAGAAACAAACAAAAAAGATGAAGCATTGAAAAATCTGCTTCATTCTGCAAGCAGACTCACTAGTTCTTTCTCTGGAGGTAGATAGGATTTTTCAACATCAGTTCTTTGAAATTATTGTAGCTCAGAATAGCTAAGTTTTTCACAGTTGGTTATAGTTATAATATTGTTTTTACTGTGTACAATTCAAGAAACATTCAAACCTACTTTTAAAACAAACATTGAATCAAACAGTAGGCACCTACTATGTTCCAAATACTATGCTGAGCTCTAGTAGGATTGATTATTTTAGTATTTGGTGGTGATGGTATGATTTGGAAGACTGAGTTCTTAACATGAAATGAGTGAACTTTTAAAAAATATTTTGATAATTATATTTTAATATAATTGGTTTCCTTCATAATCCAATGTACTTGGTTTTATCAATTTCAATATTATTCCAAGAAGGGATCCATAAGCCTTACCAGATTTCCAATGAAATAAAGAGAGTTAGAACTCCTAGCCTAGAGAAATCAGGTTATAACAGAACTGGATGAAGAAGGTGTTGATCTTTAGCTTGAAGAAAAGAATATTTAAATTGAATTGGGGGAAGGGAGGGAGGGCCTGGGAAAACAATCTGAAAGCATTAGAGAGGCTGTCATAGAAAAGAGATTAGCCTTGATCTGCTTCACCCCAAAGGAGAGAGCTAGAATGAAGATGTGGAAATAGACTTTATGTGACAAAAAAAATCCTAATAAATTCAGCTTTCCTCTTATGCAATGTGTTGCTTTGGGGGATAACGGGTTCTTCCTAAGAAGAGTTTTCCAACAAAAGCTGGATACCACCTGTTGTGCACCTCTCAGAAAAATCTCTTGGTCTTTTTTTAGGTCAGGCTAAATGGCTTCTGAGGTTCATGTCAACTCTTAAGTCCTAGCTTTCATCTAGCTTCAGAGAGTAGTAAGATGAAAGGAAAGGATGAGGATTGCTATTCTTAGGATGGAGAAGATTGGAGTATGTTTAAAGACAAAAATATAGAGGAGGGAATCAGTAGAGAGGGAAAGATTAAGAGGTACCAGTGTCCTGAAAAGAATATAGGATTTAGTGTTACTAATACTGGGTTCAAATCCACTTACTACACATGTAGACCATAAGCAAGTCACCAACCTCTCTGTGACTCAGTTTCCTTAGTTATAAACTAAAGAGCTTGAACTCTACCTCTCAGGTCCCTTCTGTGCTATATTTATGATCCTATGATTCTTTAAAGTGAGAGAAAGAGCAAGAATAAAGTAATGAAGTTTCTTGCCCTGAGTAGTCAATTAATAAATATTCAAGGCACATTGTACACTTACATGTTCATTGAATTGAACTGAATTAAGAGTAAATTAAAAATCCAGGAAGAGATGGGACCAAGGATACAAAGAGAAGAATTTACCTTGGTATGGAAGAAAACTAGCTTTTCTCTCTGAAATTAAGAACAAAAGGAAAGGATAGGTAAAAATAAGTTTTGAGATATGAAGAATTTAAGTAGGGAAATGAGGGAAGGATAGTGAGAATAGGCATGGGGATTTGGGAAGGGAGTAGATTTGGAACAAGTTTTGTAGGGAGTATATTGGTTATTGTTCTTCATTCTCACAGAGGACCAAAATGATATCACTATGTTGGGGTTCAAGATATAGTATGTCCAACTGAGGCTGATTGGACCAATGTGAACTCAGAAGACTCTACAGCAGCACAAAGTAGTTTTTCAGTGAGATCTTGAGTGTACCTTTCTATTGCTTCTGACCTCTGTGTAAGTCCTTCATAAAAGTCTTTTAGGCAAACATATATTTGGCATCCAACTCATTAGAATTGTGCTCTTTGCAGTAGAGTCTGAATGCTTGGCAGTTCATCTTGAGAAAAGACCTCAGAGACTTATATGATCTGAAGCTGAGTGAAATGAGCGCATCATCATACACTTCAACAACAATACTGTATGAAGATATATTCTAAAGGAAGTGGATATCTTCAACATAAAGAAGATCCAATTCAGTTCCAGTTATCAATGATGGACAGAAACAGCTACACCCAGAGAAGGAACACTGGGAAAAGAGTGTAAAATGTTTGCACTATTGTCTTTCTACCCAAGTTACTTATACCTTCAGAATCGAATTCTTACCGTGCAACAAGAAATTTGGTTTTACACACATATATTGTATCTAGGTTATACTGTAACACATTATATATGGGATTGCCTATTATCTAGGGGAGGGGGTAGAAAGAGGGAGGGGAAAATTTGGAAAAGTGAATACAAGGGATGATGTAAAAAAAAATTACCCATGCATATGTACTGTCAAAAAGAAAAATTATAATTATAAAATTAATAAAGAAAAAAAAAGAGAGAAAAGACCTCAGAGTTCATTGCCTTATCTTTCCAGGTGATCTTCAAAATCAGAGTTCATTACCTTATCTTCCCAAATGATCTTCAAAATCAGAGTTCATTACCTTATCTTTCCAGATGATCTTCAAAATCAGAGTTCTTTGCCTTATCTTTTCAGATGATCCTAAAAATCTTACTAAGACAATTCAAATGGAAGCAATTCAGTTTTCTGCACTTATAGATTTTCTAGGTTTCAGAGAGATACAATAGTGAGGTCCTTCAGTTTGATAGTAAGTCTACACCTTCCCTCCCGAGCTTTTCTATGGAGCCTCCCAAACATTGAGCTAACTCTGGCGATGTGTGCATCAATCTCACCATCGATGTGTACATCCCTGGAAAGTATACTGTCAAGGTAAGTGAACTCCCCCATGGGATTCAAAATTTCTTCATTTGCTCTAATGATAGTCCCATGTGTGGATGATATAGTGCTGGCTCACGGAGAACTTGTGCTTTCTTGGTGTTGTTAGGCCAAAATTAGCATAAGGAACAAAGACTCAGTCCATAATGTGTTGCATCTCAGGTTCGGAGGTTGCACTGAGTGCACAATCATATTTGAACAAAAAATTATGCACCAACTCTCCCTCCACTTTAGTCGTGGCTTGGAGCCTTTTCAAGTTAAAGAATCTGTCATCAATGCAATAGCCGACTTTCATTCTTTTTGAAGATTTCTTACAACATTGCTGAAAACAATGCTAAAGTCATGCATGGGAGCAAATACACAAGCCTGTCTTACTCCACTGGTAACTGGGAAAGCACACAAGCATTCTCCATTATCCACGTGCAAGCATGCTCTCATGAAACTGAAATACAAAACATACAACCATCGATGATTCCACGAACACTCATAACCGACAGTAACAACTATCTTGGTCAGATGGACAGACCTTGTGTACGGACTTCGGTTCTACTCTGAAGCTGTTGGACAGCAACACCCTATCAACTGTTCCTAGGCCCTTTCTAAAGCCACAATTTCCCTCCAGGAGATGACCAACTTCCAGGCGAAGGAGAAGCCTATTAAGGAGAACTTGGGCAAGAATCAATAATGATTGAGAGAGAAAATTCCTGGTGATTGCCTTCCTTTCCCTTTATAAAGATGGACAATGGAGGGATCCTTGAACTTCCAGGGGATTACTTACTTTTGCCATATGACCCAGAAAATTTCAACCAGTTTTTGAATGAGCAGTGGACTCCTCCTTATAAATCTCAGCTGCAATAGAATCAGCACCAATGACTTTGCCACATGAGAGTATTGCTTTTGTTTTCCCTAGCATCATGATGTTAAACACTCCTCGCCTCTGGGATAGGCAGAAAGCAAGTGTAAAGATCTATTTAGAGAATAGAAGCTCCAGAGCTGAGAGACTGTGTCTGTGGAACATTACATGTATTAGAAGACTGGTGTGTAGTCAGCCAATAAATCAATCAACAAACAGTTGGCCAAAAAGTATTTATTGAATGCTTACTGTATGCCAGGTACTGTGCTAATGATGGAGAGCCAAGAAATTCACATTCTAACAGAGGTATAAATAAGACAAAGGTATAAACAAGACAAATACAAAGATAATCTCAGATGGGCAGACAAGCAGTTGGGGAGGGAAGGAGACCATTTTATCAATTTCACTATCTTCCTTTCTCTGGCTGATTCATTCCCCTGCCCCTTACCTAAGAGGAGGCACGTGTCAACTCAACGGTTTTCTTCTTAGAATGGACTTAAACAGAGGCAGAACCTAGATTATAAGCAAAGATTCAGAGTAGGAAGGGACCTGCTGAGGGGGTGATGGTGAGTCGGACCTCTTCACCTGTGAGGACCCAACAGTAAGGGTCAGAGGTAGGATCTGAAGCTAGGATCCAACAGTAAGGGTCAGAGGTAGGATCTGAAGCTAGGATCCAACAGGAAGGGTCAGAGGTAGGATTTGAACCTAGGCCCTCTGATTTAAGAGCCAGGATTGTTTCCACTATGCCTTAGATAATCTCCCCATCTGTGGTTATACTTTCCCAGTTAGTAAAATCTGTTCCCTACAACCAGTTCTCTCCTTCTATCTTTAACAATCTCTAGTAAAAAATTAAATGCTAAAATTAAATAAAGCCCATGATCAAGTGAAATAATATCTGTCAAGTATTTAGCGCAGTGCCCGGCAAACAGTAGGTGCTTAATAAATGCTTAATCCATTCTCTCCTTTCCCGGCACTCACCACCAAATCATGGGTGGCTGGGAGAAGGGGCGCAGCGTTGGCCAGCTGGGACGGCGGGCGGACTACATCGAGGAGGTCCTTTTGGGCCCCGCCACCACGTTCTCCACGGGCAGGGCAGGCGCGGCTGTCGCACGTGCTCAGCGTGGGCCGCGTGTGCTGCCGGGTCCTTCGGGAGAAGGGAGAACGTCCAGGCGAGCCCCGCCGCGGCCTTCTTCTGTGAGGTCAAAGTGCGGCTCAGCGACCGAGGGCACTGTGACGACACAGGCCGAGTCTCCCCAGGGACCCGGCCAGCAGGAAGCCTCAGTAACATCACAGCGGGGACGCGGGGTGGACTCGGACCATGAGAATTTGAGAAACCATGAGAGGCTGAGGCCATGCCGAAAAGAGACGTCATCCTTACCAATGTCACCGTGGTGCAGCTGCGGAGACAAGGTGAGCCGCCCGGCCCCGGGCGCCGGCTCGCTGCCCCGGAAAAGGGCCTCCCCGCGCCCTCGAAGTCCGAGAAGGGCTCTGGCAGCCGTCACACCCCCCCCCCCAGGCGTGGCCAGACCTTCCCCCCCCCCAGACGTGGCCAGACCTTCCTGCCCCCCCAGGCGTGGCCAGACCTCCCGCCCCCAGGCGTGGCCAGACCTTTCCCCCCCCCAGGCGTGGCCAGACCTCCCCCCCCCAGGCGTGGCCAGACCTTCCTGCCCCCCCCAGGCGTGGCCAGACCTTCCTGCCCCCCCCCAGGCGTGGCCAGACCTCCCGCCCCCAGGCGTGGCCAGACCTTCCCCCCCCCCAGACGTGGCCAGACCTTCCTGCCCCCGCAGCTGCTCCCTCAGGTCCGGATGTTACGGGGGCAACCCGCAGGCCGGGCACACGGCAGGCGACCCCAGCAGGAGAGCCGCCCTCCCCAAAAAGAGATCCGGGGAGCATGGAGAAGGGACGCCACAGGTTCTCCTAATTGGAACAGGCTAATGAGAAAGGCTTCAAGGGAAGCTGAAAGGAGGAAGAAAGTAGGCTGGGAGGGAGAGAAAGAGATAGAGAGGAGAGAGACGGAAAGAGAAGGGACAGGGATGAGAGGAGAATCAGAGACGGAGACACAGAAATAGAAGAGAAGGAGAGAGAAGAGAGACAGAGAGAGGGAAGAAAGGAGAAAGAGGAAGAGACAGAGAGACGGAGACACAGAGAAAAAAGAGACGAAAACAAAGCCGGGAGAGACAAGTAGAAGAGAAGGAGAGAGAACAGAGACAGAGAAAAGAGACACACACAGAGACTGAGGAGAGCAGAACACACTGATTCCGGGATCATAGTAGTGTTTACAATCTCCCCCTCTGATGCTGCCCCCTCTTAAGCTCCTCCCTAAGCCTCGGTTTCCTTCTCTATACAATGAAGGAGTCTGGGGGGCCTCTTTCTGCTCAAGAAGAGTTATTGGGGAAATTGAGGAGGAGGGAGAGGCTTCAACAACATGTGCCCCATGTTGAGAGTTGGATTCAGAAAGATTTTTGAAGATACGTTGACAGCAGGAAGTGGATAAACCTTCCTTCCTTAGTACAATTTAAGCCACCGCTCCTCCTGTTGCTGCTCTTCTGCTGTCCATGGTACTAGTCTAACAGGCCCTGAGTAGTCCTGTTTTTCCCAGGACTGGTGGGGATGGGGATGGAAGGGTAGCAATGTAGTTTCTGGATTGGGTTCTTCTATGAAGAAGCTTCTTAACTTATTGTGTCTTTAAGTCCCATTCCCAGAGCCAGGAAATAGAGTAGAGGGGAACAGGAAATAGCCCCAGAGAAAAAGACCACTAACTTGTTCTGAAAATGATACACTCACAGTCACTATTAACTATTGAATTACCATCATTAGTAAGTGATGATCGTTGCTTATTAACATTATTACCACTAAGACACCTTGGGCTATATAACTGACATGTTTCCTATTAAGAATAGTAGAGACAAAGTCCTGTCTCAGGATTTCTATGTTCCAGCATCTCTGTCTTTCCTCTTCAATACTATTCTGCTGTCAGGGCCTTGGGTTCATTAGGATTGTGGAGAATGGAAACTTCAATATCATCTGGACCAAGATTTCTTAAACCTTTCCATTCGGAACCCCTTTTCTCTCAAGAAATATTTATGTGATCCCGGATATATAAGTATATAAAATATGTATGCAAATCAGAACTTTTACTGATAATAAAACTTATATAAAATCATAAATAAAAAGTTACAAGAACCTATATAGAGTCATCATGAACCACAATTTAAGAAACTGGGATTTAAATCACCTAGAATCCCTCCTTTCATAAATAAGCCCCCTGGGAAATCAATCAGCAGTTTCAGAATCTGAAGTCAAGTCTTCTGACTCTACATCCATTTCTCTTTTTGCTAACACTGAGGAATAATTCTATTAAACTGGGACTTGTGAGATTCCATCTCTTTGTCTTGTAAAAACAAACACAAAGTTCTCCAAGATCTCTAGTCCTCATATTCTTTTCTGCCCCTCCAAAACATTCATATATTAGAGACTTTGGTTTCTTTCACATCCATCTCCTTGTTAAAAGCCCAGCTAATCTGCTCACATTTCCTTCATTTCTATTTCCCTTTCTGATTTCTTTTCATCAACCCTTTAAAGGAGATTTGGAATTAATTACTAAAATGTCCATATCCTTTAACTCAGAGATTCCATTACTGACCTTAAGCAGCAAGAAGATCAATGATAAGAAGTAAGTCCCCATATGCATCAAAATTTCTAGCAGCATGTTTTTGTGACAGTAAAGAACTGGAGGTGAGAGGTTCCAAAGAGCCTCACGTTGCACATATTTTTAGACTTTTCCGATATTTTGATGTTATACCAATTTTCCCCTCTTTATTTTTTGATTTGAAAAATATTATTTGTTAAATAGGATAAATGGCTCTCTGAGAAGGAGGAAGGGTTCTGGGAGAAAGCATGGTGATGCAAAAGAAAAAAAAAGATCTTAATAAAAAACTTTTTTTAAGAAGTGCCTATGTGCTCCTCTTCTACAGGATAGGGTCTTCAATTCTATGTCAACCATAACGCATGTGCTATTTAAACTTGATCATATAACTCTGTGTTTGGTGATATCAAGGGGGAGGAAGTGTCACCAAGAATGGCACCTGCCAGTATGAAATGGCTCACTGTTTCACATCTGACTGGTCACTTCTCCCAGCTTGCTTGTTCTTCCAAGGCTGAAATCCTTTCTTGTTGTTTGCTGTATCCCTTCTCAGAATGTAGACGTGAGCTCTGTCTAATAAGGGGCAACCTAATGAAGCCTTCTGTCTTTTGTGTGTGTCTCCATCTTTCTCCTTCTCATCTCATCCCAAATGAGCAGGTGGCAGCAGAACACCGCACTCTGAATCAGACACCCATGCTGCCGCAGCAGCAACAGCTCCAAGCAAGCCTTCACCGACACAAGCCCGTGGCCATTCCTCTCCCCGATCATTACGTGGTGGTGGTGAGGGGCTAACAGTGGGCATCAATGGGTGAGCCAGCCTTCCTGATTTGCTCCCTCCATACTGAAACCACATGACCTCAGGCTTCCCTGAGAGTTCCCTTCTGATTTGAGTATAAGAGGAAAATTATACTACCTATAGATACATCCTCCTCCTCTATTTTCCCCTCCACTTCCTGAAAAATCTCCCTGAAATTCTTCTTCCCAAAACCAGGAGCACCATACCAAGGTTCCTCCAACTCCTAACCACTTCCAATATCTTTTCTTAATTAGTCAATTTTCCTTAATCCTTCACTTTAATTACACACACACACACACACACACACACACACACACACACACACACACACACACAAACTAATTTTGATAAGGATTGCTGGGAGGAGGGCTTCTGACCTTATCCAATTCTTCTATTCTGCAACAGATTTGGACGGATTGGGCGTCTGGTGTTGCGAGCCTGCATAGAGAAAGGAATAAAAGTTGTTGCAATAAATGATCCATTCATAGATGTCAATTACATGGTAAGGAGAGATCCTAGTGATGGGAAGAAAGAGGAAGCCCTCAGTCTCAGCTGCCCATGCAAGGAGCGGACTCTCCTGGGGATGCTTCTTCCTGCCCACAGTACTCCCCCTCCTCCTCCCCAACACACATTTATTGCCCTTCTGTTTCCCTAAGGAATATATGTTCAAGTATGACTCTACTCATGGTCCCTTCTACGGTACTGTTGAAGTTAAAGATGGAAAGTTAGTGGTAAACAAACAGGAGATCACTGTCTTCCAGAGGTAAGATACTTTCCTCTAGGGGCTGGCCAAAGGAAGATTTGGATGGAAGCAAAGTGGGAAGATAAGTATGGGAAAAGGAGAGCCAGTTTAGTAATCATCATCTCAAGAGCTTTTCTGAGATGACAAAGTTAAAATAGGGGGCAGCTAGGTGGCAGCTAGGTGGCGCAGTGGATAGAGCACCAGCCCTGAAGTGAGAAGGACCTGAGTTTAAATCTTGTCTTTAGACACTTAACACTACCTAGCTGTGTGACCCTGGGGAAGTCACTTAACCCCAATTGCCTCAGCAAAAAATAAATAAATAAATAATGGAAATAATAATAAATAAAATAAATAAAAATAATAATAATAAATAAAATAAAAACAAAATAAAAAATGACACCAAGAGGTTTATAGTTTAGTGAAAATTAACAAATAACTTTTAGGCATTTTTCAGCATTTAATCCCAAAGGAATTAGGACACAGGAGTTCTAATCCCAACTCAGCTATAACTCTATGTGATTTTTGCTAAGCCCTTAGATCCCTGGATCCTCAAATTCCTGTCCAATAAAATGAAGAGAAATTTAATCTGAAACCCACATACTTTAAGGGTGAACCAGGCCATGTAGTCCAATCCATATCTGCCCAAGATCCTTTCTACAATATCTCCAAGATGGGGTCACCAATTGAAAGGAGAACCCAGCATCTTCCAAGACAGCCCACTTAACTTGGGAAATAACCCCTCATTGTTAAACAAATTTTCTTACATCCAGCCAAAAATCTGATCCTCCAGAATTTCTGCTTCTCACACCTAACTCTTAAGTCAAAGATCTTAGAGATCTTAGGTGATCCCTAAAGGTCTTTTCGACTCTAATGGCCTGTAAATGATAGAAATAATCATCCCTGCAGTGTCAATGGAACACAGGCTAATAAACCAATCAAGCATTTTGCTAAGTTCCATGTAAATGCCAGTCCATTGGAAGTGCCATGGTGGATGAGAGCCGGACCTGGAGTCAGGAAGATTCACCTTCCTGAGTTCAAATCTGGTCTCCAAAACTTCCTAGCTGTGTGACTCTGGGCAACTGCACTTCACCTCAGTTTCCTTATTTATAAAAATGGGCTGGAGAAAGAAATGGCAAATCATTTTAGTATCTTTGCCAAGAAAACCTTAGATAGGGTTACAAAGAAACCCAGCTGAACAACAACAAAGTGACACAAAGGAGGAGGCCAGGATCACATAGCTAGGAAGTGTCTGAGTTCCAGGTCTGGAGCTCTATGATACTATATAACTGCCTGTGGGCATACATAGGTATATAATAGGTATATATATGCATGAAGAGAGAAAGGCGTTAATTATAATTTTCCCAAATTTGCAGACAGATAATTGAAACTAAGGTTAAGTACTTGAGGGGGCAGCTAGGTGGCACAGTGATAGAGCACCAGCCCTGAAGTCAGGAGGACCTGAGTTCAAATCTTGCCTCAGACACTTAACACTTCCTGGCTGTGTGACCCTGGGCACAATTGCCCAGCAAAAAAAAAAAAAAATTTAAGTACTTGACCCAGGGGTCCACCCAACTAGTAAGTGTCTGAAAGAGTTTGACATGTATTGGTCAACCTGCCATCTGGGGGAAGGGGAGGGAGGGGAAGGAGGTGAAAAGTTGGAACAAAAGGTTTTGCAATTGTCAATGCTGAAAAATTACTCATGTTTACATCTTGTAAATAAAAAGCTATATTAATTAAAAAAAAAAAAAAAGAAAAAGGAACAAGAGATTGAAACTCAGATCCTTCTGATTACAATTCCAGCACTTTTTAACCACTGGCTCCAGCAAAGATAACCAGGAGAGATGTCTAAGTAGGAATAAATTGAGTTAGATTTTTGAAGGAAGGGGAAAAAAATGTCAAAATGATATGTGCAATATACAGTCTTCAGTTGAGAGATTTGATTAATCCTTGATGGCTCCAACTAAGGGAAGTGGGCAAGAGAAGAGAGCAATTTAGAGAATTAATGGTATTGGGGGAGGAGGCGTGGCACTCATGGAATAATCTCCGTCCCTTCTCCTAGCGCCAATGCTGCTGAAATCCCTTGGAAGAGTGTCGAGGTCCTATATGTGATAGAATGCACAGGATTGAACCTCACAACAGAAAAAGCCTCGGTGAGACAGAGGGCAGATAAGAGTGAACGAGGGGGCTCAGAATCAGAACAAGGGGGCTGAGGTTGGGGCAGGGAAATCTCTGGAACGTGGGACATGCTAGCTATACCCACCTTTCCACCAGGACCACATCAGAGCTGGAGCTCGGCGAGTGGTGATCTCCGCTCCCTCTCCTGATGCTCCTGTATTTGTCATGGGTGTTAATGAGAACACCTATAATCCCAACAACATGACTGTTATCAGGTAGGTAACTAGGTGATCTGGGCCTGGGGCTCCTCCATTAGCCATGCTTCCCTAGTCCCTTAGCATCTTGAGTCATTCCCCAAAGCTGTCCTCCTTTGTTGCTTTTATCTCTATATATTTTGTTTCAACATCATCTTCATTTCTGAAGGTGATCTCAGTGATTCATTCCTTGTAACCAAAAAAAAAAAAAAAAAAAAAAAAAAATTAAAGAGGAAAAGAAAAAGTTCAGCACTACTAACCAACATCAGTCTGCCAGTATATGTGATATTCCATATCTTTAGCTCCTTATCTCTCTGCCAATTAAGGGACAAAGATTCACTTTCACCTGCTTCCTTTGGGGCATTTTAATTCGGGTTCCATTTCATTTATGCAAGAGAGGCTCTCTCTGTGTACATCGCTGTGTCCCTCTGTAAATGTTTTCTTGGTTCTGTTTACTGTATATATTTTTGTATCACTTTCTATAAACCAAGTTTCCCTGAATTCTTCAGTCATTTCTTGTGAAGCACTAATATCCTCCTACATTTACATATTATAACTTAATTTGGTCATGCTCCATTCACATTTAATTTTGTCAAAGCCATAGATTTCTGACATCTTTCCCTACCGCACTCTATTTCATTCTTCTCTGTTCCAGCAATGCCTCCTGTACCACTAATTGCCTGGCCCCCCTAGCCAAGGTCCTCCATGATAATTTTGGCATTGCTGAGGGACTTATGGTGAGCATGAGGTGGAAATGGTAAAGTGGGAGGGAAGAATGGAAAGATGGAGGTGGGTGAGAATGGGGGACCTGCCTGGAATCCTGGAATCTCTGTCTTGTCTCTGTCTCTCTGTCTTTGTCTCCCTCTATCTCTGTCTCTCTCTCCTGTCTTTCTATCTGTCTCTGTCTGTCTCCCTCTGTCTCTCTCTCTCTCTGTGTCTCTCTGTCTCTGTCTCTCCCTCTCTCTGTCTCTGTCTCCCTCTGTCTCTGTCTCTCTCTCCTGTCTTTCTATCTGTCTCTATGTCGCTGACTCTCTCTCTGTCTCTCTGTCTCCTCTCTCTGTCTCTGTATCTCTGACTTTCTCTCTCTCTCTCTCCTGTCTTTCTTTCTGTCTGTCTGTCTCTATGTCGCTGACTCTCTCTCTGTCTCTCTGTCTTTGTCTCTGTCTCTCTGTCTCTCCCTCTCTCTGTCTCTCTCTCCTGTCTTTCTTTCTGTCTGTCTGTCTCTATGTCGCTGACTCTCTCTCTGTCTCTCTGTCTTTGTCTCTGTCTCTCTGTCTCTCCCTCTCTCTGTCTCTCTCTCCTGTCTTTCTTTCTGTCTGTCTGTCTCTATGTCGCTGACTCTCTCTCTCTGTGCCTCTCTCTGTCTCTGTCTCTCTGTCTCTGTGTCTCTGACTGTCTCTCTGTCTCTTCTCTCCTGTCTTTCTTTCTGTCTGTCTGTCTCTATGTCGCTGACTCTCTCTCTGTCTCTCTGCCTTTGTCTCTCTCTCTGTCTCTGACTTTCTCTCTCTCTCTCTCTCCTGTCTTTCTTTCTGTCTGTCTCTATGTCGCTGACTCTCTCTCTGTGCCTCTCTCTGTCTCTGTGTCTCTGACTTTCTCTCTCTCTCTCTCCTGTCTTTCTTTCTGTCTGTCTGTCTCTATGTCGCTGACTCTCTCTCTGTCTCTCTGTCTTTGTCTCTGTCTCTCTGTCTCTCCCTCTCTCTGTCTCTCTCCTGTCTCCTGTCTTTCTGTCTGTCTGTCTCTATGTCGCTCACTCTCTCTCTGTGCCTCTCTCTGTCTCTGTCTCTCTGTCTCTGTGTCTCTGACTTTCTCTCTCTCTCTCTCCTGTCTTTCTTTCTGTCTGTCTGTCTCTATGTCGCTGACTCTCTCTCTGTCTCTCTGTCTTTGTCTCTGTCTCTCTGTCTCTCCCTCTCTCTGTCTCTGTCTCTTTCTCTCCTGTCTTTCTTTCTGTCTGTCTCTATGTCGCTCACTCTCTCTGTGTCTCTCTGTCTGTCTCTCTGTCTCTCCCTCTCTCTGTCTCCCTCTCTTTCTCTCCTGTCTTTCTTTCTGTCTGTCTGTCTCTATGTCGCTCACTCTCTCTGTGTCTCTCTCCTCTGTCTCTGTGTCTCTGACTTTCTCTCTCTCTCTCCTGTCTGTCTGTCTGTCTGTCTCTATGTCGCTCACTCTCTCTCTGTGTCTCTCTGTCTGTCTCTCTGTCTCTCCCTCTCTCTGTCTCTCCCTCTCTCTGTCTCTCCCTCTCTGTCTCTGTCTCTTTCTCTCCTGTCTTTCTTTCTGTCTGTCTGTCTCTATGTCTGTCTCTCTCTCTCTCTCTCTGTGTCTCTCACTCTGTCTCTCTGTCTCTGCCTCTGTCTCTGTGTCTCTGACTTTCTCTCTCTCTCTCCTGTCTGTCTGTCTGTCTGTCTCTATGTCGCTCACTCTCTCTCTGTGTCTCTCTGTCTGTCTCTCTGTCTCTCCCTCTCTCTGTCTCTCCCTCTCTCTGTCTCTGTCTCTCTCTGTCTCTGTGTCTCTGACTTTCTCTCTCTCTTTCTCTCTCTTACACACACACACACACACACACACACACACACACACACACACACACACACACACACACACACACACACACATTTGGGATGGGAGGAAACCCAGGCTAGAATAATTGGGATGAATGTTAAGGTCTCCTCTCCCTCCTCTCCCCCAGACCACAGTCCATTCTTACACAGCGACCCAGAAGACTGTAGACGGACCTTCAGTCAAGTCCTGGCGGGATGGTAGAGGTGCCCACCAGAACATCATCCCGGCCACCACCGGCGCTGCCAAAGCTCTCGGGAAAGTCCTGCCAGAGCTCGATGGGTACGAGGGGGGACCCCGGTTCCCTTTGAGGAGCGGGGCCACAAAGGGGAAGTATGGGCCACTGCAGAGTGGGGCTGGGGAAGCAGAACGGCGCCGGGACACGGGGGCATCTCTGAGGGGGCATCTCTGAGGAGTCTGACCCTTCCTGTTTCCGGTGTGTGCAGGAAAATAACGGGGATGGCGTTCCGGGTCCCGGTCCCCGACGTGTCCGTGGTGGACCTCACGTGCCGGCTGAGCCGCCCGGCCACTTACGAGACCATTAAGGAGGTTATGAAGAAAGCATCTAGGGGGCAGATGGCCGGCATCCTCAGCTACACGGAAGATGAGGTGGGGGGCTGGGGGGAGGGAGAGAGGGAGGGGGAGGGGGAGGTGTCGGTGTTCGCCGAGCAGAGGCTGGCGGGAAGTCTCCCTCAGACGGCCCCCCTCCCCCAGGTGGTCTCCTCCGACATCATCGGGAACCCTTATTCATGTATATTTGATGCAAAGGCCGGGATCTCTCTCAACGACTTCTTTGTGAAACTTATCGCCTGGTGAGCCGGAGGAAGGAGGGGCGCTGGGGTGGGCGTGCGGGCGTGGGCGGAGGCGGGGGAATCCCCGGTCCCAGCCACCGACGCGAACCGTCCCCACCCACCCCAGGTATGACAACGAATATGGCTACAGCCACCGGGTGGCCGATCTCATTAACCATATGCACAGCAAAGAGAAGTGAGGGGGAGGGGAACCCCGCTTCTGAGTCTACCCCCGCAAGGCACAGCACTCCCCTCCTCTCCGGGACCTCCGTCCGGTCCGGTCTGCCAGCTCCGCCCCTTCCTCTCCGCCCCCAATTCGAGCATCTCCGCCACCTGTCTCTCTCCTGACACTTCCGACCCCCCACCACTTCCCCGGCTGTGTTTGGGGGCGGGGCCCACCCCGTGTGTATGTGTTGTGTGTGTGTGTGTGTGTGCGCGCGCGCGTGTGTGTATGCGTGTATCTGCTCAGGACTGCTCCCTCCTCGTCCAGCACGGGTCCTCCCGGCTCCTTCCCCCTGGGGCGACTCCACTTGACGGTTCCCGAGAGACAGTGCCTCCAAGTCCAATAAACATCTCTGCACCCGCTAGAAAGCTCGCTCTGGCGGCCCCGAGAGCCGCGGTGTGTGCGCTCCGCCCCCGTCCGGGCGCTCGGGGGCTTCCGGGCCGCGTGCGCCCACGGACGTCCGTCTGTCTCGTCTCTCCACGTGTTCGCGTTTTGTCCGTCTGCACCTGTCCGTGGCCCGGTGTCGTGCGTCACTGTCGTGCGTGCGTGTGCATGAGTCGCCACTGTCCGCGGGTCTGCTCGGCCCCGCTCCGCGTGCCCGCGTGTCTGTGTGACTCCCCTGCCCACCCCTGCCTGTGCCCGTCTGTGTGTGTCTCTCTCGCCCGTTTGTAACACTGCTTCCCTTCCCAGTGCCTGGGGCCCCGCCTCTCTCTCCGGCTCTGTGGTTTGCCTGTGCACGTGTGTCTGCGTGTATATAGGTCTTGCGTGGGGTGGGGGAGGGGGTCGGCTCCAGGAGGCGGAGAAGGACCGGAACACGGATCCCCGAGGAGGCGGAGGAAGACTCTCGGAGCTCTGCCTCGTGGAGCGTCACCGGCACGCCCCGCTAGCCCGGCTGACCTCCGCCCCCGTCCCGGCTGACACCACCCTCAGACGCAGACTCCGAGGTCACGTGCGCTTAGGGGGAGTCGGGAAACTACTATTCCCGGCGGGCTGCGCGTGCGAGAGGGAAGGGACGGGTGAGGTGGGCGCATGCGCAGAGTCCTAGAGAAGCGCCCAGTGAGTCAGGGCCGCTCGGGGTGCGTGGGGGAGTCGGGAAGACCCGGACCCGGCGCCGGACGCCGTGATCCCGGTCTTCAGGACGGGTCATCGAGGGGGCTGGGAGCAGGCCTGGACACTGGGCTCTCCTGGGGCGGGGTGGGGGCGGAGGGCTGGGCTGGCTACCTGGGTCTCCTGGGGTGGGGGAGGGGGCGGAGGTGGGGTGGGGAGAGAGGCAGGGGTCAGGGCTGGAACCTGGTCTCCTGGGGAGGGGGGGAGGGGCAAAGCTGGGCTCCTGATCGTCGTGGGGGGTGCGGGAGCGAGCGGGAGCGGGAGTGGATGGGTGGCTTTGGGCTCTCTCTGCGGGCGGGACAGGGCGGGACATCCGGCTCTCCTCGGAGGGACCCTTGGGGGCAGGAGTGGCGGGCTGGCTGTCCCGGGGGAGCAGGGGTCACGCTCGGGCTCTCCTTGGGGGGATCCCTGGGAGCACGGCACTAGGGATATCTGAATCCCCTGGGGAATAGAGGCCGGCACCAGGAACTGTCCCGCTAGGGGAATGGGTCTCTGGTGGGGGAGGGGAGGCTGAGTCAGCTCCCTCTGAAGAGCTGTGGCTGGAGGCCGGGGTCTCCGAGG
Source organism: Sminthopsis crassicaudata (assembly GCF_048593235.1). Classification (NCBI taxonomy): domain Eukaryota; kingdom Metazoa; phylum Chordata; class Mammalia; order Dasyuromorphia; family Dasyuridae; genus Sminthopsis; species Sminthopsis crassicaudata. The sequence goes on along the minus strand of NC_133619.1, from coordinate 637,059,610 downwards.
AGCTGAGGCCCACGTCTCAGCCCACCAGGGGGTCCTGGAGAAGATGGGGGCACCTGGAGCCCGAAGGAGAAGGCCGGGGCCCAGGGAGCCCCTCAAGCCCGGCTTTGTCCCTTCTTTGCCAGCTGAAGGCCCACCATGACCCTGTTCCACTTTGGAAACTGTTTTGCCCTGGCGTACTTTCCCTACTTCATCACGTACAAGTGCAGCGGCCTGTGAGTGGGGGAGGGGGCGCCTGGGGGAGGGGGGGCGCCGGCCTCGGGCCTGGCCCTCACCCGCAGGATCCCTCCGCACTCAGGTCAGAGTACAACGCTTTCTGGAAATGTGTGCAGGCGGGAGCCACCTACCTCTTTGTGCAGCTGTGCAAGGTGAGAGCGGGGCGGCGGGAAGCGGCGCCCACGTGGCCCCGCCCCTCCTTTGCGCCTCTCTGAGCCCCCCTCTGTCCCCCAGATGCTGTTTCTCGCGACCTTCTTCCCCACGTGGGAAGGTGGAGCCGGCATCTACGACTTCATAGGGGTGAGTGGCTCCTGGGGAATGGCGCGAGGCACAGGGGGCACTGGAAGGAGGCAGGGGCCCCTCCTCCCCACCCTCAGGCCCCCCAGAAACTCTGGGCTTCTCCGTCCCCCAGGAGTTCATGAAGGCGACTGTGGACCTGGGCGACCTCGTGGGCCTGCACCTTGTCATGTCTCGGAACGCGGGGAAGGGCGAGTACAAGGTGATGGTGGCGGCCCTGGGCTGGGCCACGGCGGAGCTCATCATGTCCCGGTGTGTCCCTGGCTCCCGCTCCGGAGGGGGGGAAGGGCAGGCTCCCAGCTCTGCAGGGTGTCTGAGCCTCGGCCCTTGTCTCTTCTCTCCCTAGCTGTATCCCTCTCTGGGTCGGAGCCCGGGGCATCGAGTTCGATTGGAAATACATCCAGATGAGCATTGACTCCAACATCAGCTTGGTAACTCACTCCCACTGTCCCAGACTGCCCTGACCCTTGCCCTGGGGACCATTGTCTCTCGGCTGACCCTCGACCTCTGACCCTAGGTCCACTACATTGCGGTCTCTGCCCTGGTGTGGATGTTCACTCGATACGACCTGCCACGAAACTTCCGCCCCCCATTGACTCTGCTCTTGGGCATCAGCGTCTACAAAGCCTTTATCCTGGAGTGAGTGAGGGGTTTAGCCCACCGGGGTGGGGCCGGGTGGGTTCTTCCTCCCAGGAGGGGACTTCACTCTCCCTTGCTCTTCTTCCTTCTAGGGCTTTTGTCCACCTCTTCTCCCTGGGCAGCTGGACGGCGCTGCTGGTCCGAGCCGTGATGACTGGCGTCCTCGCCCTGAGTTCTCTCAGTCTCTTTGTCACTCTTGTACATGGCAACTGACCCTCTCCTCTGACCCCTTCCAGGCACTCCACCTCTGGGCTTTCTTGAGAATTAAAAAAGTTCTTTTTTTTTTCCTGTTTGTATTGCTCTCTATATGCACCTCACCTGCCTCCTGGGCCTGACTTAGCTTTACAAATGGTATCCTGGGAACAAAGCACTAACTTCAGAGTCAGGAGCTTTGGTCTTGGATCCTGCTCACATTCCTTCTGTACTAAGTGCTCTCTAAGATCCCATTCCGCCCTAAGCCCAGGAGCCCACGGATCCCTCTGAGCCTCAAGCTCTCCAGCATGAAAAGAAAGGGAGATTGTCCTCCTCTAAATGTCATATAATCCTCTACCAGGTTTCCTCTTCATCCCCATTTACAGATGAGAAAACAGACTCAGTCACTACTGGGTGAGCCAGCTCCCACCACTACCCGTGTCAGAGATGGGCTTCCAACACTTGATCATCTTCTTTCTAAATCCCTCTACTTCCATGAAGCAAGCCTTCCTTACCCTCCCAACTGGACGGGTTCCTCCCCAACTCATGCTTCCCCAGAGCTCTTTCTGCATTTCCCCTTGAATCCCCTGTGCAGATCCTTACCCCTCCAAAGGTCTCTCTCCTACTCTGAAACAAGGGGAAAAGTCTCAGAGAAAACCGGAAGTTTGCCCATGTAAGCAGCCCGTTGTGCTCTCTGTACCTCTCTGTCCACTTCCTCAGTGGGCACTTGGCTCCCACCACTCAGCCTCATGTCCCAGCTTGTCTTTTCCAAGTCCATGCCTTATTGATCACCCCCAACTGGATTTTGTCTTCCCCAAGGGCAGGGTCCGGGGCCCATCTTTCACCCACCCTCTCAGCACCAGGATGGGGGAAGGAACTAGGTCGGAATCAAAGTGAATGGCTATAGCTGGTTAAATAAATCCAGACTCTGCACTGTTAATAGCTGACACAATCCCCTCATTTTATCGGGGAGGAGAGTGATGGGCTGCATTGGGACGCAGGTGACCTGCTATGTGATTACAGATGACTATAGCATGTTGTGTATGACTTTAAACAAGCAGTTTCTCCTCTTTGACCCTCAATTCTCTTTATTGTAAAACACTTGCCAGTTCTACTAATCTGGGCTCCGGCCAGGAGAAAAGCTCTTGACTGGGTTATCTAGTGAGCCAGTTGTGCCCATTGAGTCTCTAGAATCAGTCCCCCTCATATGACTGTAGCCAACTTATATGAACATATTGACTTGTTCTCCTTGAAAACGTCCAGTCTGTTTATACAAGGTGTCCCAAAAGTCTTAGTTAAAACTCTCTGCACTCTGTATACCCTGTGTACTTGGTACAGCTTGTTGGCTTGTAAGCAAGGGAGTTGCCATGTGAGTCTTGAAGCTGCACCCAACATATTTTTCTGGGTCATCAAGATAAGTCACCTTGAGTTATAAAACACCCTAAAGTTTGCAAAGCACGGTCAAGGCAGGTAAAAATGGTTCTGTAGCAATGGCTAGTTTGTAACCTGGGATTCTACTTAATGGTTAAGAAAAAAATCTGAAGGTTTAGTGGGTTGAAAGCTTAATATGAATTGTACACTTTTAACAGCATGTAAACACACACATACACATGTTGGCCTCCATTAAGAGAGACAGTGCTTCCAGGAACATGGAGATGAGAGTCCCTCAGTTCTTTCAGACTATGCCTGAAGTACTGTATCAGCTCTGGGTACCACAACATACGGACACTCGAGAAGGAAGGTGAGTGGGGGGGTGAGGGAGGACTTTGAGTCCAGTATGAGGATAAGGTAAAGAATGTTTGGCCTAAGGAGACTCTGGGGGGAAGGAGTGTGCAATCTCATAATAATTTTCAAGCATTTAAAGGACTTGTGCAGAGGACAAATTGAATATGTTCTGTTCGATCGAGAGGGCAGGACTAGGAGTCCTGGGGGCAAGTGAGGAAGAACAGTTTAGGCTCAACATAGGAAATATTAAGCACAACTGTCCCAAAGTAGAGTGGGTAGACTCTGGAGGAGATGAGGTTTCCCCTAATTGGAAACTCTTCAAATACTACTTGTTGGGGTCTTGATGTTATTATAGGAAAAGCTCTTTGGGGGATTAGCTATGTGACCCTTACCTCTGCATTAGACTGGACCCTTTCAGTCCTACAATACTGTGATTTTGTTGATATGGCAAAGTGCATTTGTGATACAAGTGCCATTTGTGATGGAACTACGCAGGTGTGTAAGAATGTCTTTCCTCAAGAGGCTGTGAAGTTGTATAAGTGCGGTACAGATGGAAGGAGACAGGGGCTCTGGGTCACATGACTCTTTATTGCCTTCCTTCTCCCCCCTTGGAGAACCCACGCGTCCAGAACTCCCAGCTTCTTCCCCCTCCAAGTTGAGATCTCTGCTCCAGGGAAGGCTAGGTCCTTGGTGGCCTCTCCATTAATAATACAACTCCTTGTCCCACCAACCTGAGGGAGAGATAGACACAGGAAGAGACAAATAAGGAAAGGGGCCAGAGAAAGAAAAAGCCCTCTGGGAAGAACGTCTAAGCAACACTGGGTGGCGGAGTCTGAATGGGCCAAGCGGCTAAACTCACTTCCAGGGCAGCAACGCACTCCAAGCTTCCGGATTTCATCGTAGACAAAGATGAGAAGGCCGAAGGGCATCGGGACGAGCCACCACTGGTACCTGAAGGGATGAGAGGGATGTCAAGAGGAGAGCGGGGCCCTTCCCAGAGTCTCTAGTGTGCCAGATGTCCCCGGGCCCTGCTCAGGTACCGGATGGGCATGAAGTTGAAGATGTTGGGCATTCCTGGGCAGTAGCAGAGGAAGCAGCCGATGCAGATCTGGAAGACGATGGCAATGACCAAGATCTTGTTCCTGGGGAGGGATATGGGGAGCTCAGCATCTGGCAGGAGGAGGGGATTAGGGGGATTGAAAGGGGGAATCAGGGGTCCCGGCATGTGAAGGCTGAGGTGGGAGATCAGAGATCAGCTGGCTAGGAAAATGGCAGGCGGATTTGAGGGTCCTGGACTTGGGAAACCTGGGCTCTGCTGCTCACTGTGCTGGGACCCTCGGGATCCTTCTCTTCTCTGGATCTCAGTTGCTCACATTTATATGACCTTTCAAAACACTCTACAGATATTTCATCTTCCCAACACTGGGAGGCAGCGGTCATTAATACCCTCATTTTACAGGTGAGGAAGCTGAGGCAGACAGGTTAAATGAGCTGCCTAGGGTCACTATGTACAATGCCTTCTAATGAGGGAGTGTGTGTGATGTAGGGAGTGCAAGTGACTATTCTAATCTGAAAATATCCTCCCTCCCTCATGGTCTTCACGTTCTTCCCCGCCAGCATCCCATGATGCACCTTGTGTTTCAGAGACTGCCATGTGCCTTCCCTACACAGGAAGCCAGTGAACCGAAAAGATGGGGAAGGGGGTGTGCCCTAGAGCGAGGGACACGCCCAAGGTCGTGCCATGAGTAAGTGGCACAGGTGGCATTGGAACCCCAGTCTTCCTGACTCCAGAGTTAACACACTGAACACTGTCAGGATCCAGGAGAAAAGATGGTGCTCGGAAGACCCCAGAGCCTTTACGTGGACAGCCAGTGGGTGAAGAATCTTAGAATGAAAGGGCCCATAGGGAATCACTTTACAGAAGGGGGAGGAGTCCTTGATCTATGTCAGGTACCAGGTAGGATTTGAATGCAAGACTTTCACTCCAGAGCTAACATTCTTTCCAATCTACCAACCACCCAGAGCGCTGCCTCCTGCCAGGCATTAAGGGAATGTGTATATGGGAGGAAGGGGGAGGAATCCCGGGGCTGGTCACCGGAAGAAGCCCTGCTGGAAGGCGGAGAGCCGGCGGGTCTTGCGGATGAGCACATCTGCTATCTGACACATCTCAATGCTGATGAAGAACACGGTATAACAGGTGTACTGCTGGTAGAGACGCTGCCCGAAGGTCTGCGGGGTCAGGGGTCACAGGACAGCCAGGGTCAGCCCAGGGCCTGATTCAACCAGCTTCCCTCTCTCCTTCCCACTCAGCCCCCTTCGTGTCACCAGAGCTCACCCATTCCTGGCCATAGCTGTCCTGCAGGTCCTGCAAGTGGTGATCTTCCCACTGGGGCCGCAGGCCCACGCAGAGCAGGGGGAACCAGCCCTCCTGGGCCATGGCTGTGAAGTAGTCAGTGAAGCCAGCAAAGGACTGGATGGCACCTAGAGCAAGGGGACACAGAGGACAGGGGAAGACAATTGTTCATCCCTTGGAAGGCCGGAGCACTCTCAGTGTCTCCTGTGCCAGGTTGGGGGCTTCCCGGGGGCAGCCTTGTAGCTGATGGCAGTGGGGATTCAGAGGGCCCAGGTTCAAATCCCGGCTCTGCCCTGATCCTGGGAAGGGCCTCTGCTTCTGTAACTGTGAAAGGAGGGAACGGACTAGACAGGAAAGTTCTGGGGTTCTGTGATTGAAAAATCATATTTCACATTCAGGAAACGTGTGTTGAATGAACAACCAGAAACATGTTTATTCTTCCTTTGGGAAGATGACCAATGACCTCACAGATGGTTGCTTTGACTGAGGGAAATGGGCTTAAGTGGGGCAGAGGTGTCCGAAGTCCCCAGCCACGTCTCTCCTCCAGAGTTATCACAGTCCAGCGGCAGGACAGAGCAGCTGCCGATGACCGTGGCCGCTTCACGGGGACCCAACTCTAAGCCCCCACGATGCCCGCTTCAGCAGCCTTCGTGGCCCTTGAATTCTTCCCTGACCGTTCAGCCAGGTAGACATCCCCAATTCACTGCAGCCTCAAACTGCAGTTTTGTTTTGTTTTTTCCTGAGACTATTGGGGTTAAGTGACTTGCCCAGGGTCACACAGACAGGAAGTGTTGAGTGTCTGAGGTCAGATTTGAACTCAGGTCCTCCTGACTTCAGGGCCCATTACAGCTTCTTGAAGCCACAGGTGAGGGTTGAGTGTCAGGTGGACACCAAAAGTGGGTGAATGGGCAGCCCTGGAAAGGCCTGAGGGTGAAGCCCCAGAGTTCTGGACCGTCATACATCCCAGAAGCAGGGGTAGAAGAACGGCAGAGATGGAGGGGAGGGGTGGGCCCTGGCTCCCTCACCTATCTGGAAGTAGGAATAGGCAGCCAGCGGCTCGTTCACCAGCCGGTCCCTTTTGGGGTTCCGTGGCCGCAGGTGCATGATGTCGCTCTCTGCTGCCTCGTAGGCAAGGGACACTGAGGGAAACTGCAGAAACGGGAGAGAGGTGAGGGACTCTGGGAAAGAGCGTCCTGGGGAAAGGGGAGAGCTATCGGAGCCAGGAGCAAAGGCTCAGGGGCGGGGCCAAGGGGCGGGAGAGGGTCTTGGGCTGGGGGTGGGGCGTGCCGGAGTCTCACGATGTCGGTGCAGAGCTCGATGAAGAGTATGGTGATGCATCCCAGAGGCAGGGGGACGCTGACCGTGATGTAAATGAGGTATGGGGTCAGCTCGGGGATGTTCTTGGTCAACGTGTAAGCGATTGACTTCTTGAGGTTGTCGAAGATCAGCCGCCCTGGAGGAGAGGGGGAAACGGCATCGGGAGCGTGTGACATCTGCCCCAGCTCGCAGATTCTCCTGGGTCGCCAATCTCCCCCCAAGCCCCGCCGACCCTGGGGGCTGCCCCAAATCCCGACCCACAAGCTTATTCCCCAAGCGCAAATGCTGGCCCAGGCTCTACTCGGTGCAGCACCCAGGTCTCCAGCCACCCCCATCCCTCCCGGGCCCCGCCCCATTCTGCACCTGCATCCCGACCCTGCCCTTAGCCCCTCCCCCGCTCCATCCCTCACCCCCACTCCCACCCCTTTCCACGTGTGGTTCCCACCCTGCTCCACGCCAGTAACTATAGAAGCGAAGTTGTCGTCCAGCAGAATCATGTCGGCCGCGTTCTTGGCGGCGTCCGAGCCCGCGATGCCCATGGCCACGCCGATGTCCGCCTTCTTCAGGGCAGGGGAGTCGTTCACCCCGTCCCCGGTCACGGCCACGATCGCGCCCTGCGGGGACCGAGCAAAAGGAGGCCGGGAGGTGGAGGCTGAGAGCCTTTACTTTCCCTAACCCACTCCCCGAGGAGCCCAGGACGGCCCTGGAGGGGGAAACTGAGGCTTACGAAGGGCTCCCGATCCTCAGCATCACATGGGCAGTTAGAATGAAGCCCGAGCTTCTGATTCCTGGATGGAACCCAGGAGCAACAAAGAACCCTAGACTTGGAACTGGAATACCCCAGACCAAATTCTGACCGCAGCTTACCAAGCACAGCTGGGCCCCTGGGCCTCCGCTTCCTTGTTTGTAAAATGAGGGAGCTTGGCACCCTCTCCAGAGCCCCTCCAGCTCGGAGCCCCATCCAGGACCCAAAACCAGAGTCCCATCAGAAAACCGGGAAATTTGTCTCTAGTGCTAGACTGGGCCTCGTACACAGTAGGCACTTAATAAATGCTTATGGACTTGAATACCAGGCGCTGGCAGCTCTCCACAATGACCAGTTTCTGCTGGGGGCTGGTCCGGGCAAACACCATCTCTGGGTGCATGCGCAGGATCTCCACTAGCTCAGCCGGGTCCATGTCCTTCAGCTGGGCCCCATTTACCACGCAGGCTCGGGCATCCCTGGGGATAGAGAACAGAGGACGTAAACAGGCACTATCTGGGCACCTGGCTGTCGAAGCTGAGTGCCAGGCCTGGAGTCAGGAGGACTCATCTCCCTGATCCCAAATCTGGCTTCAGTCAGGTTTGTGATCCTCAGTTTCCTCATCTGTCAAATGAGCTGGAGAAGGAAATGGCAAACCAACTTCAGTATCTTTGCCAAGAAAACTCCAAGTGGGTTCACGGAGAGTGAGACACAATTGAAAAAGATGGAACAACAGGCTCAGGAGATAACGGGAGAGAGAAGTGGGGCTCACCGCCGATTGACCTGCTCCACTGGCACCCGGAGCCGGGCGGCAATGTCCTCCACCGTCTCACTGCCCTCCGAGATAATGCCCACGCTGGCGGCTATGGCCTTGGCGGTGATTGGATGGTCACCCGTCACCATGATCACCTGGAGTAAAGAGGGGAGAACGGTTCACAGATCTCAGATTATAAATGTAAAACTCAGAGCAGCCGTAGAGACTGTTGTTCCAGCTTCCTCGGTTTTTACAGGTAAGGAAACTGAAGATCTTTCTGCTAAAAGTGACTTGTCCAGATCACTTCTTTAGAAAGCAGAGGCTCATTCATGCCAGAAGGTTTATCAGCTCTGTGACAAGTAATAAATCACTTATCCACTTAATCCTCTAGGTGCTGACTCATAGGAAGAAACTGCAGGCCCAGTCCCTGCCTCTGGGCTTGTGGAAATGAGAATCACAGAGGATGGTTTTGGTCCAAACCCATTATTTGTGGATGGGTAAGTGGCTTAGAGCCAGTGTGGGCCTGGTCTTCCTACTCTCTTTATTACCTCCTCTCCACCTTCACCACCAGGCCCACTTTATAGATAAGGAGTTGTTTGGTTATTTCGATCATGTCCAACTCCTTGTGGCCCCATTTGGGATTTTTGGGAGCGAGATACTGGAGTAATTTGCCATTTCCTTCTCCAGCTCGTTTGACAGATGAGGAAACTGAGGCAAACAGTTAAGTGACCTGCCCAGAGTCAACCAACTAGGAAGTGTCTGGAGCTGGATTTGAACTCAGAGAGATGAGTCCTCCTGACTCCAGGTCTGGCACTCTATCCACTTTGTCACAGCGCTGAGGCTCAAAGAAAAGGAGCAAGTTTGGGGTCATAAGATTTAAACCAGGAAAAGACCTTAGAAATAATCCACCCATTTCCTAGATGAAGAGACTGACACTTGGGGAGGTTTGGCGAGGGCAGGCACGGCTAGGGGACAAAGTTAAATTCAAAACCAGTTCTCTTAGTTCTCCAGCCCCAGGTGCTGCTCTTTAGGCCTCTCCTGTGGCCCCTTAGTCACCATCTCCTGCCATCCCTTCCCCGACCTGCCAGCCTCATCCCTCCCGCACTGGGTACCCGGATGCCCGCTGTCCGACACTTGAGCACCGCGTCGGGGACGGTGGCCCGTGGAGGATCGATCATAGACACGAGCCCAGCAAAGCAGAGGCCGCTACTTGGAAAGTTCATCTCGTCGGCGTTGAAGGCAAAGCCTCGAGGGAAATCCTTCTCACTCAGGTACAGGTGACAGAATCCTGCAGACACCAAAGTGCATTAGAGTTTTGCCTGGGAGCAGGAGGGAGAGAGAGGCCTGTGGAAGGGTCCCTTAGATTCTTAGAGCAGGTTGTCAGATTGTTGGTCAGAATAGAAATCTCCCATTTTACAGATAAGGAAACTGAGGCAGAGGGGGGAGAGAAAGGCTTTTGCCAGGTCCTATATTGGAAAGGTGACGCCCAGCCCTGAGCCGTGGGCCTCAGGCTCCATCCCATTCCTCCCCAAGCCCCGCTCACCAAGGACCCGCTCGCCTAGCCCCCCCAGGGCCAAGTAGGCCGTCTGGAAAGCTTCCCGCCACTGCTCGTCCAGGGGCAGCTCCTGGCCTTTGATGAGGATGGAGCTGCATCTCTCCAGGATCCGCTCGGGGGCCCCCTTCATCACCAGCACGTGCCGCTTGTCCCTCGGATCCTCCAGCTCGTGGATGGAGAGCTGGCCGGGGAGGGGTGAAGGCAGAGGCTTAGAACTGGAAGGACCTTCAGAGTCAGGCAGTCTGACACCCCCCCACACTCCCCCACGCCCCCCCACCCCTGCTCATACAGCGCCAGAGGCGAGATGACTGGGTCCAAAATGAGATTTGGACCAGGGACTGACTCCAAAGCCCGGACATTTTGCTTCTGAAGGACCCAGGTAGAGGGAATTATGGGGGTGTGAGTATATCCATGGAGGGGGAGGTTAGGCTGGACTGGGAGGTCATAAAAAACAATAAACGCTGAACAGACAGGCAAAATGTCTGGTTACATGGGGGCAAGGAGGGATCCAGAGGTAATAGGGAATTGGACCAAAAGTCCCTCAATCAGTGGAGTTCCTCCCAGTCTACCAGATCACCCCCTCAGTACCCAGAGGTACAGAGGTCTTGGGAAGCGATCATGAGAGCTGGAAAGAATCTTTGAGTCCAACCCCTGTCATTTCATAAAGAGGGAAACTGAGGCAACCAGACTTGCCCACAGTCACACACTAGTAAGAATCTGAGGTGGGATTTGAATAGTCCCTCTAACCATTATTCCACACTGCCTCAAGGAATTGATGATGAGGATTGGAGGGAGAGGCTCTAGCTCAGTCATTTCAGGGAATGAATTTATGAGATTCCTAATCTCTAATTCCTGAGCTCCTAATGAGATTCTCATCTCTAATTTTTTGAAGTCTGCAGAAGTACTTTGTTCCCAACAGGAGATAAGACTCTTGGCCTTGACTTTTCCAGATGACAAAGCAGAGTCCTAAGAAAGGAAGTGCTTTGCCTGGGGTCCCACAGTTCTAAGTGTTGGAGTTAGGAGTCCATCTCAGACACTTTCCCCACTGTAAGAGCCCTTTGGGAAGGGTGGCCCGGAGGATCAGATGAGCTTTGGGAGGGGTGGTTGGCTGGGGAAGGGGAGAGGTAGGCGGGGGCAGGCAGGTGGATACTTCAGGGCCACACCTGGAACTTGTTGGTAGAGTTGAAGGGGATCTCGCAGACCTTCGGGAAGCGATCCCGGTAGCCCATGGCATTGCCCAGGGTCAGCTCTGAGAATTTGAGCAGGGCAGTCTCTGAGGCATCTCCTATCACAATGCGCTGGGGCCAGAAGGGCAGGCAAAAGGGATGTTATAATCCGGAACCCCCATCCTGCCCTCCCCCAACCCTGAGAGTTTTGGCCCCTTCCTCCCAAACCTCCCCCAGGTCCCTCACCTTTGGAACTGGCACTGCATCCTGGCCGGACTTGAAGGCTGCTCGGTTACAGAGGGTCAGCACCTGGCACAGTGCCCGCCATGTCTCTGAAGACTGATCAAAGGTCTGTCCTGATGGGGCAAAACAGTGGGTAGAAGGGAAACAGGTTGGTGCCTGGGGAAGGAACCTTAATCTGTCTGTCTATCCATTCATCTATCCATCCTTCTTTCTATTCATCCATTCATCTACTCTTCTATTTATTGTCTTTCTATGTCTATCAGTCCATCTATTCATCCTTCTTTCTATTCATTTATCCATTCTTCTATCTATTCTATCTACCCACCCATCCATCCATCCATCTATTCATTCTTCTTTCTATTCATCAACTATCCATTCTTCTATTTATCTATCCTATCTATGTATTTGCTGTCTGTCTGTCTATCCATCCAATCCATCCTTCTTTCTATTCATCCATCCATCCATTCTTCTATCTACTTATTGTCTATCTATCTGTCTATCCATCCATCTATCCACTCTTCCTTCTATTCATCCATTCTTCTATTTATTGTCTATCAATCTGTCTATCCATCCATTTATCCATCCTTCTTTCTATTTATCCATCATCCATTCTTCTATCTATTGTCTATCTATTTATTTGTCTGTCTATCCATCCATCTACCCATCCTTCTTTCTATTAATCCCTTCATCCATTCTTCTATGTGTATACGCACCTATCTATCATTTCTCTGTTTGTTTATGGAAGGCCCAGGAAGGAAGGAAGTGACATAAGCAGGGGTACAGGTACGTGCCGAAGCCAGAATGAGGCATGGTTTTCTCCGTTCCACAGGCCTCCTCTCCCAGATGATTTGGGCCCTACTCGCTTACCTGACTGGTCCTCAGTGGTGTCCGCTGTATGCACATGATTATCGAACCATAGGTGGGACACCGTCATGCGATTCTGAGTGAGAGTTCCTGTCTTGTCCGAGCAGATCACAGAAGTAGAACCCAGGGTCTCCACAGCCTCCAAATTCTTGACGACGCAGTTCTTCCGAGCTAAACGTTTGGCCGTCAGAGACAGACAAACCTGGGGGGCAAGGAAGGGGATCTGGGTTTTGGGCTGCCAACCTTGTCCCTCCCCTTGCCTGCTTAGGTCCCAGAGTCCTGCCCTTGCTCCCTACGGGCTCCGACTGGACCAAGGTGGTTAGCTGGTAGCCCTTCAGAGGCCACGTTCAATTAACAGTGACCTTGGCCCACAGTGCCCCGTGTCCCTGGGGGGGACGCCCCACGCCAGGCTCACCGTGACGGTAGCCAGCAGACCTTCGGGCACATAAGCCACCACGATGGCCATGAAGAAGACCATAGCCCTGAGGAAGGTGTAGCCAATGCACATGGCCACAATGAAGAAGGTGGCCCCAAAGAGGATGGCAAGCCCCGCGATGATATCCACAAAGTGCTCGATCTCTATGGCGATCGGGGTCTTCTCGTTTTCCACTCCAGAGGCCAGCGACGCGATGCGCCCGATGATGGTCCTGTCCCCGGTGTTTACTACCAAGCCCTGTGCCGTGCCTGGTAAGGGGAACAGAGGGGGATGTGGAGACTGGAGGAGTCAGGACCAGAGTGACTTGGGCCGTGAGGAGGGATTCCGGGGCTGGCCGGATAGGGGAGGCAGGGGGCCAGAGCTATTGACTCCTCTGGGGTGGGCATGCTGACCTTCTAGGCACATGGTGGAGAAGAAGGCGATGTTGCGGGTTTCCAAGGGGCTGTCATGGGTGCACTCCGGGGATCGGGTCTGTGGCTCCGACTCTCCGGTGAGCGAAGAGTTGTCCACTTTGCAGCCCTGCGCACTCAGGACGCGGATGTCAGCCGGCACCCGGTCGCCTCCCTTGATCTCTACCAGGTCTCCCACCACCAGCTGGTCAGCGTTGATCTGGAACTTGTCCCCTTCTCGGATCACTGTGGCTTGCTGAGAGGCAGAGGGATTGGGGAGGGGCATGAGCAAGGAGAGTGGAGAGACGTGGGAGCCATTGAGCATGAGTGGCAGACAGCTTAGCGGGAAGAGCTCTGGCCTGAGGTTCAGAGAGCCTAACCCTAATGCCCGGAGGGACCTCCTTTCAAAGACCTGGAAGTTATTACTCCCGACCTGTATTACTACTTGGTCCTTAACTGCAAGCACTGAGACAGAGAAACAGAGGGAGAGTGTGTGAACAGCTGGGGCTGAGAGAATCAAAGCCCCGGAGGCCACAGGCAGCTGATGGGAAAGTCACGTCACAAAGCCCAGCGAGGAAGAGGGAGAGCCGACAGGACCCCGTATGGGCATCCTCAATGAAAGCAAGACCTCCGTGAGGCAGGCACCTGAGCATCTGCCCTGCTACTGAGTCCCATCTTCCCACTAGGAATCGTGACCCCAGGTTCAAGACCTGGGTCAAGCTTTAGGAGGAATTAGTCTGCTCATCTTTAACTTGACTCTGTATGGGGCTGTTCTGATTTGTGCAAAACTGCACTAACTCACCTGACCCGGTCTGTACAGCAAGCCCCCCCCCCTATCCAATCTAGCCATCCGCCGTCTATACTTCCACCTCTTAGCCCCCCAACTTCCAGCCAGATGGTACCACAGTGGAGATGGTGCAGGATCTGGCATCAGCAAGTCCTGAGTTCAAATCCAGCCGCAGACACATACTAGCGGTATAATGCTAGGCACGTCATGAACCTCTGTTTGCCTCAGTTTCCTCAACTGTAAAATGGGGATCTTAACAGCACTTAGCTCATGGGATTGTTACAAGTCTCAAATGAGATCATATCTGTTAGGCGCTTAGCACAGTGCCAGCCATATAGTAGGTGCTTAATAAATGCTTTGTCTTCCTCTCCATTCCACCATTGGATTGCACGGTAATCGTCTATACTACTGGAAAAAGAGATAACCAACCGCCTTTCTGGCGCCATTCAGCAGCCCTGTGACTGCCTGGACCACAGCTCCCTTCACTGACCCCCCCCCCTACTGTGTTGTTTCCCCATTGGTGTGCCCACTTTGTATATTCAGCACCTTGGACAGCACCGGACACATAGTAGATGCTCAATAAATGCTTTTTCCTTTGCTCACTGTCCAGCCCCGGCTTTCCCCGCCACCCCCTCCCACCTCGGATGCCTTCCCATCTGGGGGGCTCCAGACCTGTGGCACGAGGTTTTTGAAGCTGGCGATGATGTTGGTGCTTTTAAACTCCTGGTAGTAACCGAAACAGCCAGTGACCACGACCACGGCAATAAGGGCAATGGCTAGGTAAAGCTGGGGACAGCGGACAGAACGGAAGGGGGAGTCACTGGGAGAAAGGAAGCACGGCCCCCCTCCCCTCTTTTGTCCCTCCTTCTCTTGCTCAGTGGAGAACATTCTAGCCACACGATGTTCAAGCCTCCCCGCCCCCACCTCCCGGGCTCGTGGGAATTCCTGGGTGCTCACATTATCGTCTGTGGTGAGGTCCCCCTCTCCGGCCTGGATGCCAAAGGCGATGAGGCAGATGGCTGCGGCCACCCACATGAGGCACTGTAGCCCCCCTGCCAGCTGCCTGGCAAACTTCACATACTCCGGGGTGCCTTTGGGGGGGCGCAAGGCGTTCGGCCCGTCTCGGAGCAGGATCTCAGCTGCCAAGCGCGTGGACAGCCCCTGGGGGAGGTGGGAAAGCAGGGTCGGAGCTGGCACCCTCACCCCCAGCCCTGGCACAGGGCTGCTGGAGCAATCTGGCCCCAGGGCGCTGAGCTCCCTTAAGCCATTTTCCCTCTTTCTCGGACCCTGGGACTCTCGGCCTTTTTATCCACACGAGACCACATCTGACTGACTGTGGGCACTTCTGAAAAGCTTGAGAGCAATGAGGACGGGAAAGGGCCTCGTGTCCTCCGGCCAGGGAGTGGCTGAAGGGGAAGAGAACTGGCTGTGAGCAATTTCCAAGTATCTGGAGACCCAGGGAGAAGGCTGGCCTGGCCTGGCCTGGCCCCAGGGGAAGAACCAGGAGCAGCAGGAGTGAGTTTCCAAAAGGCGGGTGAGCCAGGCTGACCATTAGGAGAAACAAAATCCCAACAAAGAAAACGAAGAGGAATGGGGGTTGTCATGAGCTCCCCGGAACAAGGAACCTTCCTATAGAGGTGATGATCCCTTCATGGACTGGGATGCTGTAGGAGGGACTTGTACTCGGGCTTGGATTGGACAAAACAACTGTGGGAGACCGTCCCAGGGCTAAAATTCAGAGATTCTGTCAGTCTGTCTGTCTCTGTCTCTGTCACTCTGTGTGTCTGTGTCTGTGTCTCTCTGTCTCTCTTTACCTCTATCTCTCTCTCTCCTCTCTCTTCAATTTTTGCCTATCTCCCTCCCTCCCTCTCTTTCTCTCTTTTATTCTTTCTTTTTCTGCCTCTCTTTGTCTTTCTCTGTGTATCTGTCTGTCTGGCTCTCCTTCCCTCTTTCTTTTAGTTTTTCTATTTTTCTCTTTTTCTGTCTCTGTCTTTGTCTGTCTCTCCCTTCCTCTCTCTTTTAGTCTTTCTGTCTTTCTCTTTTTCTGTCTCTCTTATTCTGTCTCTTTGTCTCTGTCTTTGTCTGTCTCTCCCTTCCTCTCTCTCTTAGTCTTTCTGTCTTTCTCTTTTTCTGTTTCTCTTACTCTGTCTCTGTTCCTCCCTTGGTCTTTTTTCTCCCTGTGTCTCTGTCGCTCTCCTCTCTCTCTCTCTCAGTCTTTCTCTGAATTTATCTCTCCCTCCCCAACCTGTCTCTCTGTGTCTCTGTTTCTGTCTCTTTCCCTGTATTGTCTGTCTCTAGGCCCCTCTCCTCACCTTGGTTGCATTTGTCTTATATTTCTTCTCCAGTTCTTCCACTGACAGCTGGTGATCATTCTGTAACCAGACAGAGGAGCTCAGTGACCCCCCACCTCTTGCCCATCTGTCCCTTCCTGCCCTTCCACCTCCCACCCCCTACTCACAATCTCCATCTCCTTCTTCATGTTCTCCAGCCTCTCCTTCTTCCCCCCACCGCCTCCTTTCTTCTTCTTCTTCTGAATCTTGGCTTCCATGTCTCCCCCGGGGCCATTACGGCCCAGTTCCACGGAGTACATTTCATAATTGTCCTGGTGGAGGGAGTAAGTGGAGAAGAGAGGGGAAAGTAGCCACCCATTACCCCCAGCCAGGATCCCAGACTATCACAGCCTCCCCTGGACCCCCGGGCGGAGAGAGCTTGCTTGCCCTTTGTCCCCTAGACCCAGGAAGGAAGCTTCTCTGGACCCAAAACCTTCAGTCTCCTCCTTCCTCCCCTCTATCCAGGACAGAACCCTCAGCCGCTGCCTATGCTGGAGCCAGAATAATGTCCCAGTCTCCCCATTCCTTCCCTGGAGCCACGTGGGGCCCTTAGCTGTCCCTTCCCCTAGATCCAGGGCAAGCTCCCAGTCTCCCTGTCTCTGTCTTGGACCCGGAACAGGATCACAGACTCCACTGGGCCTAGAACAAGACTGTGGGTCTCCACGGTGGTTCCTCGGCCACCCTCTCCCCTGGACCAGGACAGGGGTCACAGCTTTGCTTCCCTGGGTAGGGTGGGTGAGAACCCAGATCAGGACTTCCCACACCCCGCTCTCACCGACTTCCCCATGGCTGCTCCTGGGCCTTCTTGTGGGGACTGAACTGGGCAGACAGACGTACCCTCGACCTTGACAGCTCCTGATATAGGTGGGGGGGAGGGTTCAGGGAGAACAAGGCCAGCCCCTAAAGGGACCTGGAGATAAGGGTGTAAGTACTGACGCTGATTGCTGGCTCCTTGAGACAACAGCCAGGAGGTGGTCCAGAGCAGAGCTTGCAGAGGGACAGTCACCGAGAGGGAGGGACCGGGATGCTCACTGTGACGGATTCCCCTCCTCCCTGAAGGGCTCTCCCACCCCCAGCCTGCCACGATGTCCCCACTTGGGCCCCTACATGACCTGACTTCTAGTCTTCTTAGCCTGCTTGGGCCAAGCCCTTTCTCCCTAAGTTAAGCTGAGACCAAAGAGAATTTCTCTAAAAAGGACTTAAAAAAACTAAGGGAAGTTAAGAGGAAGTCACAGCAATGGTGGAGTCATCAGGAAAAAGCTGGCTCTGATTCCAAGAGAAATAATGTCTGGCCGTGGGTTGGCTTAGCGGGTAACCATCGCACAGGTTAGCCAATGTACGGCTTCCCAAAATGCAGGGGAAATAGAGGAAGTTTAGCCTGTGGTACATCTAGCAGCCGGGTCCTCAGGCACAGAACGCCCGCCTAACCAAGCAAGCGGGACCACCCAGAAACAGGGCAACGGTTCACAGGAAAGCTACACGCATGTAGAACCCACACAATGTTGTGCAACCCAGGGCTGGCTCTTTATAACTAATCATGTGATATAGCAACCCAAAAACTCCTCACTTGGTCTTCTGGTGGCTAGCCTGAGCTGAGTGGCTCTGAGCAAGTCGCTTAACTGCTCTGTGACTCAGTTTACTCATCTGTAAAATGGAGGTAATAGGAGCAGCTACATCCCAAAGTTGTTCTAAGAATCAAATGAGATGATATTTGTAAAGCACTTACACAGTGCTGTGTAAATATTTCCCTCTCACCTTCCCCTTCTTTCTAATCCCCCTCTGATCATCTCCAATTTGGCTACCTCCAATGAGAAAATATTTATAAAGATTTGCAAACCTTTTGCTCATTCAAGCTTTTCAATTCTGTACCTCTTCATGACCCCCTTTGGGTTTTTGGGGGGGCAAAGATACTGGAGTGGTTGGCCATTTCCTTCTCCAGTTCATTTTACAGATGAGGAAACTGAGGCAGACAAGTGAAGTGACCTGCCCAGGAAGTATCCATTTGAACAGATCTTCCCTGCCCTCTGCCTTCTGCACCACCTAGCTGCCATGATAATAATAGCTAGTATTTCTATAGTTCATTCAGGTTTGCAAGGGCACCTGGGTGGCACCTACTGTGCTCACATAAGATAGCAAGTGCCTGGCACATGGCACACCCGGTGCTTGTTCCCTCCCCTTTCCCCTTCTGCGTGCGGGCACTGAGAAAGATACACAGATAAAGGAGAAATAGTTTTCCTGAGGAACTATGTGCTCTAAGCATATGTAAGTTTATGCAAAACGTGTAGGAAAATCCAGATGCCCACAAGGTAGTGAGATGGGAGGAGGGCAGGGGCGGCGGGGCAATCCGAGGCTTTAACCTTTGTCTCAGAATCGGCCAGGACTAATGAGCTGAGCCCTTGGAAGGGCTAAGGTGGAAGGACACAGGCAGAGAGGGTCCCGAGATGGGAAATGGTTCAAGGGAAGGCAGAGAGGGGGGTCCTTAGAGGAAACGGCCGCCATTGTTCCAAGGAAGCCCTTGAGTCTGCAAAGGGAGGTTGTGAAGGGGAATCTGCCTTTGTTCCTAGAGGGGGTCTTGGGAGCTTATTGATCGCGGGCCTGCCCTGAGATGGAGACGGACTTAGCCTATCTCCCTGCCCCCACAGGCCCTCCGGAGGGAGGCAGGGGGAGGGCCCTCCCACCCGTGAGGCCCACTGGACAAAAGGTGATGTCGGGGGTACGTGTACGTGCCCTTCAGGAAAAGAACAGTTATCAAGGCTGCCTGTACCCCAGACACAGAGGCACCTATTCTGGGGCCTGTCTCCTGCTGTTCCATGCGGGGCCAAGGGTTATCTCCCCTTGGGGGGAAAGGGGCGCAGCAGGGGCTCGGGGAGGTTTGGCTGCAGGTGGAGGATGAGACATGATGCGTGCTGGTCTAACATGTGTGGCCTGTGGGGGGGCCGTGTGCGTGTCACACACCGAGGCTGGTCCTTTTGTTAGCTTCTCCCCCTCTGATAAGATAACCTTCCCTCAATGCCCTTCCTGCTTGGAAGGTCACCCTCCTTCCTTCCCCCAGACCGCCAAGGTCAAAGTCGTTACCTACGTCCCCCCGCCCTTGTGGGGCTGGCAAATGTCTGCAGAGTGGCCAAAACTAATTCAGAGTCAGACTCTATTACTGTGTGATCTTAGGAAAAGAACAACCTCTCTGGGACACATTTCCCCCCATCCAGCTCTAAATTCTATGATCCCTAGGATTTCTGTGCCCTGGTGAGGTGAAAGGAGAAGAAATGAAGGGGGGGAGGGGGGAAGGTAAAGAGCAGGCACCCAATTGAGCCCCTTCCTAGCTTCCCCCCCACCCAGAAAGTCAGAAGGGCGTCATCTGGGGGGTAGAGGTGGGGAACGATGTCAGGGGAAATGGGCACTTTTCAGAGAGCCGGCTGTGAACGATAATTAGGGCCCAACCGTAGGCAGCTGTAACCAGGGCAAAAAGGCAGGGCTGGGTGGAACCTTGGATACCATATTCCAACCCCTCATTGTACCAGAGGCACTGTCTCACTCTTCTACTTGTTTCCTCTGTAAACTGGGGGACATACCTTTTCTCTCCCTGGGCCTCAGTTTCCTTATCTGTACAACGGGGTGGGGTAGACCCTTTCCACCTTTAATTGCTATGAGATTTTACCTTTAAAAATCTTCTTTCAATGACTCAATATGACTGTGGGCAGGAACTTCAACTAGTCAATCTTGCTTTCTTCCTCTGTTCAACGAGGTAGTTAGTAAACTAAATGCTGTGTAATTTGGGGGGGGGGGTGTCAGATAATTAGGATTCAGTGACTTGTTCAGGATCATACAGCTAGTAAAGTCTTATAAAATGCAGGTCCTCCTGATTCTAGGGCTGGTGCTCTACCCATTGCCACCTACCTGCCCTACTGTTAGAATATTATAATAATATTACAATATAATTATGTTAGAATATTATAATAATATTACAATATAATTATGTTAGAATATTATAATAATATTACAATATAATTATGTTAGAATATTATAATAATATTACAATATAATTATGTTAGAATATTATAATAATATTACAATATTATGTTATAAATATTATAATAATATTACAATATTATTATGTTAGAATATTATAATAATATTACAATATTATTATGTTAGAATATTATAATAATATTACAATATTATTATGTTATAAATATTATAATAATATTACAATATAATTATGTTAGAATATTATAATAATATTACAATATAATTATGTTAGAATATTATAATAATATTACAATATAATTATGTTAGAATATTATAATAATATTACAATATAATTATGTTAGAATATTATAATAATATTACAATATTATGTTATAAATATTATAATAATATTACAATATTATTATGTTAGAATATTATAATAATATTACAATATTATTATGTTAGAATATTATAATAATATTACAATATTATTATGTTATAAATATTATAATAATATTACAATATTATTATGTTAGAATATTATAATAATATTACAATATTATTATGCTATAATATTATTATAATATTACAATATTATTATGTTAGAATATTATAATAATATTACAATATTATTATGCTAGAATATTATTATAATATTACAATATTATTATTATATTATAATATCATTATAATATAATGTTATAATAACCTAGTTTTGTTTCCTGAGAAGAAATCTAGCAAATCAATTAGCAAGCATTTATGAAGTGCCAGATACTGTGCGGGTTCTGGAGACAACAAATGAACAATACCTATTCTCTTATATTGTAATGGGAAAGGTAACATGTACAAGTATATAAATAATAAACATAAGAATAAGTTAACTATAAAATAATTTAACAGGCAGTGAGGTGGTACAGTGGAGAGAGCTTTGGCTGGAGTCAGGAAAACTTCACCTTGAGTTCAAATCTGGCTTCAGATATTTACTAGCTGTGCGATCCTGTTTGCCTCAGTTTCCTCATCTGTAAAATGAGCTGGAGAAGGAAATGGCAAAAACCATTCCAGTTTCTTTGCCAAGAAAACTCCAAATAGGATCACAAAGCGTCAGGTGCAATTGTACCAAAAAAAAAAATTTTTTTTTAAAATAGTTAAATACAAAGTAATCTGGGAGGGAGGGCACTGGCAGATGGTGGGACCAGGAACAGCTTCATGCAGAGAATAATGCCTGAGCTGCACCTTAAGGGGAAGATATCAAGAGAAAATGCACAGATATCCAGTACAAAAGTCCAAGGATGGAGTGCATTGTTTAAAGAACATAAAAAAGGCCACATGGACTGAATTGCAAAGTTCTGAAAGGGAAGTAATGTCCAAAAACACTGGAAATTTAGTTTGGGGTCAGATTGTGTTTTTAAGAGCTAAACAGAGACGTTTATTTATGACCCTGGAGGTAATAGGCACCCTATAATAGATCTAAGAAGTAATAAGTACTGACAAGTACAGATCAGCCTTAAGGAGAATCATTTTGGCAGCAGTGTGGAGGATGGATTTGAATGGGGAGGGATCTGTGCTAGAAGGATCATTTAGAAGATTGATTCTGTAATATAAGGGGACGAGGAGGTTCTGAACAAAAGTAGAAGCTGTGTAAGTGGAGAGGTGTCAGATAGGAGCCATGTTGTGGAAGTAGAAATGACAAATTCATCAAGGGATTGGACAAGTAGGGTGAGAAAGAGTGAGAATACCGGCATGACACCTCGGTTGTGAGTTTGGGTGACTAGGAGGATGGTGGTACCCTCAACAAAAAGCAGATTTTGAAAGAAATGAGTTTGATGGGAAAGATCATAAACTGAATTTGAATAAGTTGAACTTGAGATGCCTCCAGGTTATCCAGTTTGAGATGTCCAAGGAGCCATTGGTGCTATAGAACTGGAGCTCTGAGGGTATGTTATAAATAGATCTGAGTCATCGGCAAAAAATGATAATTACATCTATAGGAGATAATGAGTTTTTGAGAAAGAATGTGGATGATGACGAGAGGACCCCAGCGGAATCTTGAGGAATGGAGTTTTGATATGGATGATGAGATAGAGAAAATGATCAGACAGGGAAGGGAGCAAGAGAGAGTGGTATGACCAAAAAAAAAACAAAAAACAAAACAGAGTATCTGGGAAGGGAAGATGAGCTACCATGTCAAATGAAATATATGGGTCAAAAAGGATGAAAACTAAGGGGAAAGACCATCAGATTTGGCCATTAGAAATTATGTGTGAGGGGCAGATAAGTGGCGCAGTGGACAGAGCACCAGCCTTGAATTCAGGAGGACCAGAGTTCAAATCTGACCTCAGACACTTAACACTTCCTAGATGTGGGACCCTGGGCAAGTCACTTACCCCCAATTCCCTCAGGAAAAAAAATTATGGGTGACTTGGAGAGAGGTTTCAATTGGGGGATGAAGTTGGAAGCTGGATTACAAAGGGTTAAAGAAAAGGAGAAAAGATCTACTTATTCAAGGATGAGATGAAACAAGGTAAAAAAAAAAAAAAAATATCCTCCTCCCATCTTTAAAGAGGTGGAAGATTATAAGTGTTTACCCTCATTTAAACTGGCAGGTTCTTTTGAGATTTTAATCTATTCTATTGAGGTGAACTGCTTTCCCTTCCCCTTTTTTCTTTGCAATAGACAGAAGCTTACTGGACGAGATAAGGGAAGAAATGTGGGGAGGAGGAGTGATGTGTTTGGCAATGAAGGTATTATAAAAAAAAATCAAAATGTAGAGGTAAAGGAAGCGGTTAATCTCCAAAGTCCCTTCTACTTCTGAGTCTCTATGATTTCTTGACTTTCTCAAGACCACATAGCCAATGATAGGCTTGGCATAGGACACAACACTAATCTTTCCCACAACTACCCCCTGGCTCATCTGCTTTATTTCTCCTTTAATTTTCTGATTTCTATAGAAAATTGTCCTTGTCCTCCCCCTTTTCTCTTTGCTTTCCTCTTCTAAAAACTTCACTGAGTCCAACCTTCACATTTTACAAATGAAAAAACTGATACCAACGATGGAGAACGGGCAAGGTCACAAAGGCTGGCTGTATTAGGGCTAAAACTGAGAAAATCTGATTCCAAATTCAGAGTTCCTGGGACTATTCTATAGGGAAGTAGATAAGACCACAAGACTGGGGAGAAATAGAAGCTACATTTTCCCATGCTGAGGTTTTGTACTTTGTTTTCCCAGTAACCGCCCTTCACACAGCATCATCCCCAATTGTCAAGGAAGGAATTCTCTCCCCACACACATATACAAACACATAAGCACGTGAGCACACCCACAAATCGGCTCCAAAATTGGAAACCACCCACGCACATGCACACACCCCAAATTTATTGGGTCAAAAGCCTAGGGGATTTATTCAAGAAGGAGAAGTCACTGGCATGGAATTGAGGGCATCCAGGAAGAGAGGAAGTAAAAGAGAAGGGAGGTATCCTAATCAAGAGCTGGAGAGACAGGATTCTGGGTTTCAGAGAAGAAGATGCTCTGGATTTATAGATCCCTGAGGAAAAACTTGAGGATCAAGATTGGGGCTGGGAAGAAAGAGGAGAGACTCAAATCCACTGGCTGGTGTATTTCTTTATCCATCCGCCATATCAGAGGAAATAGTCCTAAGAGAAAGAACATAGAAACATTAAGGAACTAATATGAACAGAGAACAGAGAAAAACTGAGCATGGTTTTGTGATACAAAAATTTGTGGAAAATGGGTTTTAAAGGTCTCTATGGGAAGGATAGCTAACACCCTGGCTGAGAGGCAAATATGAAGACTTGACCGGCTGCAACAATGATTGGGCCATATCTAATAAAATGAAGCAATGGGGATAAATGTAAAGTTTTACATTTGGATCAAAATGTCAATTGCACAAGTACAAGATATGGAGGGAATGCTTGGTGAAATAAAGGGTTTTCCTGAGAAAACTCTAGGGAGGAGGAGAAGTTTCTGTTTGCTCAACTTGAATCAACAATGAGATATGGAAAATGATGATGATGATGATGAAGAGATATGGCTAACATTGATAGAGTGCTTTCAGGTTATCTCACTTGACTCGATTAGCCAAGAAAGCTAATTTGATCTTGGACTAGATTCAGAAAAGCCTAGCTTCAGGAATGACCCTGATTACTTCCCGAGATAGCCCATTCTCTCTTGGACAGCTCTAATACTCAGGAAGCTTTTCCTATCCTCTTGCTTTTTCATAATTTCTTTCTGTCCCTTGCTCCCAGATCAATCTTCAGAGACCAAGCAGAACTAGGGTAATCCATTGTCCAAATCACAAGCCCTTCAGAAACTTGAAGGTGGCTGTCAAGTCCCTGTGAAGTCTTTTCCTCTGCAGGCTAAACTTCTCTGGCCCCTTCAGCCAATCATCACATGGAATGAAGCTGAGATTCTAACCATTTCCCAACTGATGGGACATTTCCCTGCAATGTCCAATTTCCTGCCATCACAACAAGAGCTGCTATAAACATTTTTGCACATGTAGGTCCTTTTCCCTCTTTTATGAGCTCTTTGGGATACAGATTCAGTGTGGCACTGAGGGCTCCAAAGCACCAGTTTTATAGCCCTTCGGATATAGTTCCAAGTTGTTTTCCAGAATGGTTGGATCATTTGGAGTTCCATGGACCAGTAAGCTCTTGATCCCTCTTATTATGAAATCTCAGAATCCTAAAATGAAACCTTCTTTTTCCAAAGTACCAAGAGGTATCATAGGAGAGGGCAGTGAGTGCCTTACAATCATAACATGGGAACTTCAGAGACCAAGGAAGTGGTCCCAAAGGAGTAATTCCCAGCAGCAGATTCCCTATCCTTTGGAAGAAAGAGCTAATGAAATTTATTTAATCCAATACTGGCAGGGCTGTGGCGAAACAGGCTTAGATACACTTTAAGTAGGTGCTTATTAAATACTGATTGATATGATGCTGGAATGGCAAACTTCTAAGATGTCTTTTTTTTCATCTTTTATTTTATTTTAGGTGAAACATGTATAATGCTTTTAAATATATTTCCTTATTTGTCATATCGTACAAGAAAAATCAGAACAAATGGAAAAAAATCATGGAAAAAAAAAAAAAAACGCAAACAAACCAAAAAGGTTAAAATCTTCTGCTTCGATCCACATTCATTCTCCATACTTCCATCTCTGGATGTGGCTGTCGTTTTCCATCCTAAGTCTATTGGAATTGTCTTGAATCGCTGTATTGCTGAGAAGAACCAAGTCTATCACAGTTGATCATCACATAATCATGCTGTTTCTGCGTACAATGTTCTCTTGGTTCTGCTCTCTTCACTCAGCATCAGTTCACATACATCTTTAGGATTTCTTTGTACAATAATCTGGCAATACACAGTAAAAGTTACAAATTTTATCATAACCTTTGGCCCAATAGTTCCAGTATTAGAAAGATGCCTGAAAATGTTTTTTTTAAATAAATGAGGTTCCCCCCCCCAGGATCTAGTACAAGATTTTCTGTAATTGCAAAATCTGGAAACAACCTAACTGTCTAACAACAGGAAGATAATTAAATAAGTTGTGAGACACAATGGGTTATGAGAGTTTAATTAGGCCCAAGAATAATTAATGATGAGTGCCAGTCAATCTGGAATGCCCTTTATGAAATGATGCAAAGTAAAAAGGGAGGAGAAGAGGAAATAAACACTAATTTAGTGTGCACTCACTATGTACCAGACACTGTTCTAAGAATTTCACTCATCTGCTCCTCACAACAACTCTGGGAGGTAGATGCTATTATCCCCATTTTACAGTTGAGAAAATTGAGGCAGGCAGGGTGACTTGCCCTACATTATACACCTAATAAGTGTCTGAATCTGAATTTGAACTCAGGTTTTACTTGATCCAGGCCCAGTGCTCTCTTTCCTTTGCCATCTAGAAAAAAGCAAAGAATATGAGAATAATTGAACAAACAATCCTGAGAAGGACCTAAATGGACTGAAATAACATTGTGGTGCTTTTTGAGGGAAAATCCCAGTGAGGAAACGCTCCCTACTTATCCAAGTTAGCACTTTTTATGCAGCTGAGACTCTTAGGCTAGACATCATACTCCAGCTGTGGGCCTGCTGAGTGCTGCTCAAATAAGCTAAAATGGAATTGTTTAACAAAATAAGTAAAAATACAATATAACATAGATGATGTTAACATGTGGTTTTCTAAGTTTCTGTTTGAGCAGCAGGGAATCTATCTCCATTTGAGTTTGATACTTGTCTGGGGCCAACAGAGGTGAAGACATTTGTCCAGAAGCTCATTGGAGATGGGGCTTTTTCTACAGGTCCTTCGGAGTCTGTTGCTCTTGCATGGAAACTCACTCGGCTGTGTAGCCCCTCCTAGGGAGCGAGCTCTGGTAAGTTTTGTAAAATGTAACTTGTTGGTGGATTTGGGTATCCCTTGAACAGTGAGGGGGAGACGTGATCTCCACGTGGTCCACCTAAAAACTAGGTCTTCCATAAGGACTGTACTGTTTGAGAGTGTGTGGGAACGGGGTTGAAGGGAGTGTTGGGACTCAAGCAGCATTTAAGAACCTGTCAAGATCTGGGCCATATGGACTGTTGGAGAGTCTTTAGTGGGAGACAGAGGGGGAGGTGCCTGAGAAGACAAGTCTCAGCCTCCTCTGAGCCCCAGAAAATATTCCCGAATCAGAGATAGCAACAAATGTGCTAATTACCGCTCAGTCTGTTTGCTGAGGACCGTCCATAAAATGAGACTAATAACAGCACCCATCTCACCTACCTTGTTGTGGGGATCCAGTAGAGTGTTCAGTACTGCCCGCCTGCCACCTAATAGGAGCTATACAGATGTTAGCTATTATTGCGGTTAACTATTAATAAGTAGGAAGGGGGGAGGTCGAATCAGAGAATCCCTTGGGGAAACATATGTGGATTGATCCCAAGAGGCAATCCCAGGATGCTCTGGCCTAGAGCTCCCTTGGAAACTTCCCAAGACGGGAAAGTCAGTGCTTTCAGCGCTCAGGGCTCCGGTGTGATGCAAAGACCTTGAATGGTCCTTCAATCTGGATCTTGTCCCCCTTTTCTATCCCTCCCACAACAGCTGGAGGGGATGCAACATCTACTGAAAGGGAGAAATAGATTTTTATTTGCTTTCTCTTATTTGTCTGGGAACTCTCTCTGTTTCTAGGCTTCCTATGTGGGGTGAGGAGATAAAGGGCATTTTTCTCCCTCCCCCCCATCCTGATAGTCCCATTCCCTCATGACAAGGAAAATCAAGTTCAGAACCTTGCCCTTGGGCTCCAGCTGCTTTTTATGCCTTTTCATCTATCTTCAGGTCACTGGTTGGTGACCTTATAAGATCCTCTAGGACCTCTGGGAAGGTCTGGAAGTCCTAGGTCCATTCTATGGAGCTGATGGAAACAGAGGAAGATGCCTCAGGGGATATACTAGCACTTTAGGGACTGCTCAGCAACCAGGGAATGACTAACATGCCCACGAAGGGGAGAGATCATTGTCTGTCCCTCCACTCCCTACAGGGTGAGCTAGTGACTGAGGGCACTCACTAGTTGCCACACTCATGAGTCAAAAAAAAATATCTGGGCAACTATCTTTCCTCTTTAAGTGACGGAGCACCCGACTCCCTGAAGCTGTCACAATGGGCGGAGGACCAAGGTGCCTCATGGGGTTTGCAGCATCATACCAAAGAGCTGAGTCCCTTTCAGCCTGAGTCACCCAGGAGTCCCCAGAAGTTTTCAAGGGAATTCTGGGCCCAGGCTCTCTTGGATGATCCCTGTAAGTCAACGCTATGCAGACTCCCTGGGGTATCCTCCAATGCAGCCCTTGTTTCATCCTTGGGACTTTGTTCCTGCCTCCCTGTGACCTCCTCTTTGTCTCTGCCTTCTTCTCTGTTTCTCTCCTTGCTTTCTTAGACTTACTTCTTTTTCACCAAAACCACATGCCTCTCCCAGTAACCTCGTTCCTCCTGAATCTCCTTCCATTCTCCCTAAAATCCTCTCCCTGTCTCCATATAAGCTCACCCCACTTACGTTCTCCTTGTGTCTCCTTAGCAAAGATACTGGAGTAGTTTGCCATTTCCTTCTCCAGCTCATTTTACAGATGAGGAAACTGAGGCAGACAGCATTAAATGACTTCCCCAGGGGCACTACTAAGTGTCTGAGGTTGGATTTGAACTCAGGAGGAGCCTGATCCCAAGCCCAATGCTCTACCTATTGCACTGTTCTAAAGATAGCTCTTCAATATTTTTTTTTAAATCCATATTTCCCCCACAAATTTTCTCTTTCTCCAGTTAATGACCCATTAGACTCCACACCCCTCACTATGTCACGTGCTTTCCCTGTATCCCACCTCTCATTCACCTTCAGGCTACCTTGTTCCCTCCATCCTGTATGTAAGAGAGGAATTTGCTGGGGTATTGGGAAGGAAACCAATGACTAGAAAAATGGAGAAATGTTTTCCCATCATGTCACCATAGAGCTACTCAAAAAATTGTAAAAGGATGTTGTTGGGTTATTTTTAATTTTACAAATAAGGGAACTAATGAGAGAGGAAGTGACCATGTCACTTCTTTGCTCAAGAACTCTCCATGGTTTCCACTTGCCTCTAGGTTAAAATTCAAACACTTCAGCTTGGTATTTAAGCTCTCCTTTTCAGACTTACTACCCATCAAACACCCTGTGCTCCAGGTAAAACTCTTCTGCTTGATGCTCCCCCAACTGGGCATTCCATTTCCCACCTCCATGTTTTTTCAGAAGCTATTCATCTAGCCTTGAGTTTACTCCTTCCTCACCTCTACCTCTTTGAATCTTTAGTTGTTTTTTTTTCTTTCAAGGTTTTCCTAAGCCTCTATCTCCTCACATTGTATTGTTTCTTTATTTGTGTGGTGAGCCCATGCCACATTATCTTATCTCTCCCAAATTATTATTTACCCTGGAGTCCACTGGGAAAATAATTTGGAAAGAGAACTGGGGAATTGTACCCTCCTCCCCCTACCCTATTACCAGGTATCTCCCAGGAGAATGGACATGAAGCGGCTGGAGGTCTGGGAAATGATGAGACATCTGACCAAGCATTGACCAAACAGGTCAAAACTTCCCTTTTTCTTCTGCTGTCCTTGAGAGAAACTTCCTGATTGCCATAACAGCCTGGTAACGTGCATGCAAAACACTGTAAAGTTAGCAGAGTAGATTCTCACAATAATCCTACGGGGATTGGTGCTATTATCTTTCCCATTTTACAGATGAGGAAACTGAGGTAGACAGAGATTAAGTGGCCTGCTCAGAGTCACACAAGTAGCAAGGGGCTGAAACTGAAGAAAAAATAGTTACTGGAAGAATCCGAGGTGCCCTAATCTGTTAACCCATAATTGGAGTTTCACATACATACATACCCTCCTCCCTCTTGTTCTCTTTCCATGATCTGTGAATAAAAGGGATTC
Organism: Sminthopsis crassicaudata; assembly: GCF_048593235.1. Classification (NCBI taxonomy): domain Eukaryota; kingdom Metazoa; phylum Chordata; class Mammalia; order Dasyuromorphia; family Dasyuridae; genus Sminthopsis; species Sminthopsis crassicaudata. The sequence continues at coordinate 637,030,190 of NC_133619.1, read as the reverse complement.
AGAAATTAAGAAGAAGAATTAGGAAGATAATTGGGAGGCGAACTAGGAAGATGATTGGGAAGTGTTTAGGGGAATAATTAAAAATACAAATTTCCATGTAGGAATCCTTAACATTTTCCCTTTTTTTTATACCATGCTCCATAAATTACCTGGTCACACTATGTACTAGGAATAGGACGAGGGAGAGAAATTGAGTCACAGAAAGAAAAAATTTCAGTTATGGCTTGGGGTCTAGAAGCAGAGATTTCCAATTTAAATTGTTTTGAGTGACCTTTCATTTATTCCCAGGCTTTAATTCTGAATCCAACTGAATCACCCCATGAATCCACTGGCCATGGTTTGGAGATGTCATCCGAGACATTTGAATTTTCAGTTGCCTTCTGGGAAGAAGGGGAAGGGGGAATTTATGCAGGATACAGCCCTTTTGGAAAGCTGAACACAAATATCAGACAGAAGCCCAGAAGGCTATTGAGAAGGTTCAAGGAAGGCACTATTTAATGGACAACTCAGGAATTTTGCTCCCTAGTTGGATAATTAATATAGGGATACTACTGACTCCTTTCTATACATCTAAGGAAGATAGGTTGAACAGCTAGGGGGGTGCCATAAAGCAGAGAGCTCTGGGACAGGAGCCAGGAGGAGTCATATTCCTGAGTTCAAATCTGGCCTGACACTTCCCAGCTGTGTGAGCCTGGACAAGTCACCTCATCTTGTTTGCCTCGGTTTCTTCATCTGTAAAATGAGCTGGAGGAGGAAATGACAAACTGATGCGGGTTGTTGTCCCTTTAAGATTCCTTTCTGATTCCCAACTCCCATGGCTGATCTTTGATTCACAAGTCCTGGTCAAAAGCACCCTTTTGAATTCCAATGGGAGATATGGGGCTTTCCCCACCCCCATCGGACCTGAGCTAACTTGGGCTGTCCCAGCCCCCATTCTAATGGTCTGCTCAGGTTTCCTAACCCCCACCTGGCAAATTCTAGCCCTGGCTGAAACCCATCAAGGAACCAACCTGGGACTCTACCCATAGCTCTCTTTAACCAAATAAAAAAGCTCATCTCTTTTCAGAGGGTCGAAACATGCTAGCATCATGCTTTGCACCACAGACTCTGTCCATCGGAACTTCTGGTGTACTTCTCTCTTTACCTAATACCTTTTACTAACCAGACTTTAACCTTACTTCCAAACCCCACAATAAACCTCTTTTATCAATCTAGGCTTTTGGGCCCATAAATTCCTTTACAGGGGACTCTGCGCCACCACTAGACCTCATTTAATTCTGTATCCTTGCGCCGAATCCAGAGGGGCTGCAGGGGAGCTCCATTTGACTTCCTGTACCCCAAACCTGCCACTAGATTAACCCTCATTTAACCCTAATTTCATTTAGGTACCCCTTATCTAGATCTCATCAAAACCACTCCAAGAAATCCCCACATGGCCAAAACAAGGAGTGGAACAGGACAGAAAAACAACCAAAGGGAGATAGACTAAGAGAATATTTGGACTGCTTAAACTTCACTGCAGTTCCCCAAGTGACACATCATGTCCAAAGTTTTATGTGATAAAAATGTCATGTATTTTTAAATAACATGTTCCTTCAGTAGAACATAAGCTCCACTAACTATGCAGATTTTGTATTTTTATATCCTTTGTAGCTAGTGTGGTGTCTTGCACATAGTAGTAGCTTGAGAAATTTTTTTTTCACTGAATTAACTGAAAATGACTTGAACACGGACCTACTAACAAAGCAGGGACCTGATCCCATCACAGAGGGCCTTCAGACTTGCCACTCTGACTTGTAGTCCTAGCACCAATAGCCCTGGGCAGACATCTTGGGCTCCATGATTACTCTGAACACTGGTGTGCCCCAGAATGAGGCTGGCAATTGGATGATGGCTGAGGCTGTTTCCTGTGCTCTGAAGATCTAAGATATGGGGTGGTTTAAAGGGAGCCAGGGAGGTCAGCAGCAAGGACACAGGAATGAGAGCATTCCAGGTAAGGTAAACTCCTTGCAGACAGACCATATTTTTGCCACTTTTCTTTTTATCTCCAGAGCTTAAAACCAAGCCTGGCACATAGTTGGCTTAATTAATGTTTATTGACCAATTGGAGTTACAAATATAATATACCAATACAAAATGAAACAACTCCTGTCCCTACAAAACTTATATTTATTGGAGGAGAAGAGAAGATTCCTCAAAAGGTACCCGATCCAATCCCCTCATTCTATAGATGAAAAAATTGAGACCCAGGGAGGCTCAGTAACTTAGGACTAAAGATCTATACTTGAAAGCCACCCTAAAGACCACCTTGTCCAATTGGCTCATTTCACAAATGAGGAAACTAAGGCCCAGGGAAGATAAAGTAAGAAAAACCAGCCCCTCAATTATCAAAGAGTTTGTAACAACCTAGATGTCAAAGACACCAGAGACATATTGGAAATTCTCCAGAAGGGAAAGCAAATAAGCACTTATTATGTGCCTACTGTATACCAGGCTTTACAAATATTATCTCATTTGAAGGTAGTGACAGAGCACTAAGCAGAGAGGATTGGGGGAAAGAAGATTTTGGCATCCCTCCCCCTGAATTCTCCAAATGCTTAATGAGATCCTGGTAGCTGTATTTACTAATGGGTGAAATAATTTCTCCCCATCCCACCAACCATTTGAAGGAGAGGAAAGGGAATGGACTTCTCCAAAGTGGTCACTTGATTTTATCTGGGAACAATTGGCTGAACTCAAGAAGTAGAGATTTTCTTTTGAGATCCATATCAGAGCCTGGCTGGGAAAATGATGTCTTTTTAATTTTGATCTCATGCACTCTCATTTTTAAGGTCAATGTGCTTTCCTTTCAGTCATGTGAAAGCTGTTGATCGGAAATGGAGCAGAAGTCAATTCTTGAAATATTGCACCCTAATGGTCTTTATATATTTTAGATAGTGCTTAGGAGAACCTCAGCAGGCCCTGGAAGATTGTTCATGGCCAAAGATACTGGCAGGAAGCCCACTGTGAGAGACTTGGACCCGGTAGCCCAACTTAGAGCTCCTCCTTGTGGTCCAAGGCTTAAATTGTGTTTTGAGTTACCGTTCCAGACCATGCCTCTGGGAATCAGATAGGCATAGATTATCATCCTCAGCTAGGTTTTTCAGTGCCCATCTCAAGGTACACCAGTTGAAAAAAACCCACTTGTATTATCACTAGTAAAACACCCTTAAAAGAGAGCAGGGTGATTGAAGGGACAGAGCAGGAGACACAAATGAGACAGGAAACAGAGGGGTGTATAGTGTGGTTAAAGAGGAGGTTATGAAGGGAGGGAGGGAGAAAACAAACTGGGAGGGTCTAAAAGGCATTGAAAAAGAATAGGATTTAGCTTCTAAGGGGAAACAGGGAGAATCTTAGGAGAAGAAGCATTAGGAAAGGAAAAATATATCATAGAGACAGAGATTTACAAATAGCAAAGAGACAATAGGCAAAGACAAAGATTGTAGGGAGGAAAAGAAGAATTTGTAAACATCAAAGTAAAAGTGCAATAAGGAATGGTAGAAAGGATATTTGAGGAAGAGATGTATTACTTTCTTCACTGGAAAGTGATCTCCTGATTTTTTTCTCTAAGGGAAGCCAAGATAGCAGAATAGGATCAACATTCTCCTCCAAACAACTTTAAAATTATATCTCAAATCAAGTTTTGAAGTAGCAGAACCAAAAAAAAGTCAGGATGAAACATTTTTCTGACCTAAGAAAACTTAGGAGGTTAGCATGAGAAATTTGTAACGCTAGGATAGACATTTGTCCAGAGTCCATGCATTCAGTGGCAGCAATAGCAACTTCAACTAAAGCAGTAGAATTGGGAGCTCTTAGCGCAGAGATAGTTTATAAAAAAAAAAAAAAAGTCAGACAACTGGTCAGAAAGAGTAATTATAGGAGAGACTTTCGTGGTACATATAGCTTGATTTGCAACTCAGAATTGATAAGTCATAAAAGAGCTCAAAAAGGATTTTAAAAATCAAGAGAAGTAGAGGAAAAATTGGGAAGAGAAATGATAGTGATGCAAAAGAAAAAAAATCATGAGAAAGTAAAGCAAACACCAAAAATATTGAAGAAAACAACATCTTAAAAATAGAATAGGCCAAATAGCAAAAAGAGGACAAAATGGCTGAACAAGTTGTATTGTACGTGATGGTAATGGAATACTATTGTGCTATAAGGAATGATGAGAAGGATTCTCTCAGAAAAACCTGAAAAAACTTACATGAACTGATACATGAAATGAGCAGAAGCAGGAGAACATTGCACACAGAAACAGCAATATTGTATGATGATCTACTATGAATAACTTAGCTATTCTCAACAATACAATGATCCAACACAATTCTGAAGAACTTCTGATGTGAGGTGCTGTCTCCAGAGAAAGAAGTGGTAGAGCCTAAAGACAGAATAAAGATTTTTTTTTTTTACTTTCTATATTTTTCTTGGAATTTTTGTTTGTGTTTTCTTTCACAGCATGACTTATGTAGTTTTGCAAGATAACACTGTAACCTATGTCGATTATTGACCTTCTTAATGTGGAGGGGGAGAGAAAAGGAAGAAAATTTTTGGAACAAAATCTGAAAAAAGAATGTTCAAAATTGGTTTTATATGTAATTGTGTAAAGGATAAAATATTCAATTAAAAAAACAGAAAATTGACCAAATGAAAAAAAGATATAATATTCCACTGAAGAAAATAATTCCTTAAAAAATAGAATTGGGCAAGTGGAAGCTAATGACTATGGACATCAAGAAACAAGAAAACAAAGTCAAAAGATAAAAAATAGAAGAAAATGTGAAATATTAAAAAAAAAAAAACCAACTGATTTGGAAAGTAGATTAAGGAGAGTTAATTTTAAAATTATTGAACTATCTGAAAGAGATAATCAAAGAAAGAGCCTGGACATCTATTTTAAGAAATTTATCAAGAAACTGCCTCGGGCAGCTAGGTGGCGCAGGGGATAGAGCACCAGCCTTGAACACAGGAGGACCTGAGTTCAAATCTAATCTCAGACATTAACACTTCCTAGCTGTGTGACCCTGGGCAAGTCACTTGACCCCAGCCTCAGAAAAAAGAAAAAAAAAAGAAAGAAACACTGCCCCACTATCTTAGATCCAGAGAATAAAATAGAAGTTAAGTGAATATAATGATCACCTCCTGAAAGAGATCCTAAAATGAAAATTCCCAGAAATATGATAACCAAATTCCAGAGCTCACAGGTCAAAGAGAAAATATTTCAAGCAGCCAAAAAAAAAAAAAATTCATATATCATGGGGCAACAGCCAGGATCATACAAGATTTAGTGGTTTCCATATTAAAGGAATGGAAGGCTTGGAATATGTTATTCTGTAAGGCAAAGGAGCTAGGATTACAACCAAGAATTAACTACCCAGCAAAACTGAGAACAGTCTTTTAAGGGGAGAAATGAAAATTTAATGAAATAAAGATTTTTCTAGACCTGAGTTCAAATCTAATCTCAGAATTAACACTTCCTAGCTGTGTGACCCTGGGCAAGTCACTTGACCCCAGCCTCAGAAAAAAGAAAAAAAAAAGAAAGAAACACTGCCCCACTATCTTAGATCCAGAGAAGTTAAGTGAATATAATGATCACCTCCTGAAAGAGATCCTAAAACGAAAATTCCCAGGAATATGATAACCAAATTCCAGAGCTCACAGGTCAAAGAGAAAATATTTCAAGCAGCCAAAAAAAAAAAAAAATTCATATATCATGGGGCAACAGCCAGGATCATACAAGATTTAGTGGTTTCCATATTAAAGGAATGGAAGGCTTGGAATATGTTATTCTGTAAGGCAAAGGAGCTAGGATTACAACCAAGAATTAACTACCCAGCAAAACTGAGAACAATCTTTTAAGGGGAGAAATGAAAATTTAATGAAATAAAGATTTTTCTAGTATTCCTATGAAAATACCAGAACTAAATAGAAAAATTTGACATTCAAACACAAGACTTGAGAGAAGCATATAAAGGTAAACATAAAGAGTTATCATAAGGGTCTCAATAAACCTAAACATGTTGACATTCTTATATGGAAAGATGATGAAAATAACTTCTAAGAAATTTATCATATTAGCATAATTAGAAGGAGTTTACATAAACAGAGGGCATGGATGTGAGTATATTATATAGGAATGATCTCCAGAAAAAATGAAGGGGTGAGGAAAAGGGGTACACTGGGAGGGAGAATGAAGAGGTAGAATGGGGCAAATTTTTCCACATAAAAGAGGTATGCAAGAAAGACCTTTTATAGTGGAGGAGGGAATGAGATGGCAGGTAATTCTTGAACCTCACTCTCATTGAAGTTGATTTAAAGATGGAGGAATACACACACACACACATACATTCAATTGTGTGTAGAAATGCAACAATAGTGAAACAGGAGGGGAAAGGGTTATGGGAAAGAGATGATACAAAAGCAGGACAGATTAAGGAAGGTAATATTTAGAAGCTAAAGAAAAGGTGTGACAAGATAAAAAGAGAAAGGAGAAGAAACAGGACAAAACAGAATGGAGGAAATTACATAATTAGTAATCATAACTCTGAGTGGGGTAAGTTCACCTGTTAAAACAAAAGCAGAAAACAGAATGATTTGAGACCAGGACCCAACATTCTATTTTTTACAAGATATACACTTGATGGCTATCTTCAGCAGTGAGAATCCAGATCAGTTCCAATTGATCAGTGATGAACAGAACCAGTGTGAGAACACTGGGAAATGAGTGTGGAACACAACATAGCATTTGCACTCTTTCTCTTGTTGTTTGCTTGCATTTTTGTTTTTCTTCCCAGGTTATTTTTACCTTCTTTCTAAATCCGATCTTTCTTGTGCAACAAGATAACTGTATAAATATGTATTTAAACATTGTATTTAACATATACTTTAACATATTTAACATGTGTGGGACTGCCTGCCATCTAGGAAAGAGGATGGAGGAAAGGAGGGGAAAAGTTGGAACAGAAAGTTTTGCAAGAATTATTGCTGAAAAATTACCCATGCATATGTTTTGCATATAAAAAGCTATAATAATAATAAAAAAATGTACACTCAAAACAGAAAGACATCCACAAAATTAAAGAATTGGATCTGTTAAATGGGTTGAAATTTTACTCTATCAGAGTGAGGAATACAGCTTGTAAACCAGAAGTTCTCCTGGGCAAGGTAGAGATTTTACACATAAATCATAAGTGGGGAGGGGAAAAGTGGATTAAAATACAATTCTTCCCAGGGCTTGAGCAGTTTCCCACAAGCCCCCAGGTGGAAGACAATACAACAATCCTTTTGAATGTTTCAAACCTTGAGGGTCGTGACCACTCCCTCCCCCAGGGCAGAGAACCAGGGTTCCATGAGGCAAACAGCTTTCAGTGGTCCCACACAGGTGTTGTACAGCACAAGAATGTAGCCATTGTCGGATTGATTGATAATTTTCCATTGGATTGTGTATTTCTGACTGCCAAGCCAGAAAAAGCAGCTCTGAGAAATCTAAATGATTAGTATATTCATTATACATATCATATAGGTTAATATGAAAATCATACTTTCCGTTCACATATCAGGATTTAATAAGCTTCCGCTTAAGAAAAACAGTAGGGGGAGCAATCATGATGTCAGACAAAGCTAAAGCAAAAATAGATCTAATTAAAAGGGATAATGAAAACTACATCTTGCTAAAAGGTGCCTTAGACAATGAAATAATGCAATAAATTTTTACATCAGAACTATTCTAGATGGACAAGAGCATAATCCCTCCCATTGTACAGAGGAGTAAACTGAGGCTTAGATTGGAAAAGGGACTGGTACAAGGTCTTGGGGTGACGGAGCTGGAGATTCAATTCAGGTCATTAATTATTTGATCCTTTTCTTTCTAGTTCATTAATTAATAATAATTAATAAATAATATTATATATAAAAATAGTGTCTATAATCTCACAGACCTTAAAGGCAGATATAGGCACAATAATATGGGGGGGATGAGACATCTTAGTACATAACGTTGAAAAGACTAGGCTCCCCTATACCTGCGTATTACACATTCCTGATTGTTAACCACTCATCTCAGAACTGCTTCCTCCTCTACCTAACTTCCTTTTAGCCCTTCTTTTCCCTCCCTTCCTTTAGTAATGGAAACATGAATGAACTGTGATTAAATCAGCTCTACCACTGTCCCTGGATGGGGTGTGTCAACCTTCTTCCCTTTGGCTTTACTCACCACCCTGACGTCTTTAAGTCCAATGTCACTGTCTACTTTCCCACTAAAATGTGATCTTCTTGAAGTAAAGGATGGCCTTTGTTTTTATATTTATACCCCAGTGGTTGGCCCATAGAAATCACTTAATGCATGCTTTTCATGCTTTCATTGATGTTGGCTCTGTAATCAAGGGGCCATCACTCAGTGAGACTCAAAGACAATTCTCCATTGCAAAGCAAATAAATCTGCAAAGTGTTGGGAGTAGCGGAAATGTCAATCAATCAAAGGTCAGCTCCTCACTGATCATAACCCTCAGGGACATGAAACCAAGCTCCCTCTGCTCTCTCATCCTTCTGGGGCTGCTCCAATGGCCCCAGCTTCAACCTCCAACAACTCCAGACACACAATGCAGGGCTGGTCTTCCTATACCTGCTCATCCTTTCCTGCAGGGACTCCAGTTCCCAACCCCCAAGCATGCTGATTCACCGCTGCCGGGCTCCACCACTCCCTCAGGGTGCCAGGTAATGGGGGGCTCAGGCCTTGCTTTTTTTGCAAATTCAGGCATTAAACAGTTCCTTCAGGAAGCTTTGGGTCTTCTCTGCTTTAACTCCTACACACATACACTCACACACAATCAAACACATCACACATAAACACAATCACCCAAACACAATCACACACACACAAAATCAAACACACACACACTCACACACACATTCTCCAGAATGAATCAGAAAGATCAGGAAAGCCATAAAATAAACTTTAGTCGGAGTTGGAACAATCCCCCTTCCACCTCTCCCCCCAATTTCCCAAACCAGACCACAAGCCCAGAGACTCCGGGGGGAATGCTTCTCCGGGGAGGAAGAATCCTGGCCACGTGCTGAAGAGAGATAGGACTGGGGTCAGTGCGGGTGCTTCCGGCGGGACCAGAGGCAGTCCTCCTCCCCCTCCCCCCTTTCCTGTCCCTCCCCCCTCAGCCATGCTCACCGTTCTCGTCCAGCTCTCCCTTAAAGCAGTGGGGAGCCCGGGCAAACTGCCCGGACGTCGGAGCGTCTACTCCCAAGGCCAGGATGAGTAGAAGGACCAAAGCAAGCCCTGAAACGGCCCGAGACCGAGCACTGGAGGGGGACCCCGAGACCGGGCACTGGAGGGGGACCCCGACTCTGGGGGGAGAGGGAAATAAATGCGCCCGCAGACCTCTGGGGAGAGGGAAAGGAGAGGTCGTTTATCTAGACCTCCGGGCTCCCCCTTAAGGACTCGGGTACCCCGGATCCCCCCGGCCGTTGGGGGCCGCCACCCGCCTGAGAGGCTCCTCCGCCTTCACTCCGGCTCCCCACAACTCAGGCCGTGAAAGTCCCTGGGACCGAGGCCGAAAGTCAAAGCAACAAGGGCCGCGGAGGGGACCCCCAAATAAAGCCCGCCGGAAACTCGGGTTCCCAGCCGCCCATCGCCACTCCCTTCAGGATTCAGAAAACTCGAGAGAAGGGGAGCGGATTTCGGGGTTCGGGTCCCAGCCTCGGGCTCCCCTTCTTCCCGCACCTGGATCTCCAGTTCCGAGGCGCCGAAGGGATTGGAGGCCAGGAACCTCCCTGGGGTGAACTTGGGGGTACACTGAGGCAGCGCGGCAGAGACGGGAGGGGAGCTCAGCTCTTGGACCTGGGGGCGCAGACCCAGACCCGAGAATGCCTGGAAGGGGCGTGGGTGGCGCCCCCTGGCGAATTTCCTGGAGGCTGCTCCCCCTCCGAGAGCCGCCGGGCTCCCGAGCGCGTCCGCACCGCGCTCCCTTGGGCCCCCCAGTGGGGACGGTCTGAGAGGCGGAAGGGAAAGGAGGGAGTGGGGTAGGAACTGGCCCCGAAAGGGGAAGGACACCCCAAAGCCAGCTGTCCCGCCGCCCGCCCGCCCTCTGCTCGCAAGCACCCTCCCGGCGCTCTCCGCGCTCCGCCTCGCACCTAAGCCCGGCACCCGCCCTCGGATCTTCGGTCTCCCCGGGCTCGGCCACCAGCCCTGAGAATCCGGCTCCGGCTCCCTCGGGGAGCTCCAGCCCCGCTCTGTGCCCCCAGCCCCGCCCACCCTGACCTCCCAGGGCATGCTGGGCCGGGGGGGCCGACACGCAGCTCTGCACAGACCCCTGAGGATCAGGCTACGGACCCCGGGCTCCTCTGCGCGGCGGGCGGGGGGGGGGGGGGCTGTGGGGACTTTTCTACTGGAACCCCCCTTTCCTCCTCCCCGGCCCCGCCCAGGACGCATCTCGCATTTCCCCCATGTTTCACAATCGCAAGGCTTCCCCCTCCCCCTCCCCATGTTTCACACGGAGACCCCGCAGGCCTCCCCCATTTCCCAAGCCCCCGAGCAGGAGGGGCCCGCGCCGTTCCCACTCTCCTCCGGGACCCCCGAGGCCTTCCCCACGATCCCCTCGGGTTCCTCTTCAGAGCCTCCCCCTCCCCCCACGCACGGACGGCGGCGCGGAGCCGAATCTCGGTGTCTCCTCCCCGTTGTCTCCAGCCTCTGCCTCACACCTCAGGGACCCCCCTGGCGCCGGCCCCCTCAGGATCGCCGCAGCCCCACGGGAGCCTCATCGATGGGCTCGACCCAGAAGGGGGGCCCTCCAAGAGTCCCCTCTGCCCGCTCGGTGCCGGCCAGCGAAGCGAGCCTCGACTTCCCCGCCAGAACCACGCGGGAGCGTGGGAGAGGCGGCTGGGGGGCACGGGGAGGAGACTGGGGGGCAGACTCGAGAGGTCCCGGGGAGAGAGTTGGGGCGCTCCTTTACCTTCGCAGATGAAGCAATAGGAGGCGCCCGGGTAAAGGTCTCCGCGGGCCGGACGATGGTCGGGAACTCGGATCTGCCCACCACGGCCCCTGCAAGGGGTCATGAAGGAGCCCTGGCCCGGGGTGAGGCATCGGGTCACCTCAGCCACCCCCAGACCCCTCCGATGGCCGCCCGTCTCTCAAGGACCCAGGACCCATTGGTCCCGGCCCTGAGGTTCCAGCCCGCCTAGCTCCGGACACCCTCAACCCTGAGGAGAGCCAGACTCCCTGTCAGCGACACCCCCAGCCCCAAGGGCACCCAGATGAGTCATCTCGGCCTCCCACCCTTTAACCCCTGAGGGACTCGGGAGTCCAAAGCCAGGCTCTGATAGTCCCAGTTCCCCTGGGGCCGGCGAGTGCCCAGCGGGTCCGCTCCCCTGCCGCTGCAGCTGGAGGCAAGCAAGAGCAGCGGTCATAGTGACTGGGATACAGGACGCTTGGGTTCTCTCCCGAGGGACAACTACGCAGACTGGGGTCCCGTGGGATAAGTGGGGGCATCCATTTATCTCCTCGTGCAGCCGGAAGGATGGCTCCGGGCGCAGGTCCTGGGACTGGGGGGGGGTCCTAGGGCGGGGGTCGCTGGCTGCAACTAAAAAGAGAGCCTGAGAAGCCGTGGCCCAGGCCCCAGAATTTCCGTCCTGTGATGTGAGGCGGCGCTGGGGCACGCTGGGGCACGGAGGATGATGGTCAGACAGTAAGGGAGACTTCCCGGGAGAGACACTGGCTCTGGACAGGACCTCCCCCTCCCGACCTAGTCCTAGGGGGAGTTCCCGCTGTCCCCCCCCTCCCCTCTTAGTGAGCCTGAGGCACATCCCCTCACACCCTGCTTCCCGAGGCCATGTACTAGCTCCCTCCGGCGGGGAGGCGCCCAGAGGGGTCTAGAACGCCCCAGGACCCGTGTGCCCACCGGAGGAGGGATGGAGGTGCGGAGCCGCAAAAGCTTGAAAAGTTCTTGGCTCTGACCAGCCAGTCAGTGAGAATGGAAAGATTTGGAGGGCTGCACCCCATAAAGTTAGGGATCCGTCCATCCATTCACCAATCCATTCATCACAATTTTCCAACTTCCAGCGGAGAGGAAGATGTTTGAATTTTATTTTGTTTTGTTTCCCAGACTAACAAAATGCCGGACACACAGTAGGTACTTAATAAATGCCTCTACCTCCTCCATTTCTCAAGCTTTTAGCTTTTTTATTTTAAATTTTCCCAGCTCTCCACCCATCCCCAAACTTAATTTAGCTGCTCCTAGCCTTGACTTTCCCCATCTGTATTCCCCCATAAATATTATTTCCTATTCCACTATTCTTCCTTTCTTAGTTCATTTGTTCTAAAATTTTTTCAGTATTCAGTAAATATGTTTATAGCTTTTCCTAACTGGAAATTCTCCTCTTCCAACAGAAACCTTGAGCCCCCTCTTCCTTTAGAAAAGTAGACATTATTAGACTTAGCTCTTTCCCCCTTCTCCACCCATCCCCCAACCCCTACCTCCCATAGTGGCTAGCACAGCCTCCACATCTGTCCCCTCTTAGAGCTCACCAAGGCATCCCCACTGAGAGTTCTGACCCCCTTTTCCAGTCTAAGGCCTCTTCCTTCTCTCTCTTCTCAGAAAACCAGGAAACTTTGGGTTCTCTGCCCCTTTAAAACAAGTCACTCAATTCCCAATCACTAACACACACACACACACACACACACACACACACACACACACACACACACACACTCCTTAATTTGTGGTCCAGGAAATTGTGTGTGGGTTTTTCCTTACCTCCCAACTTCTAGGCTGATTTAGGATACATCTTGTGCCTATGCTAAGGCTGGCACTTTATAGGGTATACAAGGGAGAGGATGGATGGGTTGAAAGATTATTTAGAGGCCAGAATAAGCCAAATTATAGAAGATGAATGGAGATGTTGAGTGGGGCTAGAATGGAAATTATTAGGAAGGATATGAGGGGGTGGGAATTAGGGGTTTAATATGAGGGTCAAATGAGAAATATTGGGGGAATGTGAGGAAATGGCAAAGCAAAGAGTAAAATGGGATTTCAGTGGTGTTATATGGGGCATTATGAGAACTTGGGGGAATGAAGATTTGGATGAGGAGGAGTTGGAGCAAGAAGAGGATATGAGATTTGTTCTTCATTCTAAAAAAAGGACCATGACATCAGGAAGATGATGTCATGTGAATTGGATTTAGCTGAGGCAGGGCTGTGCAAAATCACCAACCTCCCATTCTCCTATAGAAGAGAAGGTTAAGATGAAGAGGGTAATAGAGAGCCTGGTGGGGTCCTGTCGGGTTGCAGTCAACTAATTCAGGCTGGGAAATAAGGGGTTCTGGTCCTTTGACTAGTGCAGAGCTGCTGGGATGGGGACCATAGCTATGGGTATTTCCCTTCCTTGCCCTTCTCCCCACACCTACCCACCCATTCCTATTCAAGGTGGGGAAGGAGTAACTCCCAAGTGATGGCTATGATGGTGGTGATGAAGTTCCCAACAGAGAAGGATTATTGGTCTACTCCATTTACCCTTTCCTTTTCTGTCTGCCCTTGGCATCATGGCAATGCCCTGTTCCCTACAAGTGGGACCCCTTTTTGACCCACCTGCCCTTTCCTCAGACTACCAGTCCTCAACCCTCTCCACTCTCTCCTATTGCCACTAGATCCAGATGTCTTCAGAGGAGAAAGATGAGACTGGGGACTTTGCCTCATTTGAATCCAATCCACCTTCCTGATGTCCTGGTTCTCTTTGAGAACAAAGGACAAACAACTCATATATCCAACTCCCTCTATAACCTATCCTTCTCTACAGGTTCCCCATTCCCAGGCAATCCCCCTAAATTTGGCGTTATCTTTGAGTTCCCCCCCCCCGACTCAGTCTCCCCATCCATGAACACAAATACATCCTCCCTTTAAACATTTCTTTGTTCTCACTGGACCAGATATCCCCACAGATAAGGTGCTCTCTACCTTTCCATTTCATCCTTCATCTGGGGCATCATTATTTATTCTCTCTATTTACTTATCCCAGACACCAGTGAAGAACACGAGCAGCTCCAAAAACCAACCAGCCTCTTCCCCTTATCCCCCTAACGCATGTTGGTACTCCAATTCTTCAAAGCCTTACCTGGAGCTAAGAGGCAGAGACTCCCATCCCCTGCATCTTCACTGACCTTAATCTTCCCTCCACAGACACATCTGGGACAGAAATGAAGACCTCCTCCCTGCCACTTATATAAATAAACTTATTTTTCTCCAATTCTCCAATTTCTGGGTTGAGGATTTTGTGTTTATGGGTCTTTATACGCGCCAGTGGGGATCTATGTGAGGATTAGAGTCTAGGTTTTTCCCCTGAGGTCCATAAACTTACTATTTCACCATAATTAGCTTCCTCTGTAACTCCAAGTATCTAATTTTATGCATTTGAAAACATGATTCTGAAAAGGATTGTTTAGGCTAAGCCAGCTTGATTACCTAGGGGCTCCAGAAAATACTAAGAACTCCTGAGTTAGAGAGAGGTGCATTATGAATGACAGGATGGAAGGGGGGAACGTGTGTTTCATTTGCATCAACCATTGTCTGTGTTAATCTTTCTGTGGGTCCTGGAATGATTGGGGGTGGGGAAAGGCAGAAGTGGAGGATAGACCAGAGAGAATCTTCAACCAAATTTCTATCGGAATGAGATTGCCCCTCTAAGATTGTACTTAATCCCTGGGGGGGGGGGAGAGAAAAAGAGGGAGGGAATGAGAGGAGAGTGAGAGAGAAGAGAAGAGAAGAGAAGACAGGAAAGAAAGAGGGAAGAGAGAAAAGAGAGGAGAGAAAGGAAAGAGAGAGGAGAGAAAGAGAAGAGAGAGGCGAGGGGAAGAGAAGGGAGGGAGGAAGGAAGAGGGAAAGGGAGAAGGAGAGCAGGGTCTCCCAGAGTATCCCAGAGAATACTTTAAGCTGCTGCAAAACCATGAAAACAAGTGGGCTTTGAAGACCTCTCCCCTTTCACCCTAGCTTTGTACTTGAAGAATATTTGAGAATCCCACCACCCACCCCCATCATGGTCTAGAGGAGAGAAGGTGTTGGAAAGACAAGAAAGACATGGTGATGACTGTCTCAGTGGAGGACTAGAAGAGTAGATCTGTTTCATCATCACTATAATTTTGTATATACTAAAACTGCATAAATCCATGTCATAAGTGTCTGAATCAACAAATATAGGGAGGGAGAGAAAGAGAGAGAGAGAGAGAGAGAGAGAGAGAGAGAGAGAGAGAGAGAGAGAGAGAGAGAGAGAGAGAGAGAGAGAGAGACAGAGAGAGAGAGAGACAGAGAAACAGAGAGAGACAGACAGAGAGACAGACAGAGACAGAGAGACAGAGAGAGAGAGAGAGAGAGAGAGAGAGAGAGAGAGAGAGAGAGAGAGAGAGAGAGAGAGAGAGAAGAGAGAGAGAGAGAGAGAGAGAGAGAGAGAGAGAGAGAGAGAGAGAGAAATTGAAGGAGAAACTATTCCTAGAGGAAGGGGCAGGAGATAAATGCAAAAATTTCTACATTTAAATATTTTGACAGTCAACTTAGGTCATCAACCAGAGCGGACAAAGGGTAAGTAACTTTTGCCAAAAAGTGAAAAGGCAAAGTCAACTAAGGAAGAGAAAGATTCAGTCGCCATCTAGCGACTCACTCAGATATGAACCTGAGTTACTCCATAATATATTAACTTACTGAGGTGGATTTCAAGGAGGTGAGGGAGAGAGTAATACAGGGAGGAAGTGACATCAAATTTATCAGTAAAAAATTTATTTATCTTTAAAAAGTATTTAACCCTAGTGATTAAATTTCAAGATATTTAATAGTTGCCTTCTTGATCACTTCCAGCTGATCAATGATGGACAGAAACAACTACACCCAGAGAAGGAACACTGGGAAGTGAATGTAAATTGTTAGCACTACTGTCTATGTACCCAGGTTACTTACACCTTCTGAATCCAATACTTAACGTGCAACAAGAAAATTGGATTTACACACACATATGTTGTATCTAGGTTATACTGTAACATGTAAAATGTATGAGATTGCCTGTCATCTAGGGGAGGGAGGGGAAAATCTGGAAAAATGAATACAAGGGATAACGTTATAAAAAAATTACTCAGGCATATATACTGTCAAAAAATGTATAATTATAAAATTAAAAAAATAGATAAATAAAATTTCAAATAAAAAAAATTAGTTGCCTTTTTGTATGATCAAAAGACTTGCAGCTAACCAGGTCAAAAACCATTTAATGTTTGTAAGGAGATGTGAAAATTTTAAGGGAAAGAAGTTATCCATGATTGCAATGATAGCGGGCACTCCTGGGTGAGGAAACTCTCTTATCCAAGATATTATTATTATTATTAAATAAATTAAATATTATTATATTTACCAAGCAATTTTTAGCCTCAAAGAGTTGACTAGATCTCTGAGGTTGTCAGTCAGTCAATATTCTCACTATATACCAGGCTAAGCACTAGGGTTAAAAATAAAGGCAAAAGTAGTGCCTGCCCTCAAGGAGCTTACAAACTAAAGGGGAAGACAATATGCAAAGGAGCTACTAGGAACATACAAGCTATTTAAATGGATGGAGGTAATCACAGTGTAAAGTTGTAGAGGAGAGGCTTCCCACAAAAGGAGGGATTTGTCTTGAAGGAAGGGCCGGAAGTCTGGACAAGTATAATTGAAACAAGGTGTTAACTCAGTGTGATTGATGAGATGATGTTCTCTAGTTCACATATATACTTAGTACTTATATGGTGATGTCATGGTTCTCTAGTTCACACATGCTCAGTAGGCTGTAATGATGTAATCGTGATAGGGTACAGAAGGGCTGAGAGGACTGGAAATGCGACATTCCCATCTTTGACCAGCCTCCTGGGGCTCACCTGCCTCCTGCACTTCTGCACTAAGATCAAGGCTGGGTCAGACTGTGACAGACCCAGACTGTGAAGGAGACAATAAAGACTTTAATTCTATTCCTGTCCATCCTCATGCTAACTATCCTTCTGACACCAAGGCCTGTCCGGCGGTCCTCCAGAAAGCTAGCCCGGACATTGCAATAGATCTATTGGTATGGAGGGGAAGTTTCCCAAAAATGAGGAGTAACTAGATGAGAAGGTATTGAGACAGCAGATAGAGATAAAGAGCCAATGCTCCTGAATTATAAAGGGTATAGAAGGGAACAATAGAGACTGGACGATAGTTTTAAATGCTGGATTTGATCCTGGAAGAAATAGGAAACCATTGGAGCTCACTGAGTGGGATCAGGGGGAAGGTACCATGGTCAGAGCTACTCTTTGGAAAACTCACTTTAGCAATTGAGTGGAAGATGAATTGGGAGACCCAGCTAGGAGGCTATTGTTACAGTCTAGTGAGCACAGCGGGCAGAGTGCCAGGTTTGAAGTTAGGAAGACTCATCTTCCCGAGTTCAAATCCAGTCTCGACACTTACTATGTGGCCCTAGACAAGTCACTTAACCCTGTCTGACTCAGTTTCCTCATCTGGAAAATGAGCTGGAGAAGGAAATGGCAAATTCCTCGTGTCTCTGCCCAAAAAAGCCCCAAATGAGGTCAGAAAGAGTCAAATGTGACTAAAAATAACTGAACAACAATAAAAACCGAGGTGGAATAGAACATTGGGTAACGAGAATCGTTTAGACTGAGGAACTGGGAAATTAGGATATTTGAGGGAGTGTGAATGTGTATGTTGAAGTCTCCTCATATGAAAGTGGGAGTTAGGGATACAAGACTATTAGCAACAAGCTACGTTAGCAGCAATTGCTAGACAATAAGGAGCCACCTGTTGCCCTAGATAAACACACTTTAACCAATGAATGTATTATCCATATAGGATGTTGGCCATGAAACCACAGGAAGGGACTTTCCCTTAGCCGGGACCTGTGCGGTAACAGCAAAAATTGTGCTTTGGATGAGCTTATGACGCAGATGGATTCATTATAATACCATTACCCTAAATTAATACCTCGCCAAGTGGGTTTTTCTGCATGCATTATGGGTAACTGTGTAGCTCCTGTTTGCTCTGGTTACCAAGCAATCGTGGTCTGGACCAGATCCAGGATGTTAGCATGTTCCACTCTATATAAACCCCATCCTTCACACCAGTGCTGCACCTATTTCCCTTAAGAAGTAGGACCCACTGGATGCATCATCTCAAATAAATGGCTGTTTGGGTTGGAGACTCTCTAAGCCTGAATGCTTTCAAAGACACTGCAATACATGTGTTCAGGCTCAGAGAGTCTCCAACCCAAGCACAGGCATCTATCTGGATGCTCGATACCTCAACAAGACTGAAAAGTCATTCTAGCCAAGGTTCTGATCAATAACAGGTGACACATTCAGAAAAAAAGCCAGGAAGGGCTTCTCCCCCCACCCCAATCCTTCTTGGTAGATGAGAGGTTCTGCTTTCCAAAAACCCTCAAGATTCACCACAAGCAGCCATGGCAGTGATGACTTCTATGAGAAAGAGACAACTCCAGTGGTGGCTGACCAAGTGAGACTCACAGGTAATCAATCAATAAGCATTTATTAAGCATCTACTATATTCCAGGAGCCATCCCAAGTATTTGGAAATACAAAGAAAAGCAAAGTGTCAAGGAACTCCCAGTCTAATAGAGGTGACCACATGTCAAGGATAAATTGGGACTAATCAATGGCTCTAGAATTAAGAGGCCTCTAGAAAGGCTCCCTGGAGGAGGGGGTATCTTTGCTGATACTTAAAGCAAGCCATAAGGCAGAGAGGTGGAGGGACAGAATTCCAGCTATAGGAAGGGGGTGCCACATAATGAAAATGCCTGGAGGCAGGAGATGAATGTTTGGGGTAAGGAACAGCAGGGAGGTCACTATCACTGGATCCAAGAGTATATAATATTTTAATATTTTGACAATCGCCCTAGGTCATCAACCAGGGAACCACGAGGACAGACAAGGGGTAAGTAACTTCTGCCAAAAAGTGAAAAGGCAAAGTCAACTAAGGAAGAAAAAGATTCAGTCACCATCTAGCGACTCACCTTTTCCCCCCATCCTCCCCTCCTTCCCCCCCCCCAACACAATATGATCTCTTCTCAAAGGCTTGGCTTAAATCACTTTCCTGTTTTGATCCTGGAATCTTCCACAAAAACTTCCAAGCTTGGGTCTGCTTTCTTTATACTTGTGAGAAGGAAAGGGGAAGGTGTAGGAAGGATGGAAATATAGGAGCGGCCAAGTTGTAAAAAGCCTTGAAGGCCAAACAGCTTATTTAATATTTTCTTCTAGAGATCATAGGGAGCCGGGGGAGTTTGTTGAGTAGAGAAATGGCATTTAGGAAGATCTTTTGACAGCTGACTGGAGAATGAATTGGATCAAGGAAGAGCTTTGAGTCAGCCAGAGCCACCCCAGGTATGGCAAGAGTCCAAATAAGGGGTGATGGTGGCAGGGACTGAGGAGAGGAGCCATTTCACAGCTTCTAGTTGCTAGATGTCTTTTTCTCTCTTATGGAATTCTCAAAACACTTCTTCTTAGTCACAGTACTTCTTTTTGTTGAGCTCTTTGTAGAATCCTTTTCCTTCTATACTTACACACACACACACACACACACACACACACACACACACACACACACACACACACACACATTGATTTCCTTCTCAAGGCTTAACTGTGATCACTCTTTCCTGGTTCGACCCTGGAATCTTCCACACAAACTTCTAAGCTTGGGTCTGCTTTCCTCAGGACTCTCTTTAATTTGTGTGAGAATATTCCAGACTTTTGAGAGGAATATTTTGTACCTACTGCGCTTTGGAACTCTAGTAGCTATATAAGTCTGGATGAATAATTGATATCAATTGATAATCACTGGGGGAAGTACATTAATGGGGGCTCATAAAGTATAAATCCACATCAAACCCTTCAAGGAATATATAATCTCCATAATTCAACATGAGGTTTCTAAAGCTCTAATCTAACCATATCACTTTCACATTCAATAATAATAATTTGCATTTATAGAATGCTCTCAGGTTTGCAAAGTCTTTCATAATTATCTCATTTAATCCTTATAAAAATTTTGAGATCTGGGTCCCATTATTACCCCTGTATTATAGACAGGTAAATTGAGGCAGCCCAGGGTCATGCAGCTCGTAAGTATCTAGGTTGGATTTGAACTCAGTTCTTCCTGACTCTAGATCTAAGACTATATTCACTATGCCATTTACGCCTCTACCACCTCTCAGACCAAATATAAATTTCTCCGTTTAGTTTTTAAAGCCCTTCACAACCTAGCCCCCTCCTCCTTTTCCAGTCTTCTTATATCTTACCCCACATGCCATATAATCCAAGGACTCAGTCCTCCTTGCTGTTCCTCAAACAAGAAAAAGCATCTCCAGACTCCAGGATTTCCCCTGGCTGTTCCCTCACACCTGGAATGCTCATTTCATCACTACCTTTTGGATGTTCCAAGTTTCAGATCAAATCTCACCTTCTGCAAGAAACCTTTTCTGATTTTCCTTAATGTTAATGGTCTGCCTCTGAGTCTCCCCCCATTTATAAAGCGTGGTAATACATTAGACTCTCCATTTACACTCTGAGCTCCTCATGGGTCTTTCTTTTTTCATCTCTCTTCATATCCCAAGTGCTTAGCACAGTGACTGGAACATAACTGGTATTTAATATGTTTGTTAATTGACTAGCACATAGTAGGTAGCTAATAAACACTATTACAGGAAGTCTTCCCCAACTTCTTTTAAGTCTAGTACCTTTCCTCTGTTAATTATTTCCTATTTATGCTATATAAAGCTTGCTTTGTATACATTTGTTTGCATGTTGTCTCCCTTGCTAGCTTTATAAGCTTCTTGAGGGCAGGAGATGTACTTTACCTCTTTTTAAAGGACCAAGGCTTAGCACAGTGCCAGACATATGACAGGTACTTAATATTGATCGATTGACTGATTATATTTACAACACACTTCCCTGTATAATGTCATTTAATTTCATCTAATGGCTGCAAACATTCTACTCTTCCTAACGTATCCAGATTTCCTGCAGTTAATAAAATGCTCTCTTAATAATTAACTGATTCAGTAAATGTGCTCTTGGTTGAAAAAAACATCTGAGGAGCGACTAGGTGTTCCAAAGGATATAGTACCAGCTCTGCAGTCAGGAGGACTTGAGTTCAAATATAACCCCAAACGCTTACTGGCTATTCCACTAATCAACTTCTCTTTCTCAACAAGAACCAAATCTTTTGATGATTACTGCTTTGTAGTATAGTTTGAGATTTGGTACTACTGGGCCCCCTTCCTTCTTTTAAAACCTTAAGATTCTTGATTTTTATTTTTTTTTGCTCTTCCATGTGAATTTCATGACTGCTTTTCCTAGTTCTATAAAGTAATCCTTTGCAGATTGACTGCTATAGTGCTGAAAAAGGAAATTAATTCAGGTAGTACTATCATTTTTTTTTATCATATTGATTGGCTCAGCTTACTCATGAACAATTTATGATTTTGGTTTTACAAAGAGTATTTTGTAATTGGATTCATGTGATTCTCGTGTGTATCTTGGTAGAATAGACTCCCAATTATTTTATACTTTTTGAGTTACTTTCCATGGAATTTCTTTTTATGTCCTCCTGAATTTATTGACCATATAAATGCTGATAACATGGATTTATTTTATCTCCTGAAATTCTGCTGAAGTTATCATTTATCAGTTGCCACCTCTCTAAACAGTTTAGTCTCTTGTTCATACATTCTCACAATAGCCTTTAGTCTTTGTTCACCATTTTTTTCCTACCTTCCTGTTAGCACATAAGGAATGAATCATAACCTTGAATTTGTGATCTAAATTGCTTAGCCTCTGCCTTGCCCATAGTTTGAAGCCTTGACTTTTGTTTCTCGTCTACAAAATACACATGATCGCCTTCATCTAGCTATACCAGTATCCACTTCTGAACCATCATCAGTTAGCTTAGTCACTGAATACGTCCGCATTTCTATAGAGACTCTTTTGGTCTATAGTCTCAGCCCTGAGTTTGCGTGTAGATGTCCTCTGCTCTCCATTCCTGACCCTCTGGATTTTCTGTCAAACCTCCTCATCCTGGAAGTTCACTCTGCGCCTTTGGACCCTTCCTTTGATTGGTGGTCCTCCCCTCGATCCGAGCATTGCCTAGAGACCAAAAAAGCACCCAGATCCTCTTTCTCCTCCCCCCTCCCCCCTCCCCCTCCCCCCCTCTCCCCCCTCCTCCCTCCCCCCCTCTCCCCCCTCCTCCCTCCCCCAAGGCTGGGGTTAAGTGACTTTCCCAGTCACCCATCGAGGAAGTGTTAAGTGTCTGAGACCACATTTGAACTCGGACCCTCCTGAATTCAGGGCTAGTGCTCTGTCCACTGCGCCACCTAGCAGCCTCCCAGATCCTCTTTCCTTTTTTTTTTTTTTTTTTTTCCCCCTGAGGCTGGGTTAAGTGACTTACCCCAGGTCACACAGCTAGGAAGTGTTAAGTGTCTGAGACCAGATTTGAACTCGGACCCTCCTGAATTCAGGGCTAGTGCTCTGTCCACTGCGCCCCCTAGCTGCCCCCCAGATCCTCTTTCTTGCTACATGACTTTCTTACCTCTTCCGGTCAGATTTTTTTTTTCCCTGTATATTACATATACCATTTCTTTGCTAAATTAAAAAATTATACCGACAGGAAGGAAAGTAAATGTGAGATAAAAACAATGATCATAACATAGGTATCACATTCCCAAATATTAATAAAAATAATATTAATAAACAGGAAGTAACTGCTGTCAGTGACCACCTCTTGTGACTTTAAAACACGGTGCCTTTTTCTCGTTTTCTTTTCTATTTTCTATTGTGCGTCTTTGACTTCCTGCAGTTGTTAAAATAAACGGAATGTTGAAATAACTGGGAACGTAAGCCGGGGCCAAGCGTGGAAGGTTTTTGAACGCCAGACATCCCGGAGGTACAATGGGAGCCACGGAAATTGATGGAGGAGGCGCGCCCCGGTCGGACCTCCCTTGACCCGGGAGGACCCCCGGGCAGCAGAGGGGGTGGTCGGAAGGGGACGGGGTGCGGAGGCGGAATAGAAAAACCGGGGCCCCTCCCAGGGGATGCTCCCCTACCACAATCTCCCCTTCTTCTCCGGGAAATATGGGACCAATGGGCAGGCAGGGGCGGAAGGACCTCTAACTCCCCATCCCTCCCAGAACCCGGGAGGATGCCCTACCTAGCAACCGGCGGCGTCCCGAGCGCGCCTGGGCCAATGGGAGAGTCCCCCCCGCCAGTCCGGCTCCTCCTCTCGTGACGTCACACGCTGCGCCCGGAATTCGAGCGCGGGAGCGGGAGCGACGCCGCCATGGACCCTGTGAGCTTGGCGCAGGAGGTGGGGCGCTGGGCGGCCGGAGAGATGGGCTGTCCGGCCGCCCTGCTGCCCCCCGAGCCTGCGCTGCGCAGGTGAGAGCCGCCCCTCCCCCCGGTAGCAGGGGTGCCTCCGGTGTCGATCCGACCACCCCGAGCCCCGCAGCGTGGGCCCGCCCCCAGCATGTCTCCCTCCCAGTGCGGACCCTCCATGGGGACCCCCCAGCACCCCCTCTCCGGAGGGCGCACCCCCATCAGCAGCGCCCCGCCTTCAGCTCCCAGGCCTCCGCACCCCCACCCCCGAATCCTCTCGCAGAGCCCCCAGCCTTGCTGGGCCGGGTCTCCGTAGCCCCCACCCCCAGTGCCAGATCCTGCGGCGCCTGTAAGCTTCCCCGGCCGGGACTGCTCCGGGTCCCCCCCGCCCCATCCTCCCCGCTTGCAGCGGTTCCCATAATCCCCCTGCCTCCGCGCCGGGCCGAAGCTTCCCTGCGCCTGCGCCGGAGCCCAGGAGCAGGCTAGGGGGCAGCGCTTGTGTTAGGAGTGAGGGGCCGGTGTGAGAGCCCTGCTCTCTTCTGTGGCGGTGGGGGGGGGATGCCCTTGGCGGGGCTGGCAGCGCTCAGCCTCTCGGTGCCCTTACAGTGGAGGCTGATGGCGGGGTCCGGCCCGCCGCTTCTCTGTTAAACGCGGCAGCCGAAGGTGGAACTTTATTATCTGCTGTTACTGCTTCTTGACCTTGCGCACCGGAGGCCCCCCCCTGCTGTGTCTCCGCCCCTCGCCTTATCTGGACCCCAGAGACTGGTCTGGATTACTTCTCCCTCCTTGTAGCTGTGTAAGCAGGAACACGCGCTGGGCTCGCGGGCCAGGCCGCTGGGGACCTTAGATGCGCCCTAATCTAACCCCGCGTTTGGCAGACCTCTTTGAACTGGGCAGGATGTTTGCCGCGGGACTTTGCCGCCTGATAAGCAGCCCGTTTATTTATCCAAGGGCCCTGGACCGCTCCCCAGGAAACCCCTTCCCAGGGCATCGAAGGGGGCCTTAAAAGTCAGCTCGGCCGCCCCCTCATCTTACAGATAAAGACTGAGTGAGATTGGACCATTGGTAATGATTGTTTAGTCCGGTCGTTCCATCATCTTGAAATCCACCAAAACATTGTCCGGCCCCAGTGCATCAAGGACAGCGCCAGGCCGAAATCTGCATAAAATGTTTCCCCCGACCCTAGCAACGGGTCAGAAAAGTAAACCGTCCGCCCCCCATCCATTCTGCATTTTCCTCCCCAGTGTCGCTGATGGCAAGCCTTCTCCTAATGGCATGCTCTGTTGGTGTCCCTTTTGTGAAAATAGACTTGTTTTCTCCTTTCCGGCCCAACAGCACCCCCCTCCAGCCAGACCGTGATCCGGGCCGTTCGCCAGCTCTTTCTGAGCTTTCTGTCTCGGACCCAGTTTTTTGTCCCAAGTCTTTTCTTCTGCCCTCTCCAGGCCAGAGATCAATCTCTTTGGATTTCCTCCCTGTACCGTCACCCCCCAAAAAAGCAAAGAAAAAGTAACAAATTAAGACTTAAATAATTCTGCCTCCTTTGCCCATATTTGTCATTGTGTCCCTTCAAGCCACGGATCTTATTCTTTCTTTGAGCCTCCTTTCTTCAGTGTTTAAAAAAGAAAGGGGGCCGCTAGGGGGCGCAGTGGACAGAGCGCCAGCCCTGAAGTCAGGAGGACCCGAGTTCAACTGTGGTCTCAGACACTTAACACTTCCTAGCTGTGTGACCCTGGGCAAGTCACTTAACCCCAATTGTCTCAGCAAAAAAAGAAAGAAAAGAAAACCAAATATTGTCACCCTTAGCTTTCTTCACCAGAGACCCTTCCCCAATAGAATTTAGGGGAAAATAACCCCAGAGCCTTTATTAGTCTGAAATCATTTCCCCCAAATTTAGAGTGCCTGTTAGATTTTGGGGTGTAGCAGAGCAGGGTCAGGCAGAGGCTAAAACAGAGCAGTTGTCCCCCAAGCTTCCATAATCCCCTCCCTGACAAGATCAATTAATTAGACCCAGAATTAACAGATCCCGTTGTAGCTTCCTCCACTTTTTTGAATAATAAATTTTTCACGAAGGCAAATCTTTCCCTGGTAACTGTGCAGGGCTCTGGGCGGCCCATGCATTAAGTGCCTCCTGCGGGTCAGGCCCTGTGCCAAGGGCTGCACGCCCTGCCGCGGGTCCACACCCCAGAGGCCGTCTGCTCCTCCTCTGGGTCCTGCCTGTCCTCCCATAAGCAGACTGCATCATCCCACACTATTTCCTGCCCAGCCTAAGTGCCGTTTCTGTCATAGCAATTGTTGGTGCATCTTGTCTCCCTTTGGGGATGGATCACCATCCATGGTCTGAATGACCCTGCGACCTGATTGCCTCAAAAACAGTGAAATCAGCTTCGCCTCCTTGACTTAGGATCTCACCTTGGCCTTGTCACTGGCACCTTTCCAGCTCCCTCAGCCCCTGCCATCTGCCCCCCAGTCTCCCCAGATCCTCTTCGCCTCTGATCTCATGAAGTGGTTTTTTTTCAATCCCTCTTCTTTAGAATGTGTATGGGCCCCATGGCTGATGTCTGGACCTTTCTGATACAGAAAATCCGTAGCCAGAGGTGAGAGACACTCCGTGGGGGGAGGGGGGCTTAGGGGGGGTTCTCTCCCTGGGAGAGAAAAGTCTCACGCTAAGCTGCTCCTTCACATTCTTTGTTCCACTCCAGGACCGTGAAGAAGATTCGGGGGAACCTCTTGTGGTATCTTCTCACCTGACCCTCCTTGCCCCGGATTTCCCGCCCCTTTGTCCTGGCAACCCTGTCTGGAACACCTGGGGAGGGAAGAAGGCTTTGGATGAAGGAGGGTGGGGGGAGGCAGCCTCTGCACTGGAATAGGGAAGGCTGCCGGGCCCCTCATGGTCCCTGAGATGGACTTTGTTCCCCTTCATTTCCTGGGGTTTGCCTCCCTCTTCCGGCTGCTCTTTCCCCTGGCCAAAGGCTGTGTCTCTTCTTGCCCAGGACCCCTTTCCTATGATTCTCTGTCTCTTCCCTTGGCTTGTGTCCCCTATTCTCTGCTCCCTCCAGCACAGCCCTGTTCAACTCCTTAACCCCCTGGTTCCTTGCAGGTACAACCACGAGGAAAGCCCAGAGGTGAGAGGGCAGGGCTCTGTGTCTGCTGGGTGCCTGGGCCCTGGGTTGGATGCCACCCCTGGTGGGGAGGAGGGAACCATAGGCCTCTGCCCTCTCCCTCTTCTGCAGGGACCAGTTCAGTTCAGCAAGCATTAAGTCACTGCTGCGTGCCAGGCACTGGTCGCAGGGCTAGTCCACAAAATGGGCAACACGTACAGAGCCATAGGGGCCTCTGGAGGGGGAGGATGGGGGAAGGGCATTGCCCTCCATCCCTGGACAGACCAGATCAGGGGCTCAGCAGGGGGTGGGAATGGTGGGGGGCAGCGCCTGATCGCTCTTGTTCAGTAGGCCGGCCGGAGGCGAGAGCTGGAGGCAGCCCTGATGAGAGTACAGGCCGAGATCAGAGAAATGGACCTGAGCCTGGAGCTGGCTGAGCGGGAGGCTGTGGCCCAGGGTGAGGGCGACGCGGGGACTAGAGAAGGTCTGGCACTGGAGGAGGGTCTGTCGGCTTCCTAACTGTCTTGTGGCCCTTCTTCTCCTGCAGACGTGGCCCTGGAACTCACTCTGAAGCAGATCCGGGATGCCCAGAGCAAGGCTTTGCTCCTCCGGGCACGAGCCGCGGCTGCCCGGCGGCAGCAGCAAGGCCTCCGGGACCGCACCCAGAGGCTGCAAGGCCAGCTCAGCCACCTGCAGGATATGGCAAGGTGTCCTCTCCCCGCCCCCGTCCCAGCCCAAATCATGCCCATTCCCGTAGAACAAAAACAGTAACAGAAACCTTTCTCCCCCAGGAAGGCAAAAGCACATGTGGTCTTTCAGCCTCCAACCCCCGTGCCCTTGGGCCTGGAGCCAGATGTCCTGGTGAGTGTCCTCAGAGTTGGGCTGGGAGGGCAGCCCTGGGCTCACAGGCCTGGGCTCCTTCCTCTTACTCCTGCTCGCTCTCTTTCTAGCAAGAGGTCATGAGAGTCTGTACCCTGCGAACCCAGTTCTTCCAGGCCCTGCTGACCCCTCATTCTGATCCAAGAACTCTGTGAGTTGTCCCTGCCTTTCCTCTCCCAACCCCTCGAGAGGCCCATTGCCTCTTCTTCTGAACACCATCTTCCCTTAGGACCACCCAGGATGACTTGTTTGCCACGACCCACAGGCAGTGGTTCAGTGAAATGGAGGTGAGTGGGACCCTTGGGGGGCCATGGGGATGTTCCTAGCCCAAGGGAGGGTGCGGTCTTGTCCCTGGCTCTGCCTCCTGGTCACTCCCTCCCCCCACCAGGTCCTGATGGCTTCCCACCCTCCCGAGCACATCCTGGGGGCACTGGAGCACCTGGCTTCCAGGCAGACCACCGAGCTGCAGCTGCTGACTGATGAGTGGGACGGGGAGGCAGGGAGGTAGGAGCCCCGTGTGGCGGGAGGACTAGGGCTGAGGTTTCCTTCCTGGTCCCTGATTCTTCTTTGTCCTCGACAGGCTACAACTGGCAGAAGCCTCAGAGGCCTCGGTCCTGCCTTCCCTGACCCATCTCATTCAGGTAACGAGGGGACCCAGCTGGGAGGGAGGGGGACCTGGGTGATGGGCTCTTTGTGTCTCCCTCCTTGCAAGGAAGGCTCTTGGGCAGGCGGGGCCCTGGAGTTCCCACCACTTCCCCGACCACAGGGTTTTCTTCCCTTCTCCCCTCCACAGGAGGGCTGGCGGGCTGTGGGGACGCTGATGTCGAAGCGGGGCCCTTTGCTGCGGCAAGGTCAGGCCCTAGCCGCGAGACTCCAGGACCTGATGCAGGAAATGGCGCAGCAGGCACCGGAGTTGAGGTGAGATGGCGAGAAGAACAGCATTCTGGCGGGTCCGTCTGCCTGGTGCTTGTGCCCAGTCTGTCCCTGACTGGGTGCTCCCTCCCTCCTGCAGCCATGCTTTGACCCTGGGGCTGCAGGTGGCTGCCCTGCACGCCACCCGTGACTCTCTGAAAGCTCAGAGCCAGAGTCTGAAGGAGGAGGCCCAGCGGAGGCAGCAGGAGCTCTGGGAGCTCCAGGACAAGCGGCAGCGCATCCTGAGCTGGCGGCAGCGAGTGGTGAGGGAGCATCTCCCGGCAGGGGGTGCGGGGGACCTGGTGGGGGGACAACTCCATCCTGAGTCTGCGTGTGTCCCCAGGAGCAGACCCAGGAGCGCATCCGGGTGCTGATCAAGGGGAATTCTGTCAGCAAGAGTCACCTTCAGAAGAGCCCAGGAGAGGTGAGAGCAGGGTCTGGCTAGGGGCTCCCCTGCACTTGGGGGCCTGAGAATCTGCAATCGCCTTTCTGACACTTCCTCTTGTACATCTAGATCCAGGCTCTGGCCCAGAGAAAAGTGGTTCCGGCTGCAGAAGCTGTGAGGCTGCAGGCCCAGAGTCTGCTGAGCAGACAGGAGGAAGAAGCCCAATGGCTCCTGGGCCTAGAGCTCAACCCCCTTCTTCGACACCATCCTGGGGGGTGAGAACCCATCTCCAGCGTCCTCCTCTCCTTCTTCCCTCCCAATCCCCCAACTGCTCTGACCCACCTCTCCCCCATCCAGGGCCCAGCCCCTTCCAGCCGTCCTCCCTTCTGTCTACTCTTTGCATCCGGCATGTCCCAGATCCCAGAACCTCATCCATCTGAGCCAGGACCTGGGGCTGCCCTCAGGCAAGGTGAGCCCAGCCCTCCCCCCCACACTCGTGCCTGACTGCCCCCTTGTACTCCCTGCCTCACTGAGCCCTCTCCTCCCCAGGCCCCAGAATTCCTCTTGTACCAGGCAGCCTCCCTGCGTCAGGATTGGCTGTTTCTCCACGACCAGCTGAGTTACAGAGGTGCCATGCTGAGGCGCCTACAGAAGGATCTGCCCCCAGGACCGTCCACCCAGGGTGAGAGGCAGGGGCGCCAGGGTAGCTGCCAGCCACTGAGCATCATGGGGAACCTGCTGTGTGCCCGGCACTGGCCAGGGGAAGGTTTTTATCCCGGTCAGAGGTCCTCCTGCCTGAGCTCTCCAGGGCCCAGATCTGCCCTTTTCCTGCTCAGGAGCCTTTGGCTCATGCAGCAAACATTATGTCCCCTTATGTACAAGGCACGAAGGCTACATAGGGCATAGATTCTGCCTTCAAAAAGCTCCAGGTTATGAAGCTACAAGGGCAAAGGCGAGGCAGGTGGAGGGCACGAGAAATGGGCAGGGGCAGGGAGATAGCGGAGAAAGCCTCCTGGAGGCAGTGCTGGGAGCTATCGGGGAGTCCAGCCTAGGCAGAAGGAATGGGGGCCTGCGCCAGGGACCAGCTGCTCTGCTTCTTGCTGTGTGAAATGCAGAGGAATGACACCGGGAGAGTGCAATAGGAACTCCTGAGTCTCCCTGCTCCAGCACACAAGCGTGTCACAAGTGGTAGACTGGCCAGAGACCAGGCTAAAGTCAGGTTTATGTGACCCGAGAACACGCCGGGCGTCAGGACCACCTGTGAGGGGGCTATCGGTCATTTTGCTCGTCACCTAGACTGCGTGTCCGTGTCTAGATGGTGGAGGCTGTGACTGGTGTTCACGGCTCCCTCAGGCCCCTTTCAGGCACTGCTTTTTCTTTCTTTTGCTACCCTTTCTGCCATCTGCTTAGTGAGTAAAAAAGTTTTGTTTCCCCTTAAAGGTCCTTTGATTAGATTGGCAAGAAAGCTGGCAAAAAAATTTTCTATAATTTTCAGTTCCAAATTCTCTTCCTCCCTTCATTCCCTCCCCTACCCATTAAAAAGACAAGTAATAGCTGTCATACATATGAAAGCATGTAAAACACATTCTGCATTAGCCAGGAAAGAAAGGGCAAAAATGTTTCTGTTTGCAAGTTTCAAACTGCACAATCAGTATTTCTTATCCTGAGACCTTTGGAATTGTGGATCCTTGCAGTGATCACTGTAACGAAGTCTTTTGCTGCTCATTATCGTTACTGTGTTATTGCTGTTAGCACGTACAGTGTTTTTCTGGTTCTGCTCACTTCACTCAGCCTCAGGTCACATCAGTCGTTCCAGGTTTTCCTGGAAGTATCCTGCTCATCATTTCTTACAGCACAATAGTATTCCATCACAACCCCATAGTGCAGATTGTTCAGTCATTCCCCAATTGAGCATCCGCTCAGGTGCCAACTTTTTGCCACCATAAAAAGAGCTGCTCCAAATGGGTCCTAGTCTCTTTTCCTGGATCTCTGTGTTGTTTCTGGGTCATAGGGTATGCACAGTTTGAGAGTTCTTTGGTCATAGCTCCAAATTGTTTTCCAGAATGATTGGATCAGTTCATAACACCAACAATGCATGAGTGTCCCTGGTTTTCTACATCCTCATGTCATTTTTCTTTTTTATCATGTTAGTCAATCTAGTAGGTGTGAAAAGGTGTCTTAAGGTTATTTTGATTTATGTTTCTTTAATCAGTGGTGATTTGAAGCAGTTTTCATATGACTATAGCTCGCTTTGATTTCTTCTGAAAGCTATCTGTTCATATCCTTTGATATTTATTAGAGTGTTAAAAAAAAATGGTCTGTCCCATATGTATTTGAGAAATGAGAATTTAATCAGAGAAACTTGCTATAAAACTGTTTGCTGGTTTTTGCTGCATGGGTGTGTGTGTGTATGTGTGAAATTTTTTTCAATTTAATGTCATCAAAATCAGCCATTTTACCTACCTTTGTCCTCTCATTTTCTTGCTTAGCACCTTGTTTCAAATTCTGGCCCATAACATCTCCTTGTAGATTAAATCACATTGAACCATGCTAAATTATTATTATCTCTAAATTATATTATTATTATCGCTAAATTATATTGTCTCTATCCATTCCACTCACTTAGCACCTTGTAAGAATCCTTTGTTTCAAGTTCAGAGTTCTAGCCCATAACATACACTGTTCTTCATTTTCCTCCTTCCTATCAAAATCTTATTTGCATCATGGAATTTAGCAGGACTCCTTTAATTTTTTTTCCCCCCAAATAGTGTATATAGCATTGGAATTAATTGTTCTTTAAATGTTTGGTAACATTTGTTTGTATATTCTCTGGTTGGTCCTGAGGTTTTTTCCCCTTAGGACACTAATTTGTATTTGTTCAATTTCTTCTTTTCTAAGATAGGATTATTTAGTTATTTTATTTTCTCTTCTATTAATCTGAGCAATTTATATTTTTGTAAATATCAATCTAGATTGTCATTTTTATTGGACAAAATAGTTCCTCATAATTTCATTGTCATTGGTTGTACATTTACCCTCTTTATTTTTGAGACTGATCATTTGTTTTTTCTTTTTTCTTTTTTTTTATCAAATAAGCTAATGGTTTATCTGTTTTATTAGTTTGGTTTCTCCCCCCCCCCCCATAAAACCAACTCCTAACTTTACTTATTAGTTCAGTTTGTGTTTTTGTTTTGTTTTTGTTTTTGTTTTTTAACTGTTAAGATTCTTCATTTGGTGTTTAACTGGGGGTTTTTAATTTGTTCTTTTTCTAGTTTTTTAGTTGCACTTTCAATTCATTGAGCTTTTTCTTTTATTGATGTAAAATTTTCCTCTTATGTATTTCTGTGGCTGCATCTTACAAACTTTAGTATGTCTCATCTCTAATGAAATTTCATCTCTAATGAAATTGTTTCTATGTTTTCTTTGACTCATTCTTTAGGATTAAAATATTTAGTTTTCATTTAATTCTAAGTCTTTGCTGCCAAGGCCCTTGTCATTTTTATTGCATTATGGTCCAAAAAAATGCATTTAATTTTTCTGCATTTATGGGGTTATAGGGTTGTGCCCTAATTGTTGAGAAAAAGATACACTTCTTTCTTTTTCCATTCACTACTCTCCAGAGGTCTATGATATAGTTTTTTTTTCCCCTGAAGCTGGGGTTAAGTGACTTGCCTAGGGTCACACAGGTAGGACACTCTGGTCCTCCTGAATTCAAGGCTGGTGCTCTATCCACTCCGCCACCTAGCTGCCCCCCTGATATAGAACTTTTTTAAAAATTCTCATCTCAATTTTTTTTCTTTTTTTTTAATAGCTTTTTATTTACAAGATATATGCATGGGTAATTTTTCAGCATTGACAATTGCAAATCCTTTTATTCCAACTTTTCCCCCTTTCCCCCCACCCCTTCCCCCAGATGGCAGGTTGACCAATACATATTAAATATGTTAACGTATAAGTTATATATATATACACATGTCCAAACAGTTATTTTGCTGTACAAAAAGAATTGGACTGTGAAACAGTGTACAATCAGCCTGTGAAGGAAATAAAACTGCAGGCGGACAAAAATAGAGGGATTGGGAATTCTATGTAATAGTTCATAGTCATCTCCCAGAGTTCTTTCGCTGGGTATAGCTGGTTCAGTTCATTACAGCTCTATTGGAACTGTCAATTTCTTTCTTATAGATTTATCTAGGTCTGAGAGCACTCAATTAAAATCTATCATAGTATAGATTTTACTGTCTAATTTTTCCTATAACTCATTTAACATTTCCTTCTGGAATTTGTATACTCTGCCATTTATACATACATATTCCGCTAACTTACTGGTTTTTCACAAATTGTATTTCTTGATTATTTAGTTATTTTTGCTTTTGCTTTGCTTGAGACCACGATTTTTACTTTTGTTCTTTTTACTTCAGTTGAAGTATGCTAAGTTCTGCTCTAGCTCCTTAATTTTTCAAGTTTGTCTCTTATAAGCACAACTTTCTTGAATTTTGGTTTCTAATCCATTCTATCCTCTTTTCTTATGAGTTCTTCTCATTCACATTCACACTTAAGAGCGCTAATTGTACATTTCCCTCCATCCTATTCTATTTATCCTTTTATTTACCCCATCTCCAAAGAACTCTGTTTAGCTTTCAATCACTGCTTCCCTTAATGTATCCTTCCTTTTACTGGTACCACTATCCTTTTAGTTCCTTTCTATTTTACTGTTGGGTAAAATTAATTCCTATACTCAACTGTGTAATAGGATGGAGGAAAATTTAGGGATAGATTATTCTTAGTTGTAATCCTAACTCCTTTGTCTTCCATAGAGTGGCTTTTTTACATTCAAACTTAATTTATCAGGGTCACTCTGCTTTTAGTTCTCCAGGCCTTAACAAACTAGGCACTTTCCCCCTCCTCAAGAGGCAAGACTTAGAGATCCTTGCCTTTGCCCTTCACTCCACTTCTAGGAGAGAGCTAGACCAACCCAGGAGTTCCAAACACTTCAGTGACTGAAAAACACATCTTTATCTTTCAACCTGTTTATGGATGTTCAGAACCTTCTCAAGTTCTTTTTTCCACTCTTTATCCCCTTATCATTCTTTGTGTCTTGTTTCCTTCTGTCACCTCTTTTGTTTCCCCAATTTGTTTGACTTATAACTTACCCTCTGACCCTTAAGTCTTGCCATCATTTCCTTTCTCCTCCCCAGGGAGTCTTCAGGTCCTTTTTCCTTGATCCTTTTTCTCCTTTACCCTGAGTTTTTCCATTGTTTTCCTCTCAGAATTCAATTTCTGGGATTCGAGTCCAAATCCTCCTCAGCCAACCTTTTTTCAAGATGTTTTGAAATTAAAAACCTCAGAAGATTTTATCGTCACACATACATACACAGAGTTTCCAAAACTGTGGCCCTCTATTTCAGGCTACTACTTCCTGCTTATCTGTGTTTCCATACGAACTTCCTTCTGTCCTTTCTGTGCCTTGTACAAATGTTTCAGTGGCCCTCTTTGAAGAGAATCAGTATTGCTCACCCTTCTTTCCCCCAATTCCACACAGTTTAAAACAAAACAAAACACCTTGTAGTTGAGCTGAGTGAATCCACATTATGTGGTCCCTTCCAAAAATGTGTTTTTCTGCACTCTGAAACTTTCCCTTCCCTGCCAGGAGGTAAGTTAGCCAGTCGTTGCTTTGACAGACATGTTGTAAATCATTCTCTGGCTCTGATCAGTTCGTGCTGCCCTGGAGTCCTCCTGTCCTTTGCTTCTGTCACTTCTTACGGCTTGGTAAAATCTCATGTGGATATGCCAGAGTTTGTCCAGCTGTTCTCCTGGGTCTCATCTTTTTTTTTCCTGTTTCCTCCCCTTCAGGGTCAGGACGTTTGTTTTGCTTACTGAATTTCCTTTCCCCATACCAAGCTCTCCCTTTTATCCCATCCCCCTTGCCCTCCTCCTTCCCCACTTGCTCCCCTGCTGAGTTTGGAGCATTTTTACCCCAAACTATGCTTTTTCAACCCTCCTTTGTCTAGTTCTGGTAGAAGTGAGTTTCATCTACCACTGTTCCCTCACCTCTTCCACCATGTTTGCAAATTTCTCTTTATCCATCCCAATCATGAGAAACAGTAGCCCTCATTTTTTTCTCCCCATCTGAACTGGTGTCTTCCTTCATTTTCTCCTCTTGAGAATGGGAGTGGTTCATCCCTCTACCCTTTTTATGTCCTTTGTTGAAAGTTTCTTTTCCCCTTTAAAATGTTAGCACTGTATATTGTAGGATGGGAATTTTTATAGTCATGGTACAGCCAGATTTTAGCAAGACATTTGATAGTCTTTTAAGAAATCCTAAGATATGATGTGGAGAGATGTATTTTGAAAAGATGTTACAGTTGAGTGGATTTGAATTCACATATAATCCATCTTTTTTCCATCATTTAATCGGATATGTCCAGTATGTTATCTTCCTCTGGACCCATTCTGTTCAACATTTTTATAACAACTTGGATGAAGTTCCTCCTTTGGATGGTCCACCATTTGATTCAACATTCTGATTTTAACTAGATGCTCCTTATTTCATTTAAAAATTGTGACAAATCTGTTCAATGACACTTGCTCACACCTAACAGATATAGTCATTCCTTACCTGCTCTCGGCAGCTTGAGGAACACATGGATTCTCTTCAGCCCTTGTAGAAAAGGGTAAGTGCTTTCTACCACACCTTGTCCCTTGTGGGCTTTTATACATATCACTATTATTTTTTAAATTATAATTTACTGTATCATACAAAGAATAGTCTACAAGGAAGCAAAGAAAAGATGGACAGGCATGAATATGTAATCTGTTCTATTATGCTTTCTTGAATGGAAATTTGTTACATATTTTGAATTCTCCCTGATGTTCTCCTGGGTACATGACAGTGTTTTGATTTTTTTTATTTTCCTTTTTCTGTTTTTTTTTTTTCTTGTGTGTGTGTGTGTGTGTGTGTGTGTTTTACATAAATTAAAAAATGAAAAATAACATACATCACTGCTTTTAGAAGTACATGCAGAATGCTATATACCTTTTATGAAGAAAAATGTAATTTATAACCTGAGAATGTTACAGTGAGAAAACTACTAGTTTTCCTTCCCAAAGTATAGAATATTTGGGAATTCTGGAGGGTAGAGTGGTTAGGGTTTTTTTTTTTTTTTGAGGCAATTGGGGTTAAGTGATTTGCCCAGGATCACACAGCCAGGAAGAGTTAAGTGTCTGAGGCCAGATTTGAACTCAGATCCTCTGACTTCAGGACTGGTGCTTTCTCCACTGCACCAACAGAAACAGCTGTAACATTTTCACAAAGTAAAAACATCAGTAGATCTGGGGGAACAAAAGAATGTTAGCATTATATCAGACAGCCCT
The DNA here is from genome assembly GCF_048593235.1 of Sminthopsis crassicaudata. Taxonomy (NCBI): domain Eukaryota; kingdom Metazoa; phylum Chordata; class Mammalia; order Dasyuromorphia; family Dasyuridae; genus Sminthopsis; species Sminthopsis crassicaudata. The sequence goes on along the minus strand of NC_133619.1, from coordinate 636,994,123 downwards.
CTTTAAACACATTTCTTTCCACAGATTTCTCTGTAGTCTTGTGTTTCCATGTTGAGTTCCTGCTGAGTTCTGATCCTAACCATGAGAATGCTGCAAAGTCTTCTGCTCCATCAAAGATCTATTTTTTACTCTTTAGGATTATATTCAGCTTTGCTGAGTAAATTACTTAATTGTAAGCCTCTTTTGACATTTGAAATATTGTATTCCCAGATCTGTTTTTAAAAACTGCCCTACTTTATGTGCTCCTGATTGTAGTTTCCTGGTCTGCTTGATAGGCTTCTTTTCAGATGCTGGCAGTTGCTTTTCTTAAAGAACATTCCTTTTGGGGATTTCTTTCTAGAGACAATTGGAGGATTTTTTTAATATTTTCACCTCTCGCTCTGGTTCTCATAGATTTTTTTAAAATACATCATGGTTTTCAAAGTACAAATGAATTTTTTTTTTAAGGATTCTTCTAGATCTGTTGTGTGATATTTGATATCTATATTTTGGTTTTTAATCTTTTTTGTTATACTTCTATTTCCTGGAATCATGAATTTCTCTGGCTCCTCTAGTTTTCTAGTTTTTCCACTTCCAAGTTTTGTTTTGTTTTGTTTTTTAATTTCTTGAACTTTTAAAAATCTTTTTACTTTCTGGTTATTCAACTAGTTCTTGTAGACAAATCCATGGATTTAATTTGAATCTCCACCTGCAGCTGTTAAGTTATTCTTCTCACTGGATTTCTAGATTGGTAATAATCTGTGACACTAATTGGGTGTTCTTTCTCATCACTTCACCTCTTGAATTGGGGCTCTCTGGGGATTAGGATACTCACCGCTCCAACTTTGCACTGGGGTGTTTAGCCCTACCTGTCTTACCTTCCTTTACCTGGGTTCCCACCCTAACTTCCTCCTTCCAAGGTCTAATGTTCTGAATCTTCAAGATCCTTTCTGGAAAGTCAAAATAGATTTCTAGGAACCCTGGTATGAACCACACTGACCCTGGTCCCTTCCTATTTGGGGCTTTTTGAAGGAACTCTTCATTCTTGCTGCATTCAGGCCTTGACCGTGACTTTTTCCTGGTTGTGTTAGACTGTATAGTCTTGCTTGCTTTGCCTTTCCTGTGGCCCATGGATCAATGGCCTTTTGTTCAGTTCAGAAATCACTATAGGTTTCAGTCGATTTCGTGGGCATTCTTCAATCTGGTATAAATTTCAGGGTTTTGCTGAAGTAGGTGTCTGGGAGCTAGGAGGCCTTTGTCTAGCCATGTTGGGCAGAAATCCCCTCCATCTCACTCCAAGCACCTTTATGATCTCTGCACTCCCTCTATCTCTTGGCAGCAGAAATGCAGGTCTGGTTAGTGTCAAGACAGATGCAAGGACCCAGCAATGGGGGGATGTCCAAGGCAAAGGAAAGGGAACTGTTAGAAAACATGGAGATTCATGGGGGGAAATGACCTGAGCAGTGCTCTCCCTCCACGGGCATCATTGGATGCCCAGACCTCCACAGATCTAGTGGAGGTGAACTCAAAATAATATCTGAAATGCTGTGGCCCAGAAAAAGTGTTGGACATCTTGGCTCCTTGGAAGATTTAAGCTAACGATTATTGCCAAAGCGGACTTCCTCGTCCTCTTGTGCATGTGTATTAATTCAGGCCACTCTGTGCACCTGGAGAGAAGACTGTCTTTTCTTATGTTGGTCCCAGCTTCTCTAAAACCTGCAGTGGTTTCCCTAGATGAAAGTGATCTACCTCTTCACACTTTCCTAAAACATTTGAGTCTTTTATTTTCTAACCCTTTCATGTTCCCTTATCATACTAATTTCTGTGCAAGACCTTTCCCCCTTTGAGACTGAAAAATCCTTGAGGACAGGGATTGGATTGTGCATCACCAAATGGATGGTCCTGCACAGCGGAGGTGTTTAATGGATGCTCACTGAGTCACATTGAATGGCCTCCCCCCCCAGAACTGCTCCAGATCCAGGAGTCTGAGGAGAAGAAACAGCAAGAGCACCTGGGCCCCATCCTGCACCGCCTCGAGGAGCTGATGGAGCGCGGGCTGGAGCGCATCCCCCAGCTTCTGAAAGCCGTGGGGGACTGGTGAGATGGGACCTTGGGTGGGAGCTGATGGGGGCCGAGGAAAGGGTCTGTCGGGAGAACAGAGAAGGAGCAGGATGGAGAAGGGAGCTCTAGAGACTTAACCCTCCCTGCTGCCTTTCTCCCCGCCTTGCCCTCAGGTGGGACCAACCAGGGCAGGATGCACTCCCCAGAGAGCTCCAGGACCAGGACGGCCTCTCACTACAACAGTGGAAGCTTCGCTGGGCCCGGGCACAGGGACGGAGAGCCTGAACAGTGAGGTTTGGAGGTGGAAGCACAGAGGCACACATAGACAGTGGACATTTATAGATTTGGATCCATCCTTTCACTGTTAAAATGACAAACTCCTGTCAGTAAAGTGCTTAAAGATTTCAGGATCAGGGCTTTTCTCTGTGCCATTAACCTGACCCTCTAGCTTCTCCAGTCCTTTACTGCCCCTCCCAAGTCCTGTCCCCGTGGCCCTTGACCTACCCAAGCCTGTTCTTGAAGCCCCCAATTCCTCAATTCCCTCAGCTAAAACTAGAGGTAGCAAACCGGGGTTTTGCCAGGGGAAATGTTGCCTTTTGGGGATTATTTTCCTAAATCAAAGGCTTAAAGTAGGAACCCTTCTAAAAAGAGGTGAAAAGGGGTGCTGCAGATCTGTAGCAGATCTGAAGCTTCCACTGTAGAAGTTCTGTGGTTGGAGGCTGAGCCCTAACCTGGCCTAAGGTCCATCCCCGGGTCCAGAAGGAAATCAGGACACAACCTAAAAGCACTGGCAGCCTCCTAGCACCCATCACACATGGGGAGAGGGCTCCCCGGGGACTGGCCAGGCATGTGGGGTGTCTCCTCCCTAGAGCATTCAGGGCATCTTTGCTTCTGCTGGAGGGCCATGTCTTCCTGGGGACCTTGTTGATCTCAACACTTTAGCCTTCCTAGCTGCTAACACTTTCTCAGTGTTCAAGGACTGAGCAGGACGACTTAAGTGTAGGACATGTTAAGTGGGTTGTCGGAGAGAGCTTCAGGAAGCCTGGGCTCCTACTGAGGTTAAAGTCTCCCAGAAAGAGGGAAATGCTTCCCCAGGCTGGGAGGTGCTCAGCACCCACTTTCCCCCTAAGACAGTGGCACCGGGAAGCGGAGACAAGGCAGGGGAAGGAACCAGACCCAGCGCTCCTCCCCTGGGAGAGCCACGCCCTAAATGCTGCCTCTACCAGCCCCAGCCCTTCCCGGTCTATCAAAGCTCTGTTCTTCCAAGCACAGATCCAAGCTCGGGGTGGTGTAGAGGAGCTTGGGGGGCTGGTGGACTGCAAGCAGGAAAGGGCTCGACCCGGCCCCCCCAATCATGTGACGGGCTGCTCTGCTCAGGAAGGCTTGGTCTCTCCATTCCCCAGGAAACCGACATTCTGGTTGTAAAGTCAGGAACTAGGCTCCCTTCTGACTCCCAGCTCTGAGGCTGGTTTCTTGCCTTTCAGGGCCAGGACAAGGTGGTCTGTAAGGCTCCTTCCAAATGTGAATTTGGGGCTCCCATGTTTTAATTCTCCAGTCCATGGTAATAGGAGTTGAATATGACGTAAGCAAATCGCTTGCCGTTGCGGGGGTCTCAGCAGACCAAGGACACACCAGCTCAGTCTCTTTCCCAAAGACCTCATTAAAGGCTTCCACCCCTCCCCCCATCTCAGAACTCAGAACCTTTCTCTTATCAATCCACCCCCAGTAAGTGCTGACCCCCGAACCAGTCCCGGCTCTCCCTCGGAATGGGAATGGGCTGTAACCAACTTCTTTGGGGTTGGGGGGGTCCCATCCCCCAACCGACCCCCTAAAATGACGCCCCGTCGGCCTCTTAGGGAAGGTTTCTGGGTTTGCCACCCAGGCGCCCAGAGGTAGAGGCGGGCCCGGGCTTCTCCCCGTCAGCATCGAGTCTCAGCACGGAGCTATCCCGTCCCCCCCGTCTCTAGAGCTGGCTCCTGGGCCCGCCTCAGTGGGGATGCCCCCGGGGGCCCACGAAGCCTTTCCGGGGCTTCCCAGCCTGTCAGCACCTCCTGAAACCGTCCACTTTCCAAGTGGAAAAGCTGAGCGGTGGAACCTCGCTCGAGCCCAGATCACCTAGTTACAGGCTGGGTTGGGCTTGATCCGGGCTCCTCAGCCCGCAGCACAGAGACGGCTCCCGGCTCCCGGCTCCCGGCGCCCTTTCTGCAGAAAAACAAACTTCCCACGCGGGCCCGGGCGGATGGAAACAAAAGTTGCAAGTTGGAGGCGTGGCCTCTGCTTCCTTGAGTTCTCATTGGCTCAGGAGGCGAGGAAGCAAACTGCGCTTGCGCGCTCTCTGGGACCATACAAAGAAAAGCTGGTTGGCTCTCGTCGAGCACGTGCCGTCTTCTGTCATCGGTGTGCGCCTGTACGGACGGACGGTGGCCGCGGCGGAAGCGACTGTAGCGACGACGATGGCCGGGACAGGGCCGCCCCCGGGACTCCCGGGCGCGGGGGGAGCTTTGCCCTCGGGCCCCGGGCCCGGCGTGCCTGGGAAGAGCGGCGAGGAACGATTGAAAGAGATGGAGGCGGAGATGGCGCTGTGAGCCCTTCCCTCCCTTGCCGGGCCGGGGCGGCTATCTCCCTGTCTCCGTGCCGGGGAGCCGGGGAGCCCGGGAGCGGGGAGGGGCAATCTCTGGGAGGAGGGGAGAGGGGGGTCCGTCTGCCGGGCCCGTCAAGTGTCCTGTGTCTGCCCCTGCCCGTGCCCCCGCGTGTGCCGCGTCTCCTGCCGGCGCCGCCCGGGGCGCCTGCAGCTCCCGGGGCTGCCCGGAGCGTCTTGTCCGGCCGCGCGGCCCCATCGCCGTCCCTGGGTCCAGTTCTCTCCTCGGGGCGGCCGTGTCCGGACCTTCCGTGCTCCCGTCTCCCTCCCCGCACCCTCCTCTTCCCGTTCTCCGGGGCCCGTTTCTCTCTTTCCCGAATCTGCCGAGACCGGCTCCGCACCCGGAGCCTCTGGGGTCTTTCTGGCACCAGGCCCCTCGGATCGTCTTCGCGTCTGAATCGTTTTGTGTTTGCGCCCCACAGGTTTGAGCAGGAAGTCCTGGGGGCGCCCATGTCCGGGATTCCGGCCCCGGTTGTCCCAGCGGTGGAGCCCGCGCCCGTGATCCGCCCCATCATCGCCACCAACACCTACCAGCAGGTGGGGGGGAGGGGGGGACGGGGTGCCCCTCCGACTGGTCCGTGAACGCCAGCCCAGCTGCGTCTGGTGCCCGGCTTCCGAGGAGGAGGGACCCCGAGCTCCCTCACCGACCCGTCCCCTTGCCTTCCCCCGCAGGTCCAGCAGACCCTGGAGGCCCGGGCAGCGGCAGCAGCCACAGTAATTGCTCCCATTGTAGGGCCCCCTGGCCCCTTTGTGGGTCCTGGTGAGTTGGAAAGAGATGTGAGGGAGGGTCAGGGGGAGGAAGCCCAGAAGGTCTCCCACCAACGCAGTGTTTTCTTCCCCGCAGTTGGTTTTGGCCCTGGAGGAGATAGAGGCCGGCTCGACAGCCCCGAGGCCCGGGATGCCATGTTCCTTCGCCGGGCGGGTCAGTGCCCAGGAGGCAAAGCCTAGGATTGGACATTCTCTGCCCCTAACACACACACACATGTGCAGACACACACGCCTAGTCTCCCCCCTGCCCAGGAAACCCTCCATGACAGTCACAAGGTTCTGAGGCAGCTCCTCGGGACTTTTTCCTGAGCCCGTAGAATTCCCCAGGGCCTCCTCAGAGACATTTCTCCCAAGTAGCAAACCTTCTTAGAGATCTAACCCCGAGGGACCCCAAAAGATAGCACAAGTCCTTCAAAGAATTCCGCCCATTTCCTCCTTCCACATTCAGACGTCTCGTTCTCAGTACTCCCTGAGACTCAAGAGGTGCCAGCCGTGACCCCGGCATGAGAAATGTCTCAAGTGACCCTAGGACTCCTCAACCCCCGAACCCCTGAGGCCTTCCTTCAGAGGCCTTGAGGCATGGCCCTTCACGCCCTGTCTCCATCTCTGTGTCTCTCAGCAGTGCCCCCGCAGCGTCCCCCCATCCTGCGCCCAGCCTTCGTCCCCCATGTGCTGCAGAGAGCGGGTGAGAGAAGGGCCCAGGGAATGCTCCCTGGCCCGGCCCCATCCCCTCTATGGCGTTCCCGGCACCTTCAAGACTTAAGGACCCCCGTCACCACACACCTTCTCTTTCTCTTTAGCAGGTGGTCCACGTCCCATGACTCTGCGGCCTCCCCACCAAGCTCTGGTTGGGCCTCCCCTGCCTGGGCCTCCTGGACCTCCTATGATGTTGCCACCTATGGCCCGGGCACCAGGACCCCCCCTTGGCACGATGGCGACCCTGAGGCCTCCTCCAGTGAGTGTGCATGGCATGGGAGGAGGGAGGAGGAAATGGGAGGGGGGCGCAACCTTTCCTAAACCCTGGACCTTGAGAGTGGGGTCTGGGCACCCCATGGCTGTTTACATCTGGTCTCTCTGCACCCCTGTTTTCTCTGTCCCTTCCCCCTTGAGTTCTGGGCCCTCTCAGGTGCTCCCCTTTCCAAGCTGGGAGGGCATCTGCTAGTCTTGGAGGCAGGGCGGGTGGGCCCCTACCTGGCTCTGGGACCCCTTGCTCCCCTCTCCTTGTCTGATGCCATCTCCTTGTGTTTGCTGCAGGAGGAGCCTCCAGCCCCTCGGGAACTGGGCCTGGGCCTGGGCCTGGGGCTGAAAGAGAAGGAAGAAGCCGCTGCTGTGGCTGTGGCGGCTGCGGCGGCTGCAGGGCTGGAAGAAGCAGGTGCGGCTGTGGGGGGCCCGGGAGCTGCCGCAGTCATTGGGCCCAGCCTCCCCCTGCCCTTGGCCATGCCCTTGCCTGAGCCTGAGCCCCTGCCTCTACCCCTGGAAGTCGTCCGGGGCCTGCTTCCACCTCTGCGAATCCCTGAGCTCCTGTCCCTCAGGCCCAGGCCCCGGCCCCGGCCTGAGCCCCAGCCACCCCCAGGACTCATGGCCCTCGAGGTCAGTGTGGGCCAGGCCCTCCGCTGAGAGCAGCGTGCGGGTGGGCCGAGGGAGGGCCGGGGTGCTGTGGAAGGTATCAGGCATCAGTTGCTACTTTCTGAGTTGGAGAAAGTTTGCTGGGGAGGGAGTGAGATTTAAGGACCTTAGTCTGCTCCAGGCACGCCCCATCCCCCAGAGACCTTCTGGTCTTCACCCCTGCCCCCTTCCCTCCTCCCAGGTCCCCGAGCCTTTGGGTGAGGACAAGAAGAAGGGGAAGCCCGAGAAGCTAAAGCGGTGCATCCGGACGGCGGCCGGGAGCAGTTGGGAAGACCCCAGCCTCCTGGAGTGGGATGCAGGTAAAGAGTGGGGGCTGCTGAGGCGGGGGGTGAGGAGAAGGGGCTCCTGGAGAGGCTGGAGCCCAGACCGACTTCTCCCTCTGCCTTTGCCCTCTAGATGACTTCCGGATCTTCTGTGGGGACCTGGGCAACGAGGTGAACGATGACATTTTGGCCAGAGCCTTCAGCCGCTTCCCCTCCTTCCTCAAGGCCAAAGTGATCCGGGATAAGCGCACAGGAAAGACCAAGGGTTACGGTTTTGTCAGTTTCAAGGATCCCAGTGACTATGTGCGGGCCATGAGGGAGATGAATGGTGAGTCTGATCTTGACCCCCCCCCAAGTCTATTACCCCGGCCCTGGGCCCGATGCCAGACTGACCCAGCTCTCTCCCCTCAGGGAAGTATGTGGGCTCCCGCCCCATCAAGCTGCGCAAGAGCATGTGGAAGGACCGCAACCTGGACGTCGTGCGGAAGAAGCAGAAGGAGAAGAAGAAGCTGGGCCTTAGATAGCCCAGACCCCCGAGATTCCCCCGTTTCCCCTGTGATGACTTTGCTCCTGTCCCCAGTCCGAATAAATTTGAATTCTTTCCATCAGACACTGGAGCATTTTGTTCTCTACACCAGGGTCCGAGGCCTACCAGCTTCTAAAGTGGGGGGGTGGGGGGGCAAGGTTTAGGAACATAAGGCCAGGACCCCTAATCACTCCCATTGCAGAAAAGAGTTGGAAGGATGGCAGCTGCTGAGGGGGAGGGGCGGGCCCCAGGAAAAGCCCCAAAGAAATGGCCCGCCCTCCTTTCTCTGATGTCATATTTTCCGTTATTCTGTAAAGGGGGAGGGAGGGGGGTGTCAGGGTCAGGATGGGGCCCATCCTCCCAACAGGAAATGACCTGGGGAGCCCCTTCCCCCTCTTGGACTCATCCCCCAGCCCCAATTTTCCAGGGTCTTGTGTGGGGGGGAAGGGAACCAGACCCACTTGGAGATTAACGTAAACACACATTGAGTGATGGGGGACAGAAACAGGAAGTCAGATGGAGAAAGAGATAGGGACTACAGGAGGGCTTCCAGAGGGAGCTGCCGGCCTGACGCCCCGAATTTACAAAAGCCTGCCCCCCGTGGGGCCGCCCCGGTGCAGAGGGGGGAACTGAGTCTCGGAGCCAGAGAAATGGAGGGGGGGGGGCCTTGCGGGGCTGCTGGCCCAAGGGAGAAGGGTCTGGTTACTGGAGACTTCCAGATCCCCATGGCTGGCTGACCTGCGGGGAGAGGGGGAGCTGAGCCCGAGCGCGCGCCCCCAGAACCGGGACAATAGGGCCCGGGTGGCAAGGCTCACTCACCTCGGATGGGGTGTTGGGAAACGGGGTGCCAAAGGGCTTCCTGGAGGCAGGGGCGGCAACCCCAGGCCTCTTAAAGGGACAGGGCTACGGGCCGGGAGACCACAAACCCCCCCAGCGTCACACTGGCCCATTGTGACGTCAGCCCGGGGGGAGCCCAGCCGGAAATCCTCCACTTCCGGAGATAAGAGTTCGAGCCGCCCCCGCCCCCGCCGACGCCCGCCAGCTAGTCGGCCCGCAGCCCCCTCCCGGCTCTGAGACCTTTAACCCTGCCCAAAGACCCCTGCCCAGGGTTCCATGTCTAACCGACCCGCTGCCAAGCCCCGACGCCCAAGCTCAAGCCTGCTCAAGCCGGTCGCAAAAGCCCCGGGAGCCCCCGTGACACCCTGCCTCCAGTCCCTCAGACCTTCCAGACCTGCCCTTCGCAAATCCCCCGGGCTGCGGGCTTCGCGCAGCAGCTGCGCCAGGCCCAGGCGCCCAAGCCCCTGAGGGCGGGGCTGGGGGTGGCCAGGGGCTGGGGGTCGCTCGCCCGCCTGATCCCCCCCGCCCCGGGAAAGCCGCTCGACTGCGACGCCCGCGCCCTGAGCGTGAGGGGCTGGTGCTGGGGGGACCGCACCTCCGCCCCGCACCCACACACCGCCCCCAGTGCCGTCGAAACCAGATCCTCCAATGGAGTGGCTTACGTAGCGGGGAGAAGGGGCGTCCCGGGGCGGCTCAAGAAAGGGCTAGCTTTCGAGATGGTCGGTCCCCTGCTCGGGATCGCCGTCCGGCCCGACCCCGCCCCCTGCCATAATTATTGCAACCTGACCCCGTCCCGAATCCAAGAATCTCTGACGTGTAGGAAAATATCCCCCCTCCCCAGGCTCCGGAGAGGGGGGGGTCTTGTGTATGAAATGGGGCTGAGGACCCCGGGGTGAGGAACAGTGAACGCTAGAGAGGTGAGAGCGCGCCGGCCCGGGACTCTCGCGGGGAGCAGGGAGGGTCAGGCAGCTCCGCACGCAGCGCAGCGCGAGGCTGACGGGCAGCGGGGCCCCGGCCAAGCGAAGGCTCTCCCGGGCTCGCTCTCCCGGGCTCGCTGGGTCCTCGAGGAGGCGCCCGAGGGGCTTCCCCGCTTCTGGGGGGGCGGCAGCTCGATTCCAGGGGAATCACCCTTCGGGGGTCCCAGATGGGTGGGAAAGGGCGGCTGCGGTGGGAGGCTGCACCTCCGCGGGTCCCCCGGGCACCCCGTGGAGACAACCCGCGCCTCTCTTCTCCCCAGTATCCCGCTGCTGCCGTGAGCCCCAAGCGTGACCATGGACCAACTAAGTTGGCTTTGCTGGGATGAGCTGGCGCTGCAGGAAGTTCCCCTGGGGTCGGGCATGGAGCACTCAGGCCTGGGTACGACGCCACGAGGCATGGGGGGAGGAGGGGGACAAAAAGCGAACGCGACCCCAAGCCTCGCCTTAAAGTGGCTCCCCAGAGCGCGCTCGTGGCCCCTGACCCCCCTTCCTTGCTTCCCCCCCCAGCTTCGGGCGAACCAGATTTTTACAATTCAAAGCCTTCCGTGGTGTCAAACCCCAGAGATTTGGACCCTCGGACCCCCTGCACTGGATGGAAAGGTGAGGACAGACCGGGAGCCGGGTCCGATGGGGGCGGAGTGGAGGCAGCGAGACTCCCTAAGGGAGCAGGTGCTGCAGGCCCGCCGCCTCCGGCCACGATCCCGCCTCCGGCACGATCCCGCCTCCGCAGCTTGGGTTTTTAGAGGGGGAAACTCGAAGTCGTTGCTTGTGCATTAAAAGAGAAATTAACTCGCCGGACGGTCGTTTTCCGAGGGGGCCCTGGCGGTTGGTGGGGGCAAAAAAGATCTCCGAGAAAGTGGCGTCCTAACGGGCCGAGGGTGTGCGGGGGAGGTGCGGCCCGAGGGTCTGCAAAGGCTGGGAATTGGAAGTGGAGCTCGGCCCCCGCAGGGACGGGGGAGCGCGGGGGGACGGAGGGAGCGCGGCGGGGATGGGGGGAGTCCGGCGGGGGCGGAGAGAGTCCGGCGGGGATGGGGGGAGCGCGGCGGGAACGGGGGGAGCGCGGCAGGGACGGAGGGAGCACGGCGGGGACGGAGGGAGCACGGCGGGGACTGGGGAGCGCGGCGGGGACTGAGGGAGCGCGGCGGGGACGGAGGGAGCGCGGCGGGGACGGAGGGAGCACGGCGGGGACTGGGGAGCGCGGCGGGGACGGAGGGAGCACGGCGGGGACGGGGGGAGCGCGGCGGGGACGGAGGGAGCACGGCGGGGACGGAGGGAGCACGGCGGGGACTGGGGAGCGCGGCGGGGACGGAGGGAGCGCGGCGGGGACGGAGGGAGCGCGGCGGGGACGGAGGGAGCACGGCGGGGACTGGGGAGCGCGGCGGGGACGGAGGGAGCACGGCGGGGACGGGGGGAGCGCGGCGGGGACGGAGGGAGCGCGGCGGGGACGGGGGGAGCGCGGCAGGGACGGAGAGAGTCCGGCGGGAGGTTACTCTGGAGGCCCGGCTTTCGGAAGATGGAGCGGAGCAGACTCCGGGGTCCCGGGGCCGCCAGCGCTGACTATTCTCTTTTCTCCCCAGATTCCACATCAATCTCACACCTCCCCGGGCTCCCGACAAACGATTGCGCCTCCGATTTCGTGTTACCCGAATTTCCCTGGGGGACTGGTGAGTTCTGGAGATCTAGCTGTCGGACAGTAGCGGAAGGACGCGGGGAGCCAGAGTTTGGGGGAGCCAGGGTTTGGGGGAGCCAGGGTTTGGGGCGAGAGCCCCAGTCTGTCTGCCAGGTGAATTCAGGACCTGCTCGGGATTCGAATTCCCCCCAGGCAGACTCAACAGTCCCCGAAGGGAGGGAGGAGGGAGTGGAGCACCCCGGTCCTTGCAGTCGGGACGGGGAGGCCTCGGCCTCGGGCAGCCCCTGACCACGACGGCTCTCTCCTCCCAGACTCCTCCTCCCTGAACCTCCAATGGTCCGGCGACTGGACGGACTCGGCGTGGCTCAACCCAGTGTCCCAGGGCTACGGCCCTACCCCCTTCGGCTACTCAGAAAGCGCGGGGATCGCGGATCTCAGCGCGAACCCCGCCAGCTTCTCGTCGTGGGCCGCGCCTTCAGCCCCGAGCGCTCCGAGCGGCTGGGACTGCGCGTCCGTCCCGACGTGCTGGGAGGCCGGGAGCGCTGCGGCCCCGGAATACCCCGGCTCCTGGGAGCTAAGCCAGCCCGCGGGGTACGCAGCCCCCCCGAGCGCGTGCCCCGTCACCTCCACCTCCACCCCGCGCTCGGACCGCGCCATCCCCTCCCGAGGCCCCAGGACGGGTCACCGCGGTAAGTGGGCGCACGGGCTCACGGGGTGGGTGGGAAGAGGCTCCGCTCTGGAGAAAGAGAGCGTGAGTTCTTGGAGTTAAGAGAGCGGGAGAGAGGCAGGGCCAGCCAGCGGTGAGCAGGTGCTGGAGGCTTTGAGGAGGGGGCTGGGGCGCCTGGGCCCTGGATGAAGTGGGAGGTGGGAGTCTCGGGGAGGCAATTCTGGGGACAGGACACCAGGGTTCTTGGAGGGGAGGAGGGAGACACGTTGTAATTGTATGAATGAAGCACCTATCTTTATTAAGGGGAGGGAGGGATGCGGCGGCTTGGAGGAGGGATGGGTCGGCACGGAGGAGCCGGGAGGCTGGACGCCCGGGTTCTCACCGGCCGACCCTTGTCTCAGGCCCCATTCAGCTGTGGCAATTCCTGCTGGAACTCCTCCGGGACCGAGCGGGCGAAGGCTGCATCCGTTGGACCGGGAATAGCCGCGAGTTCCAGCTATGCGACCCGAAGGAGGTACGGGATCCCGACGCTCCCTCCCTCCCCTTTTCCGCACCTGCCCTGCTCCTCCCCCCCTCCCCTGGGCATCGGGCCCGCGGCCGGTGCTCTTTGACTCACTCACCCTCCCTCTGCACAGGTGGCCCGTCTGTGGGGGGAGCGGAAAAAGAAACCGGGGATGAATTACGAGAAACTGAGTCGGGGACTGCGTTACTATTACCGCCGGGACATCGTGCACAAGAGCGGAGGCCGAAAGTACACTTATCGTTTTGGGGGCCGCGTCCCGGACCTGCCCTGACCAGGCCAGGGAGAGCCATGTGCAAGGGGGGGAGTTGGGGGCACCCGCGGGAGGAATAAAGCCTCGGACTCCTCCATGTGCCTCTCCGAGTGTCTCTGTCCCAATGGAAGCCCCTCGGACTGCAAGGCCCCCTGGTTTCGGGCCTTCCCTCCAGCCTCTGCTCTTCTGACTCCAGCCTCCCTTGCGGCTCCAGGCTTCCACCACCACTCGCCCCCTGGGGAATGGTGGAAGGCTGACCCTCCCCTCCAGAGCCGTCCTCCCAGAATCTTGGTGGGCCCTGCTCTTCAGCTCAGGTTTCTCTAAAGTTGAGAGCTGGAATTAGTGAGCAGGAGGACAAGAAAAGTGGTACCCTAAACTGCCCTCAAACCCTTCCCGTTTATTCTCCCCACTTAGTATGTAAGCTCCGTGAGGGCAGGAACCCTTGCAATTTTTGCACAGTGCACTTGACACATAGTAGGGCTTTAATAATGCTTGTCCATTGATTGGTTGACTCTAAGGAATTCCCTCTGAACTTCTCAGCCTCGGTTTCTCTCTGTGTAAAAGACAATAATATTTGCACTATCTCCTTTCCGATCAAATGACTAGCATTTTATTAAGCAATTACTCTGTGATGATCTGGGGAAACAAAGACATGAGGTTTCGGTCCAGTTCTCAAGGAACGTTCAATAGGAGAGAAGACTTGGGGATGGAACGGGAACTGGTCGATGAGCCACAGTACAGAATATGAGAGAGGGAGCCACCCCACACACACCAGGGATCAGGAAGGGCTTCAAGTACACCATGGGATCTGAGATGTGTCTTGGAGTCCTTGGGATTACAAGAGGCAGAGGGCAAGGAGTATATTCCAGGCATGGGGGAGGGAAAGAAAGAGGAAAAGAGGTCGGAGAAAGAAAGCTGGAGAGGGGAGAAAACATGAGAGGAACAAAGAAGGGGGGAAGAGAAAGGGGAGGAGAAAGGTGGAGAGAGGAAAAGGGGGGAGACAGGAGAGAAAGGGAAGAAAAGATGAGAGCATGAGATAGACAAAGATGGGAGGAGGGGAGATGGAGAGAGAAGAGGGGGAAGAGAAAATGGGAAGAGAAGGGAGAGAGCTGGAGAGAGGGACGGGAGAAAGGAGAGAAAGACGAAAAGGAAAGCATGAGAACAAAGGAGAAAGGGAGAGAAGAGAAGGAAGCAGGGAAAAGAAAAGAGGAAAGAAGAAATAGAAAAGAGAAAAAGGGAAGAGAGCATGAAATGGACAAAGGAGAAAGAAAAGAGAAATGGAAAGGAGAGAAGAAAGGAAGGGAGACAGGACAGAGAGGAGAGGGAAAAAAGCATGAGATGGACAAAGGAGGGAAGAGAGGAGTGAGAGGAGAAAAAGAGGGGAAAGAGAAAAGACAAAGAGGGGAGAGAAGATTAAGAGCATGAGATGGACAAAAATGAAGTAGGGAGGAGGAGAGAGATGGTGAAGAGGTGGAGAGGAGAGAAAAGGGGAAGGGGAGAGGAGAGAGGAGAAAAAGCTGTAGAGGAAAGAGCATGAGAATGAACAAAGGAGAAAGGAAAGAGGGATGGAAAGAAAAGAAAGGAAGGAGGGGAGAGAAGAGAGATGAGGAAGAAAAAAAGATGGAGAGGGAAGAGATGGACAAAGGAGAGAGATGAAGGGGGAAAAGAGAAGAATCAAAGATGGAGGGGGGCAATGGACAAAAGAGAAATAGAAGAAAAGAGATGGAAGAAGAGGGAAAGAGAAAGAGAAAAGGGAGAGAAAGATGGAGACTTTGCAAACTAAGAGGTTGTGGCAATCAAAGTCAGGATTCCAATTAGGTTCCTAAGTCCAAGTGCAGCACTATCCACTGGACCACCCAGCTGCCTCAGAAAGGAGAAGATTTGGTGACTCATTGCTAAAGTGGAGAGGGAGGGAGTACAGGATGATACTGAGATTTCAAACCTGGAGTGCTGATGGTGCCCTCAACAGAACTAAAGAAGCTTGGAAGAAGGGGTTTGGGGAGAAAGATAAGTTTGTTTTTGGACATGTTGAATATAAGGTGCCAACAGGATGTCTACTTTGAAATGCCCCGTTGGTTGTAGTCCTTCATTCTGGAAGAGAGGACCAAAATGACATCATTATGTTAGAATCCAGTTACAATGCGTCTAACTGGCTAACCACACCAATAAGAACTCAGAGCGCTCTGCCACAGATTGGACACAAATAGTCCCTATGAACATTTAAGGGGCTTCCCTAACTTTGTGCATCTTGAATTTCTTCTGAGCTAATTCATTCTACTTTGTTTATAGAGCACGGCACCTTCTCTGAGGAGGGCACGCCATGCTGGGTGGTCCTGTGCCAATGTCTCCCATGTCATACAATCTATTCTAAAATTCTTAAGAGATGCAGAAAAATGATTATTGAATCCATGTGAACAGATAAAGTCAGCAAAAGAGAAAGCAGAAATAAAAAAGGGAAGAGCCTAAGCGGTATAGAAATATAGAAATAAATGATACATTGGCAAAGGAGCCTGAGGAAGAATGGCCAGCTGGTAGGAGACCCAGGAGAGAGATGTATCCTCAGAACTCAGAGAAGAGAATGAAGGGGAGATAATTCTGGCCAAAGTAGGAAGAGAGACTGAGGATAAGAATTAAGAAAAGGCTGTGAAATTTAGTAACAAGGAGTTGAATAATGAGTTGAGTGAAGAGCTCGGAAATACAGATTCCATAGGAATAATAAAATGGAAGAGGAAGTTGAAACACTAACTACGGACAGTTTTTTCCAGGAGTTAAGATTCAGAAAAGTACATGGAACAATAGTTATCTAAATAGTGGGATTAAGTGGCTTTTTTCAGGATGGGAAAGAATTGGGCATGTTTATAGTAGTAGGGGAAAACAGATTAGAGGTGATGTGGTGATTAGATAAAGTAGATGGTGCTAGGAGCTAGGGGCTGAAAGAGGAAATGGGATCTAGGGTATATGATCTTAGTAAGAAGGGTGAACTCTTTAATAGAGACTGAAATAAATGAGGAAAGGATGAGAAATAAATCTAGGGGGTTATGAGATGGGGTGGGGAGGGACCAAGGAAAATGGGAGAAGGCACAATTCTCAACAAATAGCTTCAATTTCTTTCAGTCAAATATGAGGGTTCTTAGTTGAAAGTGTTGGGGGAAAATGTGCAAAAAATGTTTATGGCAGCCCTTTTTGTAGCGGCAAGAAACCAGAAACTGAGTGGATGCCCATCAGCTGGAGAAAGGCTGAATAAATTACGGTATATGAATGCCATGGAGCATCATTGTTCTATAAGAAATGATAAGCCCTTTTTTATTTCTCATTTTTTTTCACTTTTTTCACTGATTTTTCCTGTGCAGCATAATAAATATGGAAATATGTTAGAAGAATTGCACATATTTAATCTATAATGGATTACTTGCTGACTAAGGGAGGAGGTGGGGAGAAAAATTGGGACATAAGGTTTTGCAAGGCTGAATGTTGAAAGTTATCTTTCTGGGACCTGTATGTGCCAAAATGTTTGTGGCAGCCCTTTTTGTAGTGGCTAGAAACTGGAAAATGAATGGATGTCCATCAATTGGGGAATGGTTGGGTAAATTGTGGTATATGAATATTATGGAATATTATTGTTGTGTAAGAAATGACTAGCAGAAGGATTTCAGAGAGGCCTGGAGAGACTTACGTGAACTGATGCTGAGAGAAATGAGCAGAACCAGGAGATCATTATATACTTCAACAACAATACTGTATGAGCATGTATTCTGATGGACATGGATATCTTCAATAAAGAGAAGATCTAATTCAGTTCCAGTTGATCAATGATGGACAGAATCAGGTACACCAGAGAAGGAACACTGGGAAATGAATGTGGACTACATGCATTTTTGTTTTTCTTCCCCGTTTATTTTTATCTTCTGAATCCAATTCTCCCTGTGCAATAAGAGAACTGTTCAGTTCTGCACGCATATATTGTATCTAGGATATACTATAACATATTTAACATGTATGGGAATGCCTGCTATCTAGGGGAGGAGGTGGAAGGAGGGAAGGGAAAAGTGGAGGAGAAAGGTGGAGAGAGGAAATGGGGAGGAGACAGGAGAGAAAGGGAAGAAAAGATGAGAGCATGAGATAGACAAAGATGGGAGGAGGGGAGATGGAGAGAGAAGAGAGGGAAGAGAGAAAATGGGAAGAGAAGGGAGAGAGCTGGAGAGAGGGACGGGAGAAAGGAGAGAAAGACAAAAAAAAAAAAGTGAATGCAAGAGATAATGATGTAAAAAATTACCCAGGCATATGTACTGTCAATAAAAAGTTATAATAAAAAAATTAAAAAAGAATAACAAAAAAGAAAACTATCTTTCCATGTATTTTGAAAATAAAAAGCTATTATTTTTAGAAAGAAAAAAAAGAAATAATAAGCAGGCTGATTTTGAAAAGTCCTGGAAAGACATGAACTGTTGCTCAGTGAAGTGAGTAGAACTAAGAGAACATTGTACACAAAAAGATGTGATGATCAACCATGATGGACGTGGCTCTTTTCAACAATGAGGTGATTTGAGCCAGTTCCAATAGACTTGTGATGGAGAGAGTCATGTGGATCCAGAGAGAGGACCCTGGAGACTGGATGTAGAGCACAACATAATCTTTTCACCTTTTTCGTTGTCATTGTTGTTTGCTTGCTTTTTTTTTCTTTCTCATTTTATTCCCTTTTGATCTGATTTTTCTTGGGCAGCATAATAAATATGGAAATATGTTAGAAAAATTGCCCATGTTTAACCTATATTGGATTACTTGCTGACTAAGGGAGGAGGTGGGGAGAACGGAGGGAGAAAAATCTAGAACAGAAGGGTTTTTTTTTGCAAGGGTGAATGTTGAAAACTATCTTTCCATGTATTTTGAAAATAAAAAGCTATTATTTTTAGAAAGAAAAAAATAATAAGCAGGCTGATTTCAGGAAGGGCAGGAAAGACTTAACATGAACTGATGCTCAGTGAAGTGAGAGGAATCAAGAGAACATTGTACACAGCAACAAAAAGATTATGTGATGATCAACTGTGATGGACGTGGCTCTTTTCAACAATGAGGTCATTCAGGCCAGTTCCAGTAGACTTGTAATGGAGAGAGCCAGCTGCACTCAGAGAAAGGACCCTGGGGACTGGATATAGAACACAACATAATCTTTTCACCTTTTTCGTTGTCATTGTTGTTTGCTTGCTTTTTTTTTCTTTCTCATTTTATTCCCTTTTGATCTGATTTTTCTTGGGCAGCATGATAAATGTGGAAATATGTTTAGAAGAATTGCCCATGTTTAACCTATATTGGATTACTTACTGTCTGGGGGGGGGGGGGGAAGGAGGGAGGGAGAAAAATTCTGAACACAGGGTTTTGCAAGGGTGAATGTTGAAAACTATTTTTGCGTGTATTTTGAAAAATAAAAAGCTATTTTTAAAAAAAAGAAAGCGTTGGGGGAAAGATAAAAAAAGACAATTTTAGATATCACACTGTACATGATTGTGTATAAGATAATGTATAGGTCACACTTGGGCACTAGGTGGCACCACAGTGCACAGAGCATTGTGTCTGGAGTTGGAAAGAATCATCTTTCTGAGTTCAAATCTGACTTCAAACACTAATTGTGTGATCCTGGACAAGTCACTTCACTCTGTCTGCCTCAGTTTCCTCATCTGTAAAATTACCTGGAGAAGGAAATGGCAGACCCCTCTAATATCTCTGCCAAGAAAATCCCAAATGAGGTCACAAAGAGTCAGACATGATTGAAACAACCGGACAACAAAAATACGTTCCTCTTAAGATTCTTGGTCTCAGGAGATCATTATACACTTCAACAACAATACTGTATGATGATCAATTCTGATGAATGTGGCCATTTTCAACAATGAGATGAACCAAATCAGTTCCAATAGAGCAGTAATGAACTGAACCAGCTACACCCAGTGAAAGAACTCTGGGAGACGACTATGAACCACTACATAGAATTCCCAATCCCTCTAATTTTGTCCTCCTGCATTTTTTATTTCCTTCACAGACTAATTGTACACTGTTCAAAGTCCGATTATTTTTGTTCAACAAAACAACTGTTTGGACATGTATACATATATTGTATTTAACTTATACTTTAACATATATAACATGTATTGGTCAACTTGCCATCTGAGGGTGGACTGGAGGAAGGAGGGGAAAAATTGGAACAAAAGATTTGGCAATTGTCAATGTTGTAAAAATTACCCATGCATATATCTGGTAAATAAAAAGCTAAAAAAAAAAAAAAAAAAAAAAAAAAAAAAAGATTCTTGGTCTCAGCACTGTTTGGATTACTCACCAGATCTAGCTCTACTTGGGTGATAAGCCCCAAAACCTTGTCTCGTTTTCTCTGGACATGTGTGAAAAAACCTTGCTAAGTAAGAGACTGTAGTCTCCCTGCTGACCAATAGATGGAGTTTAGTCTGTAAAAATCCAGGCTGCTTCTGTCATCCAACCCTATCCCTCCTTACAAGATGGGGATTGCCAATCAACTTCTTCTTCTCAGGAGAGTATATATGTCCATAAAGACAAAAGGGCTCAAGACTGATGGCACTAACGTTAGCGAGATAGGACCATCACAGATATTACTGATTTTCAGCAGCAGACCTTGTTTTTAACTTAAGGCTGGGTTCAGCTGAAGTGGGGACTGCCGATAACATCTCCTGTCTTCCATCATTGTCCTTTCAGTTCTATTGGAAAGCCCCTTCTCAAATCACAGCATTTGCCTTTTATAATATTTTCTAACATAGGAAGGATTAGCAACACTAACAGTCCTTTACAGTAGAAATGTCCCAGTATCTACCTTGTCCTGCTTCCCTTCCCCACCCCCAGATCCCTTGTAAATCGAAAAGATCAAGATAAGAAAGGAAAAAGTTTGCCCTAAACTTTCTCCCCTCCGTGGAACATTCTGCAATTCCTGTAAAGTTGCTAGGGGTATTCGTGAGCATTTGCAAATATTAATCACAGTAAGCATCCGAATCCAATAGATTGAGGCAAATGTGAAAACAGACAAACAAAAACCATGTCCGTTAATAGAGATTTGTCCACAGAATCAAGACAACTTTCATTCAAGTTTTGCCCTTGACACATATTGACTGTGTGACTTTGGATAAGTAACTTAACCACTCATTGCCCTTTGGAAACCCTGAGACTAGGAATCTCACCTGAATAGGTGAGAGTTTTTTCACTTGGAGTTCCCTACATAGATAAACTCAAAGGCCCAACACCCTCAGGTAATTATCCAACGATACTCTTTCACATTTGGGTTAGATCAAGAGATGTAGTGAGACCAGAATGATACAAAACGCATCTCTTCTGGGACAAGAAATCTAAACTTCATGTGCAAGATGTTGTTTGTCCATCATTTCAAAAAGGACTGGGAGCATCACGAGCTTGACTCAAGCAGGAATTGGCTCTAAGAGCTGCCAAGCTGACAGCCTAATTCTCTCTTCCAGAGACACCCACTGAAGTCCAAGTGGCAAGACAAAAGCCATGAAGACTAGAGGTGGCCTGTGGTACAACAGATGGCCGCCCAAGTTCTCTGTGCTCCACAGCATCTGGTTCACCCGCCTCCGTGGCCGCTGGAACAAATTGTTCCCATTCTGCCAGGGCAAGTCTTCACGTGCCCGGGGGTAGACACCCCCTAACTCACTGGTTTGAGGGCCATCAATTACCCTCAACCTGGTCTGGCCTGTCTACCCGGCTGGTTTTCCCAGGGTGTGGCTGCTGCACATACTACAGCTTCTTAGAGCCATAGGTGAGAGTGGAGTGCCAGGTAGCATATAGTGAAAAATGTCAGGTGTCCCCCAAAGATGGGCGGACAGCCCCCAAAAAGGCTCAGCAAGAGTGAAATGAGCAGGACCAGGAGATCATAATATGCTTCAACAACAACACTATATGATGATCAATTCTGATGGACGTGGCCCTCTTCAACAATGAGATGAACCAAATCAGTTCCAATAGAGCAGTAATGAACTGAACCAGCTACACCCAGCGAAAGAACTCTGGGAGATGACTATGAACCACTACATAGAATTCCCAATCCCTCTATTTTTGTCTGCTTACATTTATAATTTCCTTCACAGGCTAATTGTACACTGTTTCAAAGTCCAATTTTTTTTATACAACAAAACAACAGTTTTTACATGTATACATATATTATATTTAACTTATACTTTAACATATTTAACATGTATTGGTCAACCTGCCATCTGGGGTGGGGGAAGGAGGGGGAAAATTAGAACAAAAGGCTTGGCAATTGTCAATATTGTAAAATTACCCATGCATATATCTGGTAAATAAAAACTATTAATAAAAATTAAAAAAAAAAAAAAAGGCTCAGCAAGCTGTCACCCCAGAGGCACTAGTCCTCTGTGAACGCCCATGCACCTTTGTGCAGGATAACCACATAAGGATGATTGATTCACGCCCTCTGTGGATAAATAAGATTGTTGTTGTTCAGGCATTTTAATCCAGTCTGACTCTTTGTGAGCCATTTGGGGGTTTTCCTGGCAAAGATTAGAGTGGTTTGCCATTTCCTTTTCCAGCTCATTTGACAGATGAGGAAACTGAGGCAGACAGGGTTAAGTGATTTGCCTAGGGTCACACAGCTAGGAAGTGTCTGAGATTGAATTTTTCAATTCTTTCTGATTCAGGTCCAGAGCTTTATCCACTGTGCTAACTGCTCCTAAATAGGACTAAAATAGAGGGGGGAAAGGCCTATCCAACAGGAATATACAGAAAGAAGACATGCATAGTTGCATAAAAATAGAAGCCACATGGGTTCCCAGAAGAAACAATTCATCACCATCATTTATTGCCAGTTGGTGATTGGCTGACTTCCCAGATGGGCACATTGAGCTTGCGAGACATTCTCCTCGGTGCACCCTAAAAAAAGGAGTTCTGACAGTCACAGAGTCTGTCTGATTCAGATAAATAAAGGACAGTCCATATCATGCCCCCAAAGTCGGTTCTGACGAGGGGAAACAACTGACTCCATCAGGAGCTCCTTTGTCTGCCTGATTCTTCAGCCACAGATGCTCCGTGGGGCCGATGATTCTCTCAGAGCACGATGACTGTTTGCCAGCTTCGACTCCACACAGGATCAGGTGCGCCTAAGACTATAGTTCCAATGAAGATTCCCCTGGTAGGTCTCAGAAATAGGACTGACTCTCTGTCCAGTGATGAAACTCACTTACATTGGTGCAGGTGAAAGTAGGGATAGCCAGAGAATCATGGCCTTGTGTGTTCTCATACTTTTTGCCTTGTGTTCACGCATTACCCGTGTTCATGGACACGTACATTTATTCCAATATATTTATTTTTGTTGTGGTCGTTCAGACATTCTTCCTCTGTGTCCAACTCTCTGTGACCCCACCTTGGGGTTTTCTTGGCAAAAGTGCTGGAGTGCTTTGTCATTTCCTTCACCAGCTCGTTTGACAGATGAGGAAACTGAGGCAGGTAGTGTTAGGTGACTGGCCCAGGGTCACCCAGCTAGAAAGTGTTCGAGCGTAGGAAGAGGGATCTTCCTGACTCCAGGTCTGGGGCTCTGTACTCTCTGGCGCCACCTACCCACCCCCATATTTATTTCCACTTACCAGATTTTCACATTATACTCTTTTGCTCTGTATTGGCAGTAAGCTCATTTTGTAGGTCCATTTGTCAGCCTTTCTAGCTGAATGTATCCTATTGTTTAGTAGGCCCACCATGATTATTTCTAGGTTTATTTGCTTTTAATTTATGGCTGCTCATGCCCCCCTCTCAAATCTGCAATTACAGCCTCAAACCTTTCATAGCTATATGACCCTGCACAAGTCATTTAGATTCTGTCTCCCTCAGTTTCTTCAGTTATTAAACGGGTTAGCATCTATCTCACAGGATTGTGGGAGGATCAAACAATATAACATTTATAAAAAGTGCTTAACATGGCGCCTCACACCCAGGAGGTGCTATGAAAATGCTTATTCTTTTTCCTTACCTTCCCTCCTGATATATTAAGCAGAAAATTGGGTTTTGACTTTGTCACTAAAGCAACCTTTCAGGTGTTCTTCTGCATTGTTCTGTATCCATTGGCAGCCATCATTGCTGTCTTTATTATTATAAATTGCATTCAGAGGTAACTCGCTGAGCCGCTAGTTAATAATCTTTACTTTGATAATTTTGGTTGTATCCTGTTTCAGCTGATTTTGCAAGGGACTGAAGAATTCCAGACTCCCAGGGGGAATGAAACAATATCTGGCAAGGGGTTGGCTGACCCTCACACACACACACACACACACACACACACACACACACACACACACTCACACACACACACTCACACACACTCACACATACACACACACACACTCACACACATACACACACACGGATTTGAACTTTCTAGTTTGAGAAGTGAATAAGCAGATCAGCTCTGTGTAGAGC
This sequence comes from Sminthopsis crassicaudata, assembly GCF_048593235.1. Classification (NCBI taxonomy): domain Eukaryota; kingdom Metazoa; phylum Chordata; class Mammalia; order Dasyuromorphia; family Dasyuridae; genus Sminthopsis; species Sminthopsis crassicaudata. The sequence goes on along the minus strand of NC_133619.1, from coordinate 636,970,926 downwards.
TTTTTGCATGCAGGCTATGACTGGAATTTTGGGACTCTCACCAATGAGGAGAGGAGAAGAAAGAGTATTGATTATTCCATGGAAGTAATTGATGTCTCCCACATCTGAAGTTTTCTTCTTCAAGACCATGGGAGATGACCTCTATCTAAATGGATGAACTGAGAGGTGTGTGACTGTGGGTTTTAATTCCATCCTTCAACCGGGAAGAATGAAAGATTCTATCCCATCCTTGATTTGCTTTTACTTAGTTGTGATTTTTTTGTATTCTGTTAAAGGATTTGACTAATTTGACATGGTTTCTTATAAATACTCTCTGGTTGACCCTGTCCCTCGGTAACTTGACATCCCTTCTTTTGCAGCATAAAAGAGCATGAGGAGCTCCACAGGACAGAGGGCAGGATTGGGAATTCAACCCCCAGGCCAGTGTTAGAGTTTTGCTCTGTGAGGGAAGGACAGGAGCAGTTGGGTGGTGCAATAGATAGCAGATCTGGAGTCAGGCAGATATGAGTTCAAATCCAGTCTCAGACACTTACTGAAACAACCTTTCCGGTGTCACTCTGCATTGTGCAACATCCATTGGCATCGATTGTTGCTGTCTTTATTATTAAAAATGGCATTCAGTGTTATGGAATATTATTTTTCTATAAGAAATGACCAACAGGAGAAATACAGAGAGGCTTGGAGAGACTTACATCAACTGATGCTGAGTGAAACGAGCAGAACCAGAAGATCATTATACACTTCAACAATGATACTGTACGAGGATGTATGCTGATGGAAGTGGATTTCTTCAACATAGAGAAGAGCTAATCCAATTCCAATTGATTAATGATGGACAGAACCAGCTACATCCAGAAAAGGAACACTGGGAAATGAATGTAAACTGTTATTTTTACCTTCTGAATCCAATTCTTCCTGTGCAACAAAAAATTCGGTTCTACACACATATATTGTATCTAAATTATACTGTAATATATTTAACATATATAAGACTGCTTGCCATCTGGGGGAGGGGGTTGGGGGAGGAAGGGAAAAAATCTGAATAGAAGTAAGTGCAAGGGATAATGTTGTAAAAAATTACCCATGCATATGTACTGTCAAAAAATGTTATAATTATAAAATAAAATAAAAAATTAAAAAAAATGGCATTCAGAAGTAATTTTCTGAGATGCTAAAGGAGGGAAGAAAGAAAGCTATATGTTTCCAAATGCAAAATTACTATGAATATAGGTTATATTCCATAAATCTGCCCTGTTGATACAAGCTACACATAGAACCACATCTCAAAATATTACATAAGTGTCTGGTGACACTTATGACCACTTTTCTTAGTTCTCCTGCAAACTCATTAATAAATCAACTTACTGTTACTTGGTCTTAACCTTTATGACCTTTTTGGACCAAAATATGAACTGACTGAGGTTCTAGGCCAGGGGTTCTTAACTTTTTGTGTATCACAGGCTCCCTTAGAAAGCCTGGTGAAGGGGCAGCTAGGTGGCGCAGTGGATAGAGCACCAGTTCTGAATTCAGGAGGACCTGAGTCCAAATCTGGTCTCAGACACTTAACACTTCCTAGCTGTGTGACCCTGGGCAAGTCACTTAACCCCAGCTTCAGGGGGGGGAAAAAAGTCTGGTGAAGGCCTTTTTCCAACCCCTCTTAATTCTAGAACCTTCTATTAATTATGTCCTATTTATCCTGTCTAATAGTTTGTACATATTTGCTCCCTTCTCATCTCCCTATTAGACTGTAAGCTCCTTGAGGACTGGAACTGTCATTTGCCACTTTTTGTGTTCCCAGCACTTAGCCCGGGGTCTGGTATAAGCTTTTTATAAATGGTTATTGACTGACTTTTCAGAATAATTTTAAAGGCATAAAATAAAATATGTAAGGTTACAAAGGAAGACAATTCTATTGAAAGTAAGTGATCAAGGGGCAGCTAGGTGGCGCAGTGGATAGAGCGCCAGCCCTGAATCAGGAGGACCCAAGTTCAAATGTGGTCTCAGACACTTAACACTTCCTGGCTGTGTGACCCTGAGCAAGTCATTTAACCCCAATTGCCTCAGGGAAAAAAAAGTGATCATAATACTGTCAAAACAAAAACATGGACTTCTTTGCTGAGCTGACAGTGACCATTTTCTGATCTACTAATCTGCATTCCCCATTCTGAGCCAGTGGATGATTCAGAGGTTGTCTGTGACTACAGTATTATATGACTTAGGTCATATGATATAGGTACCGAGCATAGATGTGCCAGGTTAAAGACCATGATCCACAGCACTTCCAAAAACATAGAGTGAAAAATGCCATCCACTCCTAAAGAGATGATAACTGGTGATTATATGACAGCTCAGAGCTGCGGCTGATCCGGCTGGCTATCTGAGACTCGTCAGTGGGAGCAGGGGGAGGAGAAGGGAGAAGCAGTGTTAAGATGGCTTGAACGTTAGGTAGGAATGAGTTAGTATTTCTGTGCATCCTCCTCCACCAGATTTTATCAAGATGGTGCTGGCTGAGACAAAGTTGATTGGCTCCACCGGCAGGTGAAAATGTTTCCCTCATTTAAATCCTAACTTTGTGATGAGCTACTGTTTCTTCTGAGTCTTTCTGCAACTCATGGCCAGGCTCTCCCAAAGATCCTCTTGGCTAGATCTAGGAACCTCACGCCTTTCCTCTTACCTGCTCACGTGAGACTAAATCTCCTCTGGGCAAAAAGTGGAAGGCCTTCCAGTCTAATCCCCTCACTTTACTGGGTGAGGAAACTGAGGCAAGAAAGATTAAAGTGATTTGTTCAAGGCCATATAGGCTGCGGAGCAGACAAAGTAAAGCGAAAAGAAAAGAAAAGAAAAGGAAAGGAGAGGAGAGGAGAGGAAAGGAGAGGAGAGGAGAGGACAGGACAGGAGAGGAGAGGAGAGGAGAGGAGAAGAAAAGAAAGGGAAAATAAGAAAAGAAAAAGAAAGGAAAAAAAAAGACAGCAGCATTTATTAAAACTAAAGCTGTATGTAGAGCGGGCCTTTAGGTGGCGCTGCTGAGGTCGAATTCTGGCCCTCAGTCGAACCTGAGTTCAAACAGGCCTCAGAAACCTCCTCGCAGTGTGATCCCGGGCAAGTCGCTTCATTCTGTTTCCTCAGTTTCCTCATCTGTAAAACGGGCTGGAGAAGGAAGTGGCAAACCGCTCTAGCATCTCTACCGCAAACGGGGTCACAGAGAGTTGGACCCACTGAAGAAAATCGAACATGTTCGGATCCTTCTCACCTTGTCTCCTCCGGACTCCGTTGGTTCCCGGAGTCATTCCTTGCTGCATCCCCCTCCAGTGGGTCCAGTTTAACGAGGGTCCTTTCACTTTCAGGGGAGCCCTCTGCGGTGGCCGCGGTTTGAAGCGCGTTTGACCCAAGAAAAGGCGGGCGGAGGAAATGGCGGGCAGTGGTGGGGGCAACAAATTCCGTCACTTGGGTGAAGCACTTTGCAAAGCTTCAAAGCGCACTAGCAAATTAGCCAAAGCCAGGTCGCTGCAGTTATCGTCAGCTATTTTTTGGGAACCTCCCACGTGGCTGCAAATTCAAGATGGGGGGGGGGTTTCCCTGCCGGGTAGCAGACACAGGAGGGGACGCAGTAGGTGAAACTCAGAACAGGCCTTTCTGGTGGGAAGGCCCAGCATCAGCTCGCTGCCTCCCTTTTCCCTAATGCTGCAGTGCGGCCGGAAGGAGCTCTGGAATGACAGATGTGTGGTTGTTTTCTTTGTATCCCTTTGTACACAGCAGGTGCTTAATAAATGCTGCGGCCTAAGTCCGGCCGCAAAGCTAGCTGTGCCTCCGGGAGGACTTTTTGCAGAGGAGCCGCGCGAGGTAACAAGGGCCGGCCAGGAAAGCAGCCGGATGAAGGCCGCGACACTTCCTGAACGTAGAGAAAACGCCTCCACTCCTGGCCCACAATCGGTGCAGGGGACGCGCTTTTTCCCTCACTGTTTGTTTGATGGCGTTCGGCCGGTCCCTTCTTTGGGACCCCATCGGGGGTGTCCTTGGCAGACGCCGGAGGCTTTGCCGGTTCCTTCTCCAGCTCATTTTACAGATGAGGAAATTGAGGCAGGCTGGGGGGGGGCGGGGGAAGTGACTTGCCCAGGGTCACACAGCCAGGAGGTGTCTGAGGCCACATTTGACTCCGGGCTAGCGCGCGCTCCCTTGTAACGCGGGAATTTAGATTTTTTTTTTTCAGTGAATGTTTAATAGATCGATTTCTAAAAGAAAAGAAAATGAGTGATCTGGGCCGAGGGAGGTCTGAAGAGGGAGCGAAGGGCGGGGCTCCCTACGTTTCCGATGCGGATTGGCTCGCTGAGAAATGATGGGCGGACTCTCTGGCCCAACGGGAACGCGCAGCGCTCTCCCTCCCTCGCTCCGCGGCCGCTCTAGCCCCACCGGAAGTCTGCGCTTCGCCTCCTCCCTGCCCGCCCTGCGTCCCGGGCTGCGCATCCGCTTCCGGTCTCGAACCCAGAGTGCTGAGGGTCACATTGAGTCAGCGGTGTTCGCGGGAGTAGCCCAGACAGGGACAGCGACAGCGCCGGAAGCGACCTCAGGTGACCCCCCCCCTAATTCCCGGAGCCCCCCACCTCCTCCTTCGGCTTTTATCTGAATGCTGCATAACCGCCGCGGATCGCAGCCTCTGCGCCCCCCATATGCCCCGCACCCCGATAAACCCACACCCCGCTTCTACACGCCCCGGAATGCGGCGTGCCCTTCCTGGGTCTCGCGCCCTTTGCATCCCCATTGATACGTGGCGCCCCGTTCTCTGCCCTTGCCTGAAAAACGCGTACCCCGATAACCTCCGCATTCTGCCCCCCTCTATGCTGCATGGCCTTTGTGCCCCCACTTATGCCCCTGCCCACCCGGTGCCCGGCCCGAGTGCTGCAGCCCCCCCTCCCCCGCCGTCTGCTCGGGCCTGCGTGTCGTGTGGCCTTCTGTGTACCGTCCGTCACTTACACGGGCCTCCGTAGTGCCCGGCCCTGCGTGCACCCGCCTCCGATTCCACACCGGCCACTATGCTGCACGGCCTCGTATATCCCTCTCCCATCTTCTACACTGGCCTGTACCGCCCGTCCCCCCACCTCTTTCTACATTGTTTCTATACCGTATATCCTCATATATACCCCCATCCCTACTTCTACACTGGCCACTATACTGCATGTCCTTATATATCCCCTCACCTTCCGGTTCTATACTGGCCTCTATACCGTATATTCTCACATATTCCTCACCCCATCTTCTCCACTAGCCATTATACTGTATTTCCCTACATATTCCCTCACCTCCGTTTCTACACTGGCCTCTATACCATATATCCTCACATATTCCTCACCCCATCTTCCACACTGGCCACTATACTGCATGTCCTTGTGTACACCCGTCACCCACCTCCTCAGTGCATCCCTCCACATCCCACCCCCTGGACTCCCCAGAATGCTGCGCTCCCCGATATACATATCGCCATCCCACCTTCCACACTTGCTTATAGTGGTTCACCCCCAGACATATCCCGACTTTGTCACTGGCCTGTGGACCGCGCACTCCCTCAAGCACCCCCACCTCGTGCACTTGGCAGACACCCCTCAGGGTGCCTCAGGCCCCTCTTCTGCCCATTTGCGTCCCCGCCTGTGAGACGTGTGCACCCAGAATACCCCACTCTACACCTGCCTGCATACAGCCCCATGTGTACCCGTTCTACACTTGCCTTCTCCAGACATCTGTTTCAGGCCCCTGCCCTGCATTCCCATACCTCCATGCCCCTCCCCAGCCCCTCCCTCATTGATTGTGCCTGAACATTTTGCACAGCAGCGCAGCCATCCCCACCCCCACCAAGCATGGCCTGGTGGATTCTGCTCCCCCACCCCCAGACTTCCCCCTCTGAACCTGCGGCCCCCTTGGCTCACCAGCATAGACCCCCGGGGTGGGGCAGGCGTTCCGTAAGGCTCCGGCCACGAGTGACCCTCTGCTGTCTCTCCAGTCCAGGAGCCACCATGTCTGAAGACATCAAGACCAAGATCCGAAACTACCGCACTGCGCCCTTTGACAGCCGCTTCCCCAACCAGAACCAGACCCGGAACTGCTGGCAGAACTACCTGGGTGTGTGGCGGCCGCCTTCAGCCCCCAGCCCCACCTATACATGCCTCCATTTCTCCCAGCAAGAGCTCTAACCCGAAATCTGAGCTTGGGTTTTTCTTTTCTTTTTTAAAAACCGACAACAAATACAATACAATATAATTGCAGTATTATATTGTGTACTAGTATAATCCTGTGTATTTTATTTGTAAGCATCTAAAACAGTATTTTGAAAAGGGGTCCACAAGGTTCCCATGACTACTAAAGGGGGAATTGCTCCTTCCTGACCCCTAAACTATTTCTTCTCTCCAATAGGATGTCAGCTCATGGAGGGGAGAGACTCTTTGCATCCCTAGCATAGGGCCTGGCACAGAGCAGATAATAAATACTTTTTTTTTTTTTTTTGCTGAGGCTGGGGTTAAGTGACTTGTCCAGGGTCACACAGCTAGGAATGTTCAGTGTCTGAGGCCAGATTTGAACTTGGGTCCTCCTGACTTCAGGGCTGGGGCTCTCTCCACTGCGCCCCCTAGCAGCCCCACAGACAATAAATACTTGTTGAATTGAGTTGACTCCCAGGCATCTGGTTCCCCTTGAGATCTCAGACCCCTGAGTTCCAATCCCCCAAACCCTCATGGGCTTCTCTGTCCAGCTACTAATCTCTTCCTCCGGCTCCTAGATTTTCATCGTTGTGAGAAGGCCATGACCCAGAAAGGTGGCGATGTGTCTGTCTGCCAGTGGTACAAACGTGTCTACAAGTCCCTCTGTCCCCTGTCCTGGGTATGTAGCCTCGGGGGAAGGGAACGACCCTGGGTGGGTTCATCCCTTCATTTATGCCTGCCTTTAGTGACCAGGGGTGCAAGGATGTCCCTCCAGTCCTGTCTGCCCTGAAAGTTGCCTGCCTAGCGTACTGCTTGGCTCCCACGGTTCAGGACTTCATTGTTTCCCAGAGCCAGGAGCCCGGGTGATAGTCCAGACCCCTTGTGTGACCCTGAGAAAACCTGCTCTAACCTCCTTTGGAGCTTCCCTTTTCTGTAAGATGGAAGGAACAACCTTTGGGGTGGAAGGGCTGAGAAAAATGAGTGTGAGCCATATGTGAAAAATAGAATCAGATCTGAAAAAGAGGGGGAAACTCGGCCTGAAGCAGGTTGATATTTTTCTGTCCTCTGTAGGTGAATACTTGGGATGATCGTAGAGCGGAAGAGACCTTCCCTGGGAAGATCTGAGCTGCTTCCTCTTCCTCCCTTATCCCCACCCCGACGTCTGGGGCTGGATCCCTTCTTCCTTCAGAGCCAGGGAGGAATGTGATCTGTGGCTACCCCTGCTCTGGGGGCCAATCATGTTAAAATAAACTGTGTTGGAATCAAGCAAGTATTGAGTGTCCGTGAGTGTCCACAATAGGTTTCTGAGGGAGGAAAGGGGATGGGTAGGAGAGGAGAAACATTCGCCACTTTCCCCAGCCTGGACTCCCTTCTTGTTCCTTGGCCTTGAACCTAGACTTCAGCTCCCATGAGCCTAGAGTTGCTGCTTCTGCCTGTGGGTGATGCCCCAATCTAGATGGGCACAGACAGGATCTTAGAGTACTTCTGCAGAGCTGCATTTCTCAGGCAGAATGAGGAGTGGGCAGTTTTCTTTTAAGTGGGGGTTTGGGGGAGGTGTTCACCCTCAAAAACTACATGTTCTTCTGTAGTGGGACCCTGTGCTTTGTCGTGAGAAGACATAAATGGGCTTTTGGGGTCTAGTTCTCTCGCAGCCAGTCCCTCATCCATGCTTTATGGAATGTCTAAGGCTGTGGTCCTCAAACTTTTTCAATAGAGGCCAGTTCCCTGTCCCTCAGACTGTGGGAGGGCTGGACTATAGTAAAAACAAAAGCTCCCACTCTGTCTCCGCCCCTCAGCCCATTTGCCATAACTCAGCGGGCCCATAAACGTCCTCAGCGGCCGCATCTAGCCGCAGTTTGAGAACCTCTGGTCTAAGGGAAAGCACTTACCTTTCATACATTGGTCCATTTATCTTAATTGTGGGTGGAAATGTACGACTTGGTGAACTTGCACTACATGTTCAACTTCCTGTACCATCTTTTTCTACCTTTGTCCACAAGGTACAGGTTATCCATGCTGAAGGATATCATCGTGGAAACTTGGGAGACAGCAGTTTTTGTGTGGGAACAAAGTTTGGAGTTGAATTTCTGGTAAAGCATTTTAACTAAAGATGTTAGAAAAACAGATAAAATGGCTTATTTGGTTGGTTCATTCTTGAAGAGGACCAAAATGTTGTCACTATGTTAGAGTTGGGTTACAGTGTGTCTGACTGTAGCTGATCAAACCAATACGAGCTCAGAATGTTCTATAGGTTGGACACAAATAGTCCCTATGAACATTAGCTTCTTTAACTGTGTCTTGGCATTTCTTCTGAGCTAATTCAGTTGCTCATAAGTAGGTAAATCAGTAAAATGGGTTTTGTAAATAATTTTGTAAAAAAATAACCTCAAGTTACATGAGGTGCTGCTGTACTCATAACACCAAAGATTCAGGTAAGTGTCAATTCACATGGGAGTATTCCTTTCAGTGGGACAGATAGTAACTGTGCTAAGGGCCTTCTCTGGATCTCTTGATGGGGAAGGGAAAGGGGGTGGTGTCCCCATTAATCCATGCCTTGGTCTTGTTGCATGTCCAGTTCACCTGTCTCTCATGCATCCTCTGATAACTTCCTTTTTTTTTTTTTTTTTTTTTTTAATTTTTATTTAATTTTATAATTATAACTTTTTTTTTGACAGTACATATGCATGGGTAATTTTTTACAACATTATCCCTTGCACTTACTTCTATTCAGATTTTTTCCCTTCCTCCCCCAACCCCCTCCCCCAAATGGCAGGCAGTCTTATACATGTTAAATATATTACAGTATATTCTAGATACAATATATGTGTGTAGAACCGAATTTCTTGTTGCACAGGAAGAATTGGATTCAGAAGGTAAAAATAACAGTTTACACTCATTTCCCAGTGTTCCTTTTCTGGATGTAGCTGATTCTGTCCATCATTAATCAATTGGAATTGCATTAGCTCTTCTCTATGTTGAAGATAACACTTCCATCAGCATACATCCTTGTACAGTATCATTGTTGAAGTGTATAATGATCTTCTGTTTCTGCTCATTTCACTCAGCATCAGTTGATGTAAGTCTCTCCAAGCCTCTCTGTATTTCTCCTGTTGGTCATTTCTTACAGAACAATAATATTCCATAACATTCATATACCATAATTTACCCAACCATTCTCCAATTGATGGACATCCGTTCATTTTCCAGCTTCTAGCCACTATGAAAAGGGCTGCCACAAACATTTGGCACATACAGGTCCCTTTCCCTTCTTTAATATTTCCTTGGGATATAAGCCCAGTAGTAGTATGGCTGGGTCAAAGGGTATGCACATTTTGATAACTTTTTGGGCATAATTCCAGATTGCTCTCCAGAATGGCTGGATTCTTTCACAACTCCACCAACAATGCATCAGTGTCCCAGTTTTCCCACAGCCCCTCCAACATTCATCGTTATTGGTTCCTGTCATCTTAGCCAATCTGACAGGTGTGTAGTGGTATCTCAGAGTTGTCTTAATTTGCATTTCTCTGATCAATAGTGATTTGGAACACTCTTTCATATGAGTGGAAATAGTTTTAATTTCATCATCTGAAAATTGTCTGTTCATATCCTTTGACCATTTATCAATTGGAGAATGGCTTGATTTCTTATAAATTAAAGTCAATGATAACTTCCTTTACAGCAATTATTCACAGGTCTGCTCTCACCCTCCTGCCTTTTGTTGCCCTTTGGATGACTCACTTCCTCAAAGACTGATGTTCCATGTTTCTGAACCGTATATAATACAATATCCTTCATAGGAAGGAGATGTTTAAAAAAAAAAAGCTGTATTTTAGCTTGAAGTTGAAGCGTGGGAATCATTTCAAAGTCCTGGATGTTTTTCCAAATACAGTCCAGCCCACTCTCCCATGCTGGGCCCAGTTTACTGTCCATCTGCAGGGACTGTTATAGCGGTATCGGCCTTTGGGTTGGTTAGTCAACTGTGTGGGGTAGTCTAGATGACAGAGCCTACCTCTGTATAGCAAGCACAGATCTTCCTGCTTTATACCTTAGTTAATAATCTAGGGATCATTGACAAACCCTTTCCTAGAGTTTTTGTGTGATTTTTAAATCATAATTTCAGCATCAGTTTCTTTTTTGGGGGTAGGTAATTTATTTTTTAACACATTGCTTTATGAATCATGTTGGGAAAGATAATCAGAGCAAAAGGGAAAAACCATGGGAGAGATTTAAAAAAAAAAAAAACTAAAACGTGTGAACATATGTGTTCATTTACATTGTCTCCTTAGTTCTTTTTCTGGATGCAGATGGCATTTTCTGTCCAAAGTCTATTGGGATTGGATCACTGAACCACTGCGAAGAACCAAGTCTTTCATAGTTGATCATTGCACATTCTGACTGTTAAGTATACAGTGTATTCCTGGTTCTTATGGATTTGCTCAGCATCAGTGCATGTAAATCTTTCCAGGCCTTTCTAAAGTCATTTGTTCGTTTTTTATAGAACAATAATATTCCATTATCTTCATATACCACAACTTTTTCAGCCCATTTCCCAACTGATGGGCATTTTCCATTTTTTGTTATTTTCCATTTTCCATTCTTTGTTAACACAAAAAGAGCTTCAGCATCAGTTTCAATTTCTTCAAGAATGATAAAGTGATCTTTAATTTGTTTACTTTAAGACAGTCTTTCCAGTCAAGTTGCATTAGTTGTGCCATCTGCAAATAAATGTAATCCAGCAAAATGGTCTTGGTTCTCCTCAGTAGTTCAGTGATCCAAAAGAATCCCAATAGATTGGATTTGGAACCAATGACCAGGAAGGATGAGATAAGGGCCTAAACAAAGATGGGGGTTGTGTAGATAGAGAGAAGTGATCAGATGTCAGAAATGCAATGGTATGATTTCAAAGTGGAAATGTTTTACATGGCTTCCTATTTTTAATGCGTAGCGTATTTCTTACTTTCTCAATAGGTGGGAGCAGGTGAGAGAGAACTCAGAATTGAACATTTTAAAAGTCAATTTCAATTGTTTAAAAAAAAAAAGTGCAGCAGTAGAAAAAAATAGGATTTGGTAACTAGTTGGACATGTAATATTTAATAAATGATGACCAAAGGAGATAATAACTAAGATGTTCAGTATAGTGCCTGGCACATGGTAAGTACTGTATATGTTAGTAATTATTATTTTTAAACTGTGATACCATTACTTGGCTTCCAAAGAGATCAAAAAAAGAGCCAAAAGTCCTCTATGTATGAAAATATAGCAGCTGTTTCATGGTGCAAAGAACTGGTAATTAAGGGTACATCCATCAATTAGAAAATAATTGAACAAGTTATGTCATATGACTGATGGAACACTATTGTGCTATAAAAAAGGAAGAGGTTTCCAAGAGATCTGGGAAGATTTGTATGAACTGATGCAGAGTGAAATGAGCAGAATCAAGAGAATCATTTATTTCACAACTGCAAGACTTAAGAACTTTGATCGCTATTAGGAAAGAAGCCAGGAGATGGGGAGAAACTAATAGAAAAACAAATAAAAAAGCTATCTCTCAGATAAGAGATGGAAAAAAGGCAGAATCAAGGGCAAATTCACTATACAATTTAATTAACCCTAATTAGAAAGATCTAGACACACTGATCACAAAATCCACTTTAATTTCAATAGATGATATAGCCAAAAATGCCTGAAACTGGACATTAGCCACACAGCCCTACACAGGGTTCGAGCTTGACGATGTTCTAGAATGTTTATACTATCATCAGCATCATAAGGTATTGGACACTAGGATTGGAGTGGATACTTAGCAAACTCATCCAGGGAAGGCAATTTTAAGAGCCCCAGGTCCCCAAATCATGCTTCCTAATAGCCCTTCCTAATCCTAAAAAGGCAGCAAAACAATTTGTATACCAAACAGTTCCTCCCTTACATTCTTACAGGGAGGCGGAGAACAGACAATTTTTTTTTTTTTAATTTTTGGTTGGAATCCAAAATCCAGCAGCGCCCAGCACACCCACAAGGTTTTGACAAATGATTGTTGGACTGGGAAGTCTCCATGAAGTCTGCATGAAAGGGATCATCCACTTTACTAATCTGAGGGATCTCTTTCTGCCACTAGGTGGTGCATGGTAATCAGTAAACATTACCACTCCACTAAGCATTGAGCATGAATGGTCAGAGATGAGCAGAGGAATCAGTTGGGATTTTAGGGGCTAAGGCAAATGCTGAACTCTCATGGTTCTTCTGTCTGCTTTTGTGAGTTCTGTCATCGCCTTCAATTACTTACATGTGCTAGGAAAGCCTCCACCATCTTCCCTTCCTTCCCCCATCTCATCTGTTCCTGGTGTTTTAAAACGTAGTTACATAAAAGCTGTTTGACCTCTGCACGCATATCTACACCAAACTGACACCCCCCCTTCTTAGTGGGTTTGTCCACTGAGTTTGGACTGTGTTAGTACATGTCCAGCTTTATCACGTTATAGACTCTGAGGCTGTTTGAGCTCTAATCCCAGGGGCAGCTTAAAAGGGAGGGTCTGTGGAAGACTAAAAGAGAGACCCAACTCCTCCATCCCTCCTACCCATGGAGCAGGGAAAGGACTCAGACACTCGACTCTGTGATCTTGGTCATTGCTTCCATTCACCTCGACTTTCTCATATGAATAAAGAAGACAGGGCTGAATGCTGGTGTTTGGTAAGCATGTTAAGAACATTCTGGAGACGGGTGGCTCAGTAAATAGAGCACTGGCCCTGGAGTCAGGAGGAATTGAGTTCAAATGGCACTTAATATTTAGTTACTTAACCAAAAAAAGAATTCTTATCTGGGTCCTACAGAAAACATGTATATTTTATGGGAGAGAAAATGAGTCTCTGAGTTGACCTTTGTCAGAACACAGGCCTTGGAACTACTTGGCCAAGTTAGTTATTTCAGTCATATCTGACTATGATCCCATTTGGAATTTTCTTGGCAGAATCACCAGGGGGGCTTTGCCATTTCCTTCTCCAGCTCATTTTACAGAGGAGGAAACTGAGGCAGAGTGAAGTGACTTGCACAGCTAGTGGTTTTCTATTTCCTTCTCCAGCTCATTTTACAGAGGAGGAAACTGAGGCAGAGTAAAGTGACTTGCACAGCTAGTGGTTTTCTATTTCCTTTTCCAGCTCATTTTACAGAGGAGGAAACTGAGGCAGAGTAAAGTGACTTGCACAGCTAGTGGTTTTCTATTTCCTTCTCCAGCTCATTTTACAGAGGAGGAAACTGAGGCAGAGTAAAGTGACTTGCACAGCTAGTGGTTTTCTATTTCCTTTTCCAGCTCATTTTACAGAGGAGGAAACTGAGGCAGAGTAAAGTGACTTGCACAGCTAGTGGCTTTCTATTTCCTTTTCCAGCCCATTTTACAGAGGAGGAAACTGAGGCAGAGTAAAGTGACTTGCACAGCTAGTGGTTTTCTATTTCCTTTTCCAGCTCATTTTACAGAGGAGGAAACTGAGGCAGAGTAAAGTGACTTGCACAGCTAGTGGTTTTCTATCTCCTTCTCCAGCTCATTTTACAGAGGAGGAAACTGAGGCAGAGTAAAGTGACTTGCACAGCTAGTGGTTTTCTATTTCCTTTTCCAGCTCATTTTACAGAGGAGGAAACTGAGGCAGAGTAAAGTGACTTGCACAGCTAGTGGCTTTCTATTTTCTTTTCCAGCTCATTTTACAGAGGAGGGAACTGAGGCAGAGTGAAGTGACTTGCACAGCTAGTGGTTTTCCATTTTCATCTTCAGCTCATTTTACAGAGGAGGAAACAGACAGTGAAGTGACTTGCCCAGGGTCACACAGCTAGTACGAGTCTGAGGCTGGATTTGAACTTATTGAAGATGAGTTGCCAGCACTCTATGCATGATGGCGCCCCCAGCTGCCCCAGCACTGCGCTGCCTCGGTCTGTAAGGGGCCAACCAGCTCTGATCATCTCCACATTGCCCCTCCTACCAGCCCTACTTCCGGTGTACTTACCTTTGGCTCTGAGCACACCTGGGCACTCCCCCAGGAGCCCCTCCGTATATGAGTAAACGTCCTCTCTCTGCTCCCCTTCCTCTGGGGAACCTCAAAGCACTGTGTCCCCCAATCCTGCCCCTCTTCGTCTGTGTGTCCCAGGTTGCCTTTGATTGACTAGAGTAGGGGGGCTTCCCCTTTGATTTGTTGTCGTCCCGTGATTGGATGGGGTGGGGGTGGGGTGGGTGCATTAGGCACAGGGAGGAAAAGCCTGGGGGGCACTTAGTAACTGCAGCCCCAATCCAGACCCCAAATGTAATACTCAAGTCTGCCCACAGAGGGCAAGGGGCACACGGAGATCTAGTCAGACCAGAAAAGAATGGGGGAGGGGGTGAGAAAGGCCTGAGCCTCAAGCCTCCCAGTGAGAGTTGGGGGGGGGGGTGAATGCCCTTTTACCTTGACCTGAATCTCTGCCCAGCCATGGTTAGCTCCTTCCCCATCAGTAAGAAATGGTGCTCCCCTTCCTGTACATGTGGATCCTCCTTGGGAGCGAAGGAGGAACAACAACAATGTAGATGGAGGCTTTTTGACCTTGTTTATGGGATCTTTTCTCTAGATCAGAGACCCAGAGCAGGGACGTGGCCCCCCCAGTTTGAACCTAGATCTTCCGACTTCCCGCTGTGCGGCCTCCACCCACACTTCTGGGGTCACAGAATCAGCCGTCCTCCCCCACTCTCTTTACAGCCTTTCCCCATGAAATAGGATCTGTGCCTCTTGACTCTTTTCTCCTGCAAACTTGAGGGGCGTCTATGCTAGAACTTCTAATAGGGGTTTATAATAGAGATTCTGTGCTTAGAGCTGAAAGAGGCCTCAGAGAGCATCTAGTCCAAAGCCATTGTTTCCAGATCAGGAATCAGGCCCAGAGGGGAATTGGTCCATCCCAGATCACAAAGCCAACTTTCCCTGCTCCCCCCTGGGTAGGAGACTAAATAGGGGATTCCTGATTGCCCAGAGCCAAGATGGAGCTCGGGGCTCGGAGATGAGCATCTTAGCCTAAGGCTTTCTCAAGGATTCCAGCCTGACAGATGACAGGAAAAGATAATGACAAATGTGGGGGAGGATGAGGGAAAACTGGGACGCTGATGCCTTGTTGGTGGAGTTGTGAACAGATCCAACCATTCTGAGAGGGATTTAGAACTGTACCCAAAAGGCTAACAAACTGTGCACACCCTTTGACCCGGCAGCATTACTACTGGGCTTATATCCCAAAGAGATCATAAAGGAGAGAAAGGGACCCATGTTTGTGCAGCCCTTTTTGTAGTGGCCAGAAACTGGAACTGAATGGATGCCCATCAACTAGGGAATAGCTAAATAAGTAATAGTATAAGAAATTACTGTTCTATAAGAAATGGAAAGAATCACACAAATTGATAATAAGTGAAGTGAGCAGAATTGGGGAAATATTGTACAGCAAGATTATCTGATAATCAATTGTGATAAACTCAGCTCTTCTCAGCAATACAATGATCTGAGACAATTCCAGTAGATTTAGAATGGAAAATGCTATCCAGGTCCGGAGAAAAAACTGGAGACTAAATGTGAATCGAAGCATATTATTTTATTTTATTTTTTTCCTGAGCTGGGGTTAAGTGACTTGCCCAGGGTCACACAGCCAGGAAGTGTTAAATGTCTGAGACCAGATTTGAACTCTGGTCCTCCTGAATTCAGGGCTGGTGCTCTTCCACTCCGCCACCTAGCTGCCCAGAAACATATTATTTTCATTGGTCTTTTTGTTTGTTTGCTTTTTCTTTCTCATGCTTTTTTTTTTTTTTTTTTTCCCTTTTTGGTCTGATTTTTCTTGTACAACACGACAAATATGGAAATATATTCACAGTAACAGCAAGATTATCTGATAATCAACGGTGATAGACTTGATCTAAGTACAATGATCTAAGACAATTTCAATAGTCATAGGATGGAAACTGCCAACCACATCCAGAGAGAGAAGAATGGAGACTAAATGTGAATCGAAGTGTATTATTTTCTTTCTCATTTTTTTTCTTTTTTGGTTTGATTTTTCTAACACAACATGACAAATATGGAAATATATTTGGAATTGTACATGTTTACATCAGATTACTTGCTATCTTGCGGAAGGGAAGGGAGAAAAGAGGGAGAAAAACATTGGAACACAAAATCTTACAGAAATGAACGGTGAAAACTGTCTTTACATGTATTTGGAAAAACAAAACACTGCTGAGGAAAAAAAAAAAGAATTCCAGCTTGATTCAATCCTCTGGAAAGCTGTCCTTGCCTCTCAAGGCCATGTTCCCTCCCCTGCCTTGCTGCACTCCCACGGATGACACGACCTTCCCTAACCCAGGCAGCCACTTCTGCAATCTCAGTCATCTCCCACGCCCCCACACAGCCTGTCACTTGCCAAGGCAGGCCATTTCTGCCTTCACAGTTTCTAGGGCTTGCATATGAATGCAAGTAATTGTTGATCATGGGAAACTCCCAATGGGGGCCGTGGGCGTACCCTCCAACGCCCCCGAAGACAACCATTCCTGTTCACAAAATATCCCTAAGGAAGGGGTATTAGGCCTCAGAAGGGAAATGGCAAAGGGGGCTGCTATCTCACAATTTCAGCTCCTGGGATAAATTCCACTGAAAGATGGAGGGGTCGTGGTTCAGTCATTTTCAGTCATGTCCATCTGCTTGCAACCTCATTTGGACTTTTCTTGGCAGAGAGACTGAAATGGTTTGCTATTTCCTTTTCGTTTTACAGATGAGGAAACTGAGGCAGGCAGGGTTAAGTACCTTGCCTTGGGTCCATAGCTAATCTGAGACCAGATATGAATTCAGACATGTGGTAGGCCCAGGCTCCGTCCATAAGCCACCCAGCCGCCTAAGTAGTGAATGCTTAAATCCTGCGTTTGGATTCACTCTTGGAGGAGGGAGAGGGAGAGCCATCCAGGGGCTAGCCAAGACAGTCAGTTTTGAAGGAGAAAACTGGACATCCGAGTGAGAAGAAGCTGTAGGAAGGGCCCAAAGGAGACATATCCCCTGCTTCTCCTCCTGACCTTCCCTAAAGGGTTTGAGAGGAGGAGGAGGCCTTGGAAAGGGGCCCGGAAGATATGGTGTCTCCGGGAGAGTGGAAGGATTCGCCCAGGCGAGAGCTAGGCTCATGCGTGTAATCCAGAATGGGTTATTGTTGGGGTCCCGTTCCTTCATTTTTCACATAAGGAAACTGAGGCCCGGGAAGGTCAAAGCGTTCAAACTTCAACAATGAGATGATGCGGGCCGGTTCCATCGGTCTTGAGATGGAGAGAGCCGTCTGCACCCAGAGAGGGGACTGTGGGAACTGAGAGTGGATCACAACACAGCATTCTTACTCTTTCTGTGGTTCGTTTGCATTTTGTTTTCTTTCTCATTTCTTTCCTTTTGATCTGATTTTTCTTGTGCAGCGCGCAATAACTGTGGAAATGCGTATAGAAGAACTGCACGTGTATTGGATTATTTGCTGTCCAGGGGAGAGGGAGGGGAAAATGTAGGTTTTATAACGGTGAATGTTGAAAATTATCCAGTGTATATTTTGAAAATAAAAAGCTTTAAGTCTGAGCAAAGTCACGCAGACAAAAAAGCAGGATTTGAACCGAAGTCCTCTGACTCTGAAGCCAGAGGCTCCCGGGGTCTCAGTTTCTCTTTCTGTAAAATAGGAAGTTGAATCAGAGGACAGTAATTAAAAACAGACATTTATATAGTGATTTAAGGTTTAACATATTATTACTTGCTATCTAGGTGAGGGGGAAGGGAGGGAAAGATGGAGAACACAAGGTTTTATGAGGGTGAATACTGAATATTATCTATCGATACAGTTTGAAAATAAAAATCTTTAATTAAAAAAATTTGAGCAAAGTCCCACAGACAGTGAGTGGCAAAAGCAGGATTTGAACCGAAGTCCTCTGACTCTGAAGCCGGAGGCTCCCGGGGCCTCAGTTTCCCATTTATATGTGATTTAAGGTTTGCAAAGTGCTTTCTGTATATATATCGTTGCCTTTGACCCTTGCGACAGCCTTGTGAAGGAGGAGAGTTCTCATCACAAGCATTTTTTTCAGTGTTAATATTTTATTTTTTTCATTTTTTTTCTGAGGCAGTTGGGGTGAAGTAACTTGCCGGGGGTCACACAACTAGGATCTGAGGCCGGACTGGAGCTCCTGACTTCAGGGCCAGGCCCCGTCCGTCTAGCTGCCGTAAGGGTTAATGCTTTAAAGACAGAAATGTCTGCCAGAAGGTACGGGACTTCTGCAGTAGTGGGTGGGCAGAGGGCAAACGCTTCCCGCCGCCATGGGCCACACTGACCCACAGCCCCAAATCTGCGGGTGCCGTGCCGAGCCCCCCAGCCTTGGGAGGAGTCTCCCAGCGGGTGCGGGGTCGGGGAGGGAGCTGGACATTCCAGGGTGTGGAGGGGTCACCGGCCTGAGGAGTGGCTCCGGCATGTGCTGACGCAGGGGGATTCCTGGCCCTGGGCACTGCCCCCAGAGCAGCAGGAGGAGGGAGAGAAGCGGATGCTGGACAGAGGACGATGAGCAGACGCTTGTCTCAACCTGCCTCTGCTCCTCAGCACTTCCAGGAAAAGCGGTGGGCTAGATTGGGTGATTCCGCAGACCCCCCAGAGCAGAGAGGACTTGGGGCAGCCGAGAGGCTGGAGATGGCCAAGGGAGCCCTGCGTGCCGGAATCTTCCTGCAGCTGCTGGTGGCAGGTGAGAGACCCCTGGTCTGGGACCCTTCCCCCGTCAGCCTCGGTCCGGGCCCTGGTCCGATACCTCTCTCCTCCCCGCAGCCCTGCCGCAGACCCCGCCCCAGCAGCACTTTTGGCTGCTCCCGGACAACGTCACGGTCGCCGCGGGAGAAGACGTGGTATTGAAATGTGGCGTCCGAGGCAGACAAGGCCACGTGCAGTGGGTGAAAGATGGCTTCGGGTTGGGCCCCAACCCTGAGATCCCGGGGTTCCCCAGATACCGCATGACGGGCAGCCCTGACAAAGGTGAGTTCCGTCCCGCCTCCGGGGCCAGACCGGCGGCTGTTCTGGCCTTTCCTCTTCTCCAACTGTCTCTGCCACTTGGCCGGAGGCTCTGGGGCGTCTTGCATTTCCTTCTCCAGTTCATTTTACAGATGGGGAAACTGAGGCAAGCAGAGGTAAGTGACTTGCCCGGGGTCACCCAGCTAGGACGGTCTCAGGAAGAGGAGCCTTCCTGGCTCCAGCCCCCCCACTCCGTCCCCCGCGTGCCCCAGCTGCGTCCCCACGGGCCCAGGAGTCAGCGGGGAGCCGCCCTCGCGGAGAGCAGACTGTCGGAAACCCTTCCCAGTCATTCTGGCTCCCACATCCCCCCGGGGTCTCCAAGGAGGGCCCGCGCTTCTAGAAGGTGGAGGTTCCTCTCAGGAAGGGGCCCAGAGGGCCACCCGACAGCCGCGGTGCCTGGGGTGTGGGAGCTGAGCTCACCGCCCAGCCCGGCCCATTGAGTCCTGCCCTGTACCTGGGTCTCCCCCGCAGGCGAGTTTCACCTCCACATCTCCAAGTGTGACATCACTGACGACGCAGAGTTCGAGTGTCAAGTCAGCCGGGCGGAGAGCAGCCCGGAGCTCATCTCTCCCAGAATCGCCATCACCGTGCTGGGTAGGAGGAGTCTCCCCCCCCAAGTTCTTAGCCCTCCGTGCACTCCCCCCCCAGCTGCTGGTCTCTGAGAACCCTGGGGGCAAGCAGGGGTCACCCGGGCTTTACTTGAGTCAGGGACTGGGCCGTCCAGCCTCGGGTCACTGACTTCGGCCGTGGTTCTCGCTCTCTGACCTGTGCCCCCTGAGAGCCTGGGAGAGCCCCTGGGGGCGCACACAGGGGTCACCCGGGCTTTACTTGAGTCAGGGACTCGGCCGTCCAGCCTCGGGTCACTGACTTGGGCCGTGGTTCTCGCTCTCTGGCCTGTGCCCCCATTAGTGCCTCCCACGGCGGTACACATGAGCCCAGAGGCTGGGAGCCTGGTGACCTGGGTGGCTGGCGAGGAATATTCGGTCACCTGCACCTCCGGAGAGTCTAAACCGGAAGCCAAGATCATCTTCCACCAGGGTGAGTGGGCGGAGGGCTGAAAGGGCTGTCACTCTGGGAGCGGGATTTCACTGGCCCCGTTCCAGGAGGTGCATCTGGAAGACCGTGGGGGGAGCTCTGTAGGGGATCCAGTCCTTTCCGCCTCATCTCTGACACGGCCTGGCCAAGTCCCAGACTCCCTTAAAAGAGTACGGCCCCCCCCCTTTTGTCTCCTGGGGGACCCCAGTTAGGGCCCCCACACGGGACTCCGCTGACGGAGGAGACCCCCCCATCCTGGAGGCCCCGTCGGGACCCCCTCTGGTCCATTTTTCCCATGGCTGAGATAAGTCCGCAGGAGTGACCAGAGGGAGTGCCACTCGTAGAGCGGGAGCACGGTGTCTGATGGAGCGGGTCCCTCCCCCCTCAGTGATGTCAGGCGACGATGGAGGCCTTTAAGGGCGCTGGGACAGCTCAGTGTGTGCAGGCGACCTTTGACCTGGGCATTGAAAGGTGGCCAGTCCCTGGACAGGCAGGTTTGGCCCAGAGGGTGCGAGAAAGTGCAGGGGAGACACCCGAGGAAGCCCCACTTGGCGGGAGCATAAACGGAGCCGTGGGAAGCGAAGCGCCGGGCATTCGTGGCGGACTCGATGGGAAGCTGAGGAAGCCGGACTTTCCCTCTGGGCCACGGGGCGTGGAGAGCCCCAGGCCGGGCGCCGGGACCACCGGGCCAGAGGGAAGGGCCTGAGAGCCGGAGCAGAGGAGCTTCCGGCGGGATCCCAGACTGCCTGAGCCGGCTCGGGGGTCTGGGCGCAGGGGCCAGGACGGGCTCGTGAGGGAGTGGGAGTGGGAGTGCGGAGCGGTGGCAGGGAGCAGGCGGGCTGCTCACAAGCGCTGGAAGGCAGGAAGAGCGGGCCCTTCGAGGGCAGACTACCCAGGAGGGGACCCCAGAAGCGGGACCAAAGACAGAGATAAACCTGTGGCGTCCAGGGGAAAACTAGGGCCTTCGGTCCGGGGAGAAGAGGCCCCCACTTCTGCTCTAGCGCGGTGTCTGCCTCCCTCCCGCTAACAGACAATTGGGTGGTCCCGGACGTCTTCCCCTACACAAGCCCTGGAGCCTGGGAGAAGTTCGTCACCACGGAGGCCACAGCCAGGTACGGGGGTGCCGGATCCCCGAGGACCCAAGCCCCCCCGTCTGGCTCCTGCCGGCCCACCGAGCCCCTCTCTCTGACCAGGGTGACTCCCAAGCCTTCGGACAATGGGAAACTGCTGACCTGTGAAGTGCTCCACCCCGCCATGAAGCCGTCCTTGAAATCTTCCTTCACTATGAATATTCTGTGTGAGCCGGCTCGGGGCACGGCGGGAGGGCCCCTTGGCTCTTGTTTGGGAGCCTGCGCGTCCTTGGGAAAGGGAGACCGGGAGGGCTGGCGCGGGCCCAGTGCTGGGAGTCTCCTTGCTGAGTCCCCGCGGGGCCCCTCTCCCAGTCCCCCCCGGCCCCCCTGTCATTGAGTGGCCCGGCCAGGCGGAGGGGAGAGCCAGAGCCGGACAGGACGTGGAGCTGCCCTGCGTGTCACGGGGGGGGAATCCTCTGGCCACCCTGCAGTGGCTGAAGGTGAGGTGGGGGCACGCGGAGGGTCTGGAAACCCGGGCCTCGGTCTCAGGACCCCCGCTCACCTTTTCCATGCCGTCCCAAGAACGGAAAGGTGATCTCCACGGTCTGGGAGACGGACCACAAGCAGGCCCTGGCCCGGAGCGTCCTGTCTCTGACCGTCCAGCCAGAGGATAACGGGGCTCGACTCAGCTGTGAAGCCCAGAACAGTGTGTCCCCCGAGGCTCAGCAGCACGTGATCACGCTGCACGTCACCTGTGAGGGTCCTGGGAGCTGCCCCCGCCCGTTCCGCCCCGATAGCCGCCAGCCTCACAGTCTGTCCCCCTTCTCTGCCTCCGTCCCCTCAGAGTTCCCCCAGAAGGGGGCAGAGCTTGGGGAACAAGTCCTCAGACAGAGACCCCGGGACCCCCGGCTGAGGAGGAGCAGAACCAGGTTCCTCACAACGAGGGGAGAATGTCCTCCTCCTCCATGAAAGGCTCCGCTCCATAGGCTTGAGTGCAGCCACACTCAGAGAAGGGACAGTCCTTTCCCAGAGAGACCCCAACGAGGACCCCCCTCAGAGATTGGGGGGCAGCAGACGGAGCAGACCCCCTCAGAGATTGGGGGGCAGCAGAGGGAGCAGACCCCCCTCAGAGATTGGGGGGCAGCAGAGGGAGCAGACCCCCCTCAGAGATTGGGGGGCAGCAGACGGAGCAGACCCCCTCAGAGATTGGGGGGCAGCAGAGGGAGCAGACCCCCCTCAGAGATTGGGGGGCAGCAGAGGGAGCAGACCCCCCTCAGAGATTGGGGGGGCAGCAGAGGGAGCAGACCCCCCTTAGAGATTGGGGGGCAGCAGAGGGAGCAGACCCCCCTCAGAGATTGGGGGGGGCAGCAGAGGGAGCAGACCCCCCTCAGAGATTGGGGGGCAGCAGAGGGAGCAGACCCCCCTTAGAGATTGGGGGGCAGCAGAGGGAGCAGACCCCCCCTCAGAGATTGGGGGGGGCAGCAGAGGGAGCAGACCCCCCTCAGAGATTGGGGGCAGCAGAGGGAGCAGACCCCCTCAGAGATTGGGGGGCAGCAAAGGGAGCAGACCCCCTTCAGAGATTGGGGGGGCAGCAGAGGGAGCAGACCCCCCCAGAGATTGGGGGGGCCCCAGCAGAGGGAGCGCCATGACAGGGTGACCTTGGGGGTGGCAAAGGAGCCAAGGTCTCTAGAAAGTCTGTGCCCCATGTGGGAGCCCCGGGGAAAGCCTCCCTACCCCCGCTGCCCGGCCTATCTCTGTCCGGCGCCGTCTTCACCCATCCCCGTCTCCCTCCTCCCAGTCCCCCCCAGCTCCATCATCATCCTGGGCTCCGCAAGCCTGGAAGAGAACAAGACTGCGTCCTTCTCCTGTTTCACCAAGTCCAGTAACCCGGGAGTGCTGCTGCGCTGGTGGCTGGGCTGGCAGGAGCTCGTCCCCACCGATGTGACGGTCACTGATGTGAGGATTAGGGTGGGAGCCGGGCCGCGGAGCCAGAGCTGGGCCACCCCGAGGGGGTGGGGGGAGCCCTGGAGGCCCGTGGGGGGAGGCCGTGGGGGGGGACTGTGGGGAGGCCGTGGGGGGGACTGTGGGGGGGCCGTGGGGGGAGGCCCATGGGGGGAGCCCTGTGGGGGGAGGCCGTGGGGGGGCCGTGGGGAGGCCGTGGGGGAGGCCGTGGGGGGGCTGTGGGGGGGGGCGTGGGGGAGGCCCGTGGGGGGGGCTGTGGGGGAGGCCCGTGGGGGGGGGGCGTGGGGGAGGCCCGTGGGGGGAGGCCGTGGGGGGGGCTGTGGGGGGAGGCCGTGGGGGGGGCGTGGGGGAGGCCCGTGGGGGGAGCCCTGGGGGGGAGGCCCGTGGGGGGAGGCCGTGGGGGGGGACTGTGGGGGGGCCGTGGGGGAGGCCCGTGGGGGGGCCGTGGGCCGAGGCCCACAGCGGAGGCTCCGATTCCCTCCTCAGGGCCCGCACGGGGGCCGCGTGACCATGTCCAATATCACCTACACCGGGCGAAGGGCAGACAACGGGCTGGCGCTGACCTGTGAGGCCTTCAGCGAAGCCTTTGCCAAGGAGACCCTCAAGAAGTCGGTCACACTCAATGTGAAATGTAAGTCCCCGGGGCCGAGGGAGGACACAGAGAAGCAGGTAGGGGATCACGGACGAAGCAGCCGGGCCGAGCTGGGGGGGCTGCCCCCATGGGAGAAGGAGCCTGAAGAGGGCCGGCCTGGGGCCTGGGCAGTGGGTGCGCCCCTTCGGCCCGTGTTTGTATTTCATCCTTAGGGGGCCGGGGAGTCGTGGACGTTCTTGAGCAGGAGGGAAGTGAATGGGAGAGGCCGACCGGGGATTAATGGGGAGCCGCTCCTCGTGGAGAGGGAGAGCTAGACGCGGGAGGTTGTTTCAGGGTCCAGGCTGTGCCCGAGGCCCCAAACCCCCGCGGCTCCAGGCAGGGAGGAGAGAAGGGGTAAAGGCTGCTCTCCCCTCCCCTGACCCCGCCAGATCCTATCCAAAAGCTCTGGATCGAGAGTTTCCCCAAGGGAGACATTTTCCGAGCCGGAAACCAGGTTCGGCTCCTGTGCCTAGCCATCGGGGGCAACCCGGACCCCTCCCTCTCGTGGTGCAAGGTGAGCGCCAAGACCCCGGGGCGGGGAAGGGATCCGCGGATCCCTGAAAGGCAGAGGGCAGGGAGGGGAGCGAGGAAGCGGCCGGCGTTGGGGGCTGCTGCTAAGGCGGGGGCTGGAATGAGGTTCTGGAAATCGCTGGGGACCCCGAGTCTTTTCCGAAGTGTCGGGGAGCTGGCTGCTTAAAGGGGGATCTGAACTCAGAGCAGCTCCGGAAGAAGGGGGGGAGGGGAATGGGAATTCCCACGGGGTCCCGGGGGGAGGGGCGGGAGGGAAACCTTAGCGGGGTTCTGGGCTCGCGCTGGGACAGGATAAGAAGCCGGTGGTGGAGACCAAGTCGGGCGCGGAGCCGAGGCCCAGGAGCGCGGTGGAGAAGTCGGGGAACACCCTGTCCAGGGAGCTGATCCTGAGGCTGGACCCCAGTGACAACCAGGCCGTCTACACCTGCAGGACCACTTCCAACTGCAAGGTCACCAGCGACCAGGCTTCGGCCTCCACCTCGTTCCGCGTGCAGTGTGAGACGTCACCCTGGGAGGCCCAAACGAGGGGTCCTGGGGGGCTCGGGGGGAGCTCAGGAAACCCTCCCTGGGGAAAGGGCGAGGTCCTGGCTGAAAGTTTCTGGAAAACTATCATCTGCGGAAACGCTGACCACCCGGCCCCCGTTATTGCAGTCCCTCCCATCAACGTGACTATTTCGGCCAACGCCTCCGTCCTGCGGCCCGGAGACGCTGTGAACCTCACTTGTGTCAGCCTCAGCAGTAACCCCCCCGTCAACCTGTCCTGGGAAAAGGAAGGGCTCAGGTGAGAGGGGCTCCCCCAGCCCCTGACCCCCCCAGGCGGAGTCACGGCCCTGCCGCTCACAGAGCCCCTCCTGCCCCTCCTTCCAGGCTCCCAGGAGTGGCCTTCAGGTACAGGCCCGCGCGGTTCAGGGGCTCAGAGGCCTCCGGGAGCGTCTTGCTTCAGGTCTCTTCCCAGGACCACGGGGACCCGGTGACGTGCAGGGCTAACAGCCCCGAGCTCCAGGAGACCGTGAGCGCCTTCTATCGGCTACACGTGCTTTGTGCGTGCTCCCTGGGGGGCGGGGCTGGGGGGCGTCACCCAGTGTCCCGTCTGTAACTGCCCCGGGCCTCGGACCCCCGGACACCGGGCCGGCCGGCCCGACGCTCCGTCCTCCGCCCCGGCCCTGGCTCCACACGGGCCCCCTAACCGCCTTCCTCGTCCTCCCAGACCCCCCCAAGTTCCTGGCCGATCAGGTGCTCAGGGTGGAAGCCCAGGAACACGGGAGCGCGCTGCTCCCCATTTCTGTGTCTGCCAACCCGGCCCCCGAGTTTTTCAACTGGAGTTACCAGGGCAGCAAACTGAGTCCAGGTACAGAGGTGGGGGCGGAGGGCCCCAGGGGCTCGGGGGGGGGGGGGGGACAAGCTCGTGACCGCTTCCCTTCCAGACGGGGGTCCCAGGTACCGCATCCTGCCTGGAGGGGCCCTCAAACTGTGGAACCTGACGA
This sequence comes from Sminthopsis crassicaudata, assembly GCF_048593235.1. Taxonomy (NCBI): domain Eukaryota; kingdom Metazoa; phylum Chordata; class Mammalia; order Dasyuromorphia; family Dasyuridae; genus Sminthopsis; species Sminthopsis crassicaudata. The sequence goes on along the minus strand of NC_133619.1, from coordinate 636,944,980 downwards.
GGGGAGACGGCGGGGAGTACCGGCTGCTCTGCCAGAACGCAGAGGGCGTCGGCGAGGCGAGGGTCAGGCTGGACATCCACTGTGAGTGAGCTGCCCTCGTCCGAGAGCGCCCGGTCTCTCTCCCAGCGCCCGGCCTGAGCCCTCGCCCTCTCTCCCCTGCCAGACGCCCCCACTATCCGGAGCCTCCCGGAGGTCACCGAGGTGGACGTGGGGGGATCGGCCGAGATTCTCTGCGGGGCTGACGCCAGCCCTGTCCTTCCCGACATGTTTCAGTGGGAGAAGCTGGTGAGCCCGGCCCGGCCTTCCCCGGCCCTGCCCCAGCCCCGCTCTCCCACTCCTTCCCTTCCCTCCCGGCTGGGCCCGCCCTCCTGGCCTGCCACCCTCCACACCGGACTTCCACAGCTCCAAGAAAGACTCTCCTTGACCCCAATACTGGCAGGGATTTTAGTCAAACCACCTTCCCGGTGGCAGGGCTTTCCTGGGATGGTCCAAACATTGGTAGCAGTAGGGGAGGGCAGAGGGGGCGGGGGGGGGGCAGCTCGGGCTTGGGCGGCCGGACGCAGGATCGGCTCTGGGTTTCTCACCGCCGGGGAAGATGGATCTCTAACCCCCGTGGGTGTGCCCCTGAAGGGAGAGGAAGAACAAGACCTGGAGAACATGGAACAGCTATCCCAGGGGCTGACGGGCCGCCTGCAGATCCATAAGGCTACTCTGGAGCAGGCTGGGCCATACCAATGCACAGTGGACAACGGGATCCCTCCCCCCGCCAGGAGGGTCTCTCGGCTTGTTGTGAGATGTAGGTAAAAGACCCCCCAAAATAGGGGAACCCCAGCGTGGGCTCCTCCCACTCAGTTCTTCTTGCCCCCAAATCTCCCCCAGGCCCTTAAACTTGATGCCCCGCCCCGGCCCGCAGAAGTCCCTCACCGGGACCCCTTGAAGTCTGGAACAGCAGCTCTGCCCCAGAATTCCCTGGGCCGCAAAACTTCCCTCACGCTCCCTCCTCGCCGTCTCCCTCCAGTTGCTCCTGAGGTGGAATACCCTCAGCCCCTCACTAAGGTGGCTGCCGCGGGGGACCGGTCCAGCTCAGCCACGTTACACTGCCGGGCCCGAGGTGTCCCCAACGTTGCCTTCACCTGGGCCAAGAATGGGGTTCCTCTGGACCTCCAGGACCCCAGGTCGGCCCCCGCCTGACTCCTCCCGCCTTCCCGCGCCTCCTCCCGCTCCCGGGCCCTTCCACCCGGCTCCTCGCACCCAGCTCCTAACCCCGCGCCTCCTCCCGCTCCCGGGCCCTTCCACCCGGCTCCTCGCACCCAGCTCCTAACCCCGCGCCTCCTCCCGCTCCCGGGCCCTTCCACCTGGCTCCTCGCACCCAGCTCCTAACCTGCGCCTCCTCCCGCTCCCTGGCCCTTCCACCTGGCTCCTCGCACCCAGCTCCTAACCCGCGCCTCCTCCCGCTCCCTGGCCCTTCCACCCGGCTCCTCGCACCCAGCTCCTAACCCCGCGCCTCCTCCCGCTCCCTGCCCTTCCACCCGGCTCCTCGCACCCAGCTCCTAACCCCGCGCCTCCTCCCGCTCCCTGGCCCTTCCACCTGGCTCCTCGCACCCAGCTCCTAACCTGCGCCTCCTCCCGCTCCCTGGCCCTTCCACCTGGCTCCTCGCACCCAGCTCCTAGCCCGCGCCTCCTCCCGCTCCCTGGCCCTTCCACCCGGCTCCTCGCACCCAGCTCCTAACCTGCGCCTCCTCCCGCTCCCTGGCCCTTCCACCCGGCTCCTCGCACCCAGCTCCTAACCCCGCGCCTCCTCCCGCTCCCGGGCCCTTCCACCCGGCTCCTCGCACCCAGCTCCTAACCCTCCCGGGCCCTTCCACCTGGCTCCTCGCACCCAGCTCCTAACCCCGCGCCTCCTCCCGCTCCCGATGCTGTTTCCCACAAGTCCCGGCCGACCACACTGACCACACCACTTGTCCCAAACGCTCCCCCCTCCCCCACCGCCAGCACCACATGCCCTGATCTCAGCCCCCATCCCCCGACTCCCCCCCACTCCTCACTTTCTCCCAGATACACGGAACACACGTATCACGAGGGCTCGATCCACAGCAGCGTGCTCACCATCGCCAACATCACAGCTGCCCACGACTACGCCCTCTTCACCTGCACGGCCACCAACAACCTGGGCACCGACCACACGGACATCCAGATCGTCAGCATTAGTATGGCTTGGGGAGCAGCGGGGCCGGCAGAGCCTCTGGGGGGGCCGGGGGACCCCGAGAGATCCCGGGGCGTCACATGCATAAAAATGTCCCAGACCCCCAGATTACACAAACACTTTCCAGCAAACTAGGAGAATTCAAGGCTCTCTGTGGCCCCTTCAGAAAAGCAAGAAGTAACTGTTTATTTATTTTTGGCAAAGCAACTGAGGTTAAGTGACCCATTGAAGAGTTACTCACCTAGGAAGTGTTAAGGGTAGGGGGATGGATTTGAACTCAGGCCTTCCCGCCTCCAGAGCTGGTGGGCCATCCACTGTGCCACCTCGCTGCCCCTCAGGGACCTCAAAAAGGAGCAATTCCCACTCCTCCCACCTCGTCCCTCTTTTGGTTTGCTGCTTTCACATGTGGAGGACCTGCATGGGTCCAGGGCCCGGACTGGCGGGCGCTCAGGGAGAGTTCCCTTCCCTCTCTGCAGGTCGCCCGGACCCTCCGACACGCCTAAGGGTCACGAACATCACCCACCACTCCGTGGGCTTGGAATGGAAAGCGGGCTTCGATGGGGGCCTGCAGCAGAGATTCCGCGTCAGGTGGGGCCTTGGCTGCGAGGGCGGGGATCGGGGCGGGAGCAGGCGGAGCTGAGTGGCCGCTCCTCTGCCACCCTCTGACCCCGCAGGTACGAGGCGCCGGAGACCCCGGGGCACCTGTACGTGGACGTCTCCCCTCCTCAAGCCACTGCCTTCACTGTGGGCGGTCTTCGGCCTTTCACCCTGTATCACTTCTCTCTGCTGGCCACCAACGCTCTGGGGGACAGCGACCTGGCCGATCGAGGCATCCGGCTCCCGGTGACCACCCTAGGTGTCTGGGGGAAGGGGCAGGGAAATTTAGGGAGTCCTTGGGAAGAGCAGGAACTGTAGCTCTCTTGCCTTGGGCCTCGGGGCCCGGGCACCCAGGGAAGGGCAACCAAGACGGAGGAGCGGTGACCAACACGGAGAATCGGCCAAGACCCGGCCTGGTGGAGGATGGGGAGACGTTAGCGCGGTCCCCCACGGTTAAGGACTGCCAAGTGGAAGAGCGACTTCCTGCTTGGCTCCAGAGGGAGTGGATCGAGGTGTGGGTTAATGCTGGGAAGGTCTCAGCGTCCCCGACGGAAAGGACTCAGAAGCCACCGTCTCCACAGCCCTGGCTCTTCCCAGCAGAGACGGCTTGTATTTATCAGCCGGGCTGGATGTCTCTGAGATCTCCTCCATCCCTGAATGAAGAGAGGGAAGGAAGGAGGAGATGAGGGTGGACCCCGAGAGAACACCCGCATTCTGGCTCCCCAAGGCCCCGGGGGGAGGAATAGGAAGCCCCGGCGGTGCTCTGAAGTCTAGGAAAGAAAGAAGGGGTGGGGAAGTTGGCCATCCGCTCTGCTTTAGCGATTAATAGGAATTGTGGCAGACTCCACTCAGAGAATCTTCACCGAGGTTTGGCTGGGAGAGGGAAACCGTGGTCAGCCAGGTGACAAGGGCATCCTGCTATCTCGGAGCCAATCCATTTTCTTTTTCTAGGCCTTGAAGACTCATCCGAGAAGACGGAAGACCAGATCCCTATAGAATCTGGTGAGGTCTTCCCGGAGCCCATCTCCATTATTCCTCTACTAGGAAAGAAGTGTGTCTTACTATCCCCGCCTACTTTTCCAAAGCCCTCCTGCTCCCTCCATAAGGCCCCGTCCACATCCCTTTAGTTTCCTGACACCTGGACCTGTCAGCTCAGCTTCCTTTCCTTCTCTCCTTTCTTACCCTTTCAGAAGCCCTTCCACACTCTTCTTTCCTGCTCCACCCAGTTCAGTTCATCATACAGTACAATGCCTTCTCGGTACCCAATTCTGAACAAGGCACCGGGAGAAAAACAGAGAGTGGCGAGCTAGGGCTCTGGCTTTTAGATACCATCCCGTCCTGTTGCAAAGATAAGATTTATAGGTACATGAAGTGATCTGCAAGTACTACAAAATAATGTGCACTGTAATCCAATGTTAAAGGAAATCTGCACGTTAGAGAGACGGGCCCTGGGCTGGAATCGGGAGCCTGGAGTTCAAATCGGGTCTCTGATATTTATTAGCCGTGTGACTCCGAGCAAGCCATTTCACCTCCGTTTTCCTCGTTTCCTCCTCCGTTTCATGGAGACAATAATAGCATCTAGCCGCCGGGATTGCTGTGAGGATAAAGGGAGATGTTTGTAATGCACTTTGCAATCGTTAAATAGTTATACAGAATGCTAGTTATTATTATTACATTACGTTATTGTTAAATTATTACATTATTACATTACATATTACATTATTATTACATATTACCAGTCATCACTACTACTGCTCTTAAATGTTTGGGGCAGTCGTGAAAGAAGTGAGCCTTGAGCTGGGCTTTGGAAACTCATTGATATTTGCCTAGATGAGGGCATTTCAGGAACAAGGAAGAGGTGTGTGCTGGGCATGATGGGAGATGGGATTAGAGAGGAGGGCCCAATCAGGAAGGGCTTTGACCGTCCAGGAGAGGTACCCGTGGTCCTGCTTGCAGCGGGAGTCATTGCATATTTCTGATCAGCGACAAAGGACTATCACAGATTTAGCCCTGGACAGGACTTCCTGGCTCATCAAGCCTAATTCTTCCAGTTTCCAGTTTAGGGAACTAAGGTTTCAGAGGCTAAATCAGGGGTTCTCACACTAGGGCCCGTGGGCCAGATGCGGCCACTGAGGAGGTTTATGCGACCCTTCGGGTTATGGCAAATGGGCTGAGGGGCAGAGACGGAGTGGGAGCTTTTGTTTACTCTAGTCCGGCCTACAACAGTCTGAGGGACAGGGAACTGGCCCCTATTTAAAGAGTGTGAGGACCGCTGGCCGCTAAATGATTTGCTCCGGGTCACACGGACGGCATGGCTGGAATTTGAACTCGGTTATCTGAGGACAGATCCAGCCCTCTCGGCAGTAAGGCCTTTGCAGATAAATATTCTGGCCTCCTCACTGCTCCTTGGACAAACAATCCATCACTTCACTGGACGCCTTTTCAACGGGGACACTTTCTCCTAGCTTCCTTAAAGCAGACAGCTCAAATCTCGCCTCTTGGGGGTCCTCAACCCCACTTCTGCTCCCCCCGGAGCCGGGGCCTTCCCTCTGACGCACCTCTCATCTGGCCTGCCTCTATACCTTGTGTGTACACGGTGGTTTTAACACTTAGACTGTGAGCACATTGAGGGATGTTTTTTGCCTTTGTAACTCCAGTAGCTCAGCGCTGAATCAGTGCTTGTAGATGGACTAACACTCCATGGTGACTGGATGCAAATAAATTAAGACTGAATTAAATATCAATGTACAGGATATAATAGTGAGAGAAAACCTCCATTTGGGAGGCAAATAAATTAAGACTGAATTAAATATCAATGCTGCATAGGATACGTGCTCTTGGAGGCAGAAACGTCGTGGGCTTTCCTCAGAGGGTAAGGACATCCTGCCAAGGGACAAAAGGAGGAGAGAAGGATGTGGGCGATGGTCCTCTGTATGCAAAGGGAAGAGCCTGCCTGATTTCCCAGCACCCTTCGGGACCCCCCCAGATGGGCTGGCCTTAACTGCTTTACTCTCATTCTGCCCTCAGGAACCAAGAGGAAAAGTCAGAGGAAGGGTGAGGAGGGAGGACTGATGGGAGGAGGAGGTGGGGAGGAGGTGGGGAGGAAGCAGGAGACGTAGCTCTGGTCTCTGTGGAGAGATGATGGGCAGACTCCTCTGTCCCCGTGGCAGGTCAGAGTCGAGAACGGGAAATGAGTATGAAGAGAGCCGATGGAGTGGCCGGCACACCCCAAGCACCACGGTGAGAATTCGGGCTGGAGAGGAGAGTTCCGAGGAGCTGGGTCCTTGACTTTGATAGTAACAGCTGCTATCTATAGAGAGCGTCAAGGTTGATGAAGCACTTAAAAGTATGATCTTGTTTGATCACCACAACAACTCAGAGAGGTGGATGCTATCATTTTCCTTTTTTACATAGGGGGAAACTGAGGCTAAATATCTGAGACCAGATTTTAACTCCAGATTCCTGATTCCAGTCCAGGGCTCACTTAACTGCAGCCATTTGGCTATCTAAAATATAGATTTAGGGGCAGCTAGGTGGCGCAGTGGATAGAGCACCAGCCCTGGAGTCAGGAGGACCTGAGTTCAAATTTGACCTTAGACATGTAACACCTCCTGGCTGTGTGACCCTGGGCAAGTCACTTAACCCCAATTGCCTCAGCAAAAAATAAAAAAATTTAAATAAATAAATAAATATATATATATATATATATAGAGAGAGAGAGAGAGAGAGAGACAGAGAGAGAGAGAGAGAGAGAGAGAGAGAGAGAGAGAGAGAGAGAGAGAGAGAGAGACAGAGACAGAGAGAGACAGAGAGAGACAGAGAGAGAGACAGAGAGAGAGACAGAGAGAGAGAGAGAGAAAGAGAGAGAGAGACAGAGACAGAGACAGACATACAGAGACAGAGAGAGAGACAGAGAGACAGAGAGAGAGAGGAGAGGAGAGAGAGAGAGAGAGAGAGGAGAGAGAGAGAGAGAGAGAGACAGAGAGACAGAGAGAGAGAGACAGAGACAGAGAGAGAGAGAGGAGAGAGAGAGACAGAGAGAGAGAGAGAGAGAGAGAGAGAGAGAGAGAGAGAGAGAGAGAGAGAGAGAGAGAAAGAGAGAGAGAGAGAGAGAGAGAGAGAGAGAGAGAGAGAGAGAGAGGAAGAGAGAGAGAGAGACAGAGACAGAGAGAGAGAGAGGGAGAGAGGAGAGACAGAGAGAGAGAGAGAGAGAGAGGAGAGAGAGAGACAGAGAGAGAGAGAGAGAGAGAGGAGAGAGAGAGACAGAGAGAGAGAGAGAGAGAGAGAAAGAGACACAGAGAGAGAGAGAGGGAGAGAGAGAGAGAGAGATTTCATTTAACATTGGATGATAATGCACATTGTTTTGCAGTACTTACAAATTATTTCATATACCTATAAATAAATCTTCTCAACAGGACAGTAAGGTATCAAACGGAATGACTTGCTCAGGGTCACACAGCTGGAACGTATCTGAGGCAAGATTAGAATTCTGGTCTTCTGAGGCCGGAGCTAGCCCTTTTTCCCGAACCCCAGCGGCCTCTATGATTTGAACAGGTTTAGGCCCCTGTGCTCTTGAATATTTTCCCCTATCCTTGTGTCCCTGTGCCTGGAATTCTATTATTGGGGGTAAAGTTCTCTGTGCTAGCCCTTCTTTTATAAAGCAAATAGTTAAGCCCTGAGACAAGACTTTCCAGGGCTGAATTTTCGGGGCCTTTTTCTGGACAGGAATAAGGATTAAGGGGGTGGGGGATGAGAGGGGAAAATGCTGGGCCTTGCTTCACACATTCAGGTGGCTGAACTGAAGTGGGAGTGGGAGGGGGAAGGGGTTCTCCAGGTCCCCAGTACATGTGGAGAGGAAAGGGAGCTTTCTTTCAGACTCCCTAGTTCTGGCTATGGATGATGAGTGATTTGAGGGTTTTTTGGGGGGCGGACAGGAGAGCTCAGCAGAGATGGAACCCTATTACCATTCTATGAAGGACTTCAGCCCCCAGCTTCCCCCAACACCTGAAGAGGAACCTCAATATCGAGGTAAAGTTAGCCCCCAACTCCTCCCCCTAAGCTTTAGAGATGAAATACCCTTCTGGGTCAAGGCTTCCTAAGCAGCCGACTTCCCTGACTTCTGCCATTCTTGCAGGCTTTTGGGGTCATGACTATGAGGAGGTGGCAGGCCCCGGGCCTGTTTATGATGAAGTTGAAAGGCTGTACCCCGTGTCTGGTGCCTGGGAAGCTCCCTACCAAGGAGCCCAAATGGTGAGGATGCTAAGAGCCCCACTGTGGCCTCGGCTTCTCTGCCAGCCCAAGCTCACTCCAGTGCATCTTGTCCTCGTGCTGCTCCCCCCATGCCATTACCCATTTCTCCTTTCTCTTTTCTCTCTATTTCCCAGGGAACTTATCAGTACGGAGAATGGCCCGGGGGAGCACATGGGGAGCCCGGAAGGATTTATGACCTGGTGTCTGAGGACCTGCCTGGGGCAGGGGACGACTACCTGCCCTTCCACCTCCGAGGGGAGTTGGTCTAAGGCCCCAGAACTTAGAGCTCTTAGGGCTGTCCTCCAATTGACTCTCAAGATAGGGATCGATGCTTCCGGCCAATAGGTGTGTCTGGAACAGCCCATGGTCCTGCCACTTTGCAAACTGGCTAAGCTTGTCCAATAAATAAAGTATACCAGGATATGGCACCGTGAGATTTCCTAAGCAATCGGAGAGGGAAGGCGAACCCTCACAGAGGTGAGGGGGTGCTCCCTGGTTTCTCTGATCCCGCTCCAATCCCCTAAACCAGAATCAGGGCGCCAGAGTACAGCTTCCTCGGCCATCTGACATCTCCCAAAGGGAGGGGTCTCCTGCTGAGCTTGAGCACCATCTTAGCTTGGTGCCCACCTGAAGCTGCATTTTCCCTCCCAGAAAAAACCTGGCCACCCCTAGAGAGTTTGCCATCTCTCTTCCCGTACAGGATGCTCCTCCTGAACACCCCTTCCCCCTCAGCCCAGGCCCCCAACAACAGTTTTTTTGCCCCCATCACCCCCATTCTAGAGTGTTTGCCATCTCTCTTCCAGTCCAGGATGCTCCTCCTGAGCACCCCTTCCCCCTCAGCCCAGGCCCCCAACAACAGTATTTTTGCCCCCATCACCCTCATTCTACCAGACTAGAAGCTTGGAGCCACTTGGAGTGATTCCCTCTTTTCTCTACTTCCTGCTACTGCAGGGGGGTCCTAGAAGGCCTCCCTACTTTAGGTGTAATAAGCAGAGGCAGGGAGCCTGAATTCAAATCCGGATTCTGGCACGTGGCAGTTGTGACACTTACTAGCTGTATGATGCTCTATCAAGTGGGAAAGATAAGGGTCATGTCCCAGGGGTATTTTGAGTATCAAATGTGCTCATTTAAGATGCTACATGAATGGGGAGAATAAGGACTTGTGACTTCACTAGAAGCAGCTAGGGGGCGTCCTGCACTGAGTGCCAGGAAGATTCATCTTCATGAGTTCAAATCCAGCTGTGTGATGTTGAGCAAGTCACTCTACCCTGTTTGCCTCAGTTTCCTCATCTGTAAAATGAGCTGGAGAAGGAAATGGGACATTACCCCAGGATCCTCAACACTGAGTGAAAAACGACTTAATGACAACCTGATTTCATTGGTACAAAAATACCCTCCGCCAATACAGGTCAATACCATCCCAACAACTTATAGTCTTAATGCCAATAATAATACTAAAGACAGTTAGCATTTATAAAGTGCTTTAAGTGTTGCCAAATATTTCAGAAATATTATGTATTTTTTTATCCTCACCACAGCCCTGGGAGGTAGACGATGCTATATTTTACATTTTATAGATGAGGAAACTGAATCAGACATGATATGAAATCTATAATATTCTGCCTGAATCTCAAAGCCCTCCACAAATTCAACCAATATTTTCGGAATATATTCTATTGATAAAGCATAATTGAGAATACAAAGATGAGTAAAGCATAACCTGTCATTAGAATTTATAAACTAATGGAAAAGAGATGAAAAGGATGAAAATCACTATCCTTTCTCTTATCCGTGCCTCCAGCAAAAGGCCAAAGAACCGTGGCCCATATTCCTTCATCCCAGAATTCCCTCTTTTTCTACTCCATCCATCCATCCATCCACTAACTCACATGACCAGTCCTCCTTATGTACAAATGATCAGGAGATTTCCTGCCTAACTTCCATCCTTCAGAGGGAGGAAAAATGAAGCAGAACCGCCCCGCTCCTACTGTACTTTTCTCCAGTCTTCTCCAAGGCCCTTTGGGACGAGGATCTGCACCCTCCACTCAGTGACGAACATTCTCCCTCCTGTCGTAGCAATCATCCTGGCTGATTCTGAATTTCTACAGATCGTCATCCAATCCCATTTTCCATCCCCCTTATTCTTTATTCCCATCTCAATCATCCCACTCCAAAATTTCAACTAAACGCCACCCAACCCTTTCACCGTGTGCTGTGGAATGGCCGTTCCATGGGCAACAGACGTCTCTTAATCTTAATCTTTTTTTTCTCTGACTCCATCTATCTACTACCCATTACTGAAACCTGGCTTCCCTCTGACGACAAAGCCCCTCTGGCTTTCCTTTCCAGTCCTGGCTGTCCCTTCACTAGGTTCAAGGGGGAAGGGACTGGTCAAGTCCCTTCTGTTTAAGGGGATGGGGTTACAATACACCTTGTTCTCCATTGCTGCTTCCAAGTTCTCCCTTTTTCTCTCTATCATTTAGGAACTTCTCTTCTTTTGAGATTCATGCTCTTCATTTCCACCAGCCAATCAAAATCCTGATACCTGCTCTACAGACCCCGAGGCCATTCCACTTCCTTCCATGAGTTCAGTTCCTGGCTCGAATTTTTTCTCTTCTCCCCAACTTAACATACATTCTGTCTCTCCTCACACACCCTAACAGTTCACTCCTCAATGCCCTCATTTCCCATGAGCTCCTTCTCCACTCTACTCCAGTTACACACAAAGATGATACCACTGATCTTTCTACCACTCACAAATGTACCACCTCCACGTTTAAGAATTCTGGACTCCCCTTCGCTTACTATAATCTATTAGTTTTTCATCTCCTGCGGTGCCTTATTTTGCAAACCCCTATCATCATCTGCACCATTATCTCCAATCCCTTGACCCCTCAGTTTTCTCCCAAGCCACTACCTGACATTAGCCATTCTTTCTTCTTGACTCTTTGGTAAACCAATTCAACTCTATGCTCTCCTCCTCTCTTGAATTCCTTGTGTAACTTTGGGCACTCAGAAGTGGAATGGAGCAAGGCCTAATTTTGTAGAAAGGCCTAGGGTTATGGAGGTAGAGGCTCATTGATCAGAGAGATGAAAGAGTGTCCATTGATTAGTTGGTCATGCATTGTAGACCCCCTTATCATATTATCCATTACATCCTGTTAAGACTCAACCTTGTTTCACTCCCATCATTCATCCCCTTCACTCCCACATATTCTGCCAGACAAAGCTAGAGAAAATCACGCACTTTTCTGTCTAGGTCTGCTAGAATTTGTGCTATACAATCTCACCTGGGCCCTCACCGCTGGGAGGCTACTCTGTCTCCTTCACCAACTCACCCACTCTCCACAGTGAGTCTTCCAATCTCTGATCCTTCCTCAAACTTCCCAATCTCTACACTCTCTGCTGAGAATCTTGCCTCACATTTTAGAGAAAAAATTAAAGCCATTCACTGTGAACTCTCTCTTTTCCCCTCTTCTGCTTCTTCCATCACCTGGGTACCTTCTGCCTTCTCTCCTCCTTCCCTCTGTCTCAGATAATAAGGTAGTTTTACTCCTTCCCAAAGTTAAACTCTACCTACACAAGTGACCTGTGTCTTCTGCCATCCTCAATCTTTTATTTATTTTCTTTTTTTAAAAATTTCAACAGTATTTTACTTTTTCTGGTTACATGTACCTTTCATTTATTTTCAATCTCTCCCTCTCTACTGGCCCATTCCATCTTTTATTACAAACATCCATGTCTTCCCTATCCTGGGAAAAAAAAAAAATCCTTATTTGATCCTTCCAAACTATCACCCTATACTCTTTTGTCCTTTGTGGCTAAATGTAAGGACCCTTTAAATGGACGGCGCCACAGTGCATCGGGAGATTGAGGCCCAGAAGTAATTTCTGTGGATATTAGGACTGCCCTTGGGCGGGATCCTGGCCATATTGAGATAGCTTCGTAATGGGTGACTCTCTCACTGATTGGCTGTGTGTGTGACCTCACAGGTCCTTTATAAGCCCACTGCAGGCAGCAGTCGCTCTCTTTAACCTGGTGCTCTTCACCCTGGCTCCCTAGCCTGGGTGGCCAAGCCAAGATGGGTAGCCAAAAGAGATAAGGGTTTTGGTAGTGAACACGTGGGCCTTCTGACCAGGTGTTCACTAGGGAACCAACAAGTCAGGGCATTATGTGAGTAGGTATAATAAAGGCTTTTAAGATTACACGTGGCTGTTCTTGAGTGCGCTACTGGTTACTAAGCTATAGATTCAAGAGATTGTGGCCAGAGACCTTAGAAGGCCTCAGAGGAGGCGAGCCGGGTAGAGCTCACACTGCAAAGGTCAGTGGTCAAAGGTACTCTGGGCCTACAGCAGACTAGTAATTGTAACTGCCAGGAGAGCACGTTACAAATGGCGCTCAACGTGGACGCATCAGGAATTATCAGGTTTTGAAAATATTTAATATTCAGAATTAAGATTCTGAAAGATCCGGTAGAAACGCCACTTAGGAGGGAAGGCAGAGAGGCAATATGGACCCAGGTAACTCTGGGATCAGGCTCAAGGACACAGCTGAATATAATGCTTATATAAAGAGGTTAAAGAGCCAGATGGAAGATCTTTTAACAGAGATCACCGCTGAACAGCAGGAAGTTTGTAATCAAGCTCCGAGAAGGCTATCCCCACACCCATTAAATATAGCTCGGAGAGGGAGCAACCTAGAGCTAGTGCGTATGTATGACAGTATAGAGTATAAAATGCCACAGCAAGAGTTGCTGGAATTGCAGGTTAAACTACAGATGGAGATAGAGAAAGAAGAAAAAGCTAGGTTACTACAGATAGAACGGGAAGAGTTCAAACCAGTGGCTGAAGCAAAGTAAAGGAACCACATGGACTTCAGTTGGAGAAATTCTACTTAGCGTTTTGTTGGTTTACCTTGTGTATTGTTGTTTTAAGGAATTTATCAGTTACTCTTCCATTGAGAAGAAATTTAGTTCTTTTTATGTGCAAAGCTCGAGTTAGATTTTAAATCAGCCTTTGGGGAATTTTCCAATTCCTCTTTCCTCTGCCTCACCTTCTTGGGCCAAGGGAGAAGGGGGAGGAGGAAAAGGAAGGGCGATAATATCATCAGCACTGCCCATTAATCCATTTAAAACTCCTGTGTCTTCATTTCAAAGGACTGGAGTAGGTTTTATGGCCCAAGGCAAAAAGGAATTGTGGGGTATTGACTATAATCAGAAAAATTTTTTAAATACAGTTCAGTTAATTTCTAAGAAACCTTACAGGGACAAGACCTTGCAGTTAGAGAGAGTGGAGTTTTATACTTGTAAAACTGCTAGGATCGTCTTTGGAGAGTTGGAAATCCTCTTTTCTTACCTCGTGGATTTTCCACTTCCACAGGTGGGCTTGATTTCCCAACCCCCTACGGGTACTTATAAAACAGTGTTTATGTTTAGAATGGTTTGGAAAATTGCTGTTTTAATCACTAGAATAAATAGACAGTGTGTGATCTTTGACCCAGGAGAAAAAGTAATATCAGATTTATTGATTCACACTCCTGAAGTACAATTCGGTATCAGAAACTCAAACTTTGATTTTTAGGCAAAAGATTTCAAGGATATAGCCGAGTGTTCTATTTTCATTAACTGTATGAGTGGCAGGCCACTGAAAAGGTATCAACTCTTTTAAGAACTTCGAGAGCGAGTGAGAAAGCGCTCAGATAAATATACCCTCCATGTCCATTTTCAGAGTGGACCTTCAAATCATTTACAATCAGGCTGCTAGAATCTTATATTTACAAATTGTGATAACTAAAGAGGAAGCTAGAGCATGGCAGAAGGCTACACAGCTTGTCTTTCACTCACCTATACTCCCTATAGGACAAAACCCTTATGGTTTGAAATTTAATGTTTTAATACCAATGGACATTATGGCTTCATTCCAATCTGGAGAAGCAGCTAGACATGTGATCAAGCATTTTTCCATGGTAGAAATTTCACATGCATTTAAGACAGTTTATGGATTGGTGTTGGGATTACTAGGTGAGAACTGAGGTTGTCTGGATGGTGACAAGGTGAGAATTCAGGTTTTCTGGACAATTACAAGATGTTGGGATTACTAGGTGAGAACTGAGGTTGTCTGGATGGTGACAAGGTGAGAATTCAGGTTTTCTGGACAATTACAAGGTGAGAACTCAGGTTGACTTGATAGAGGGGGCAAGCTCATTGGCTGGGGTGGTTCTTCCCAGAAGCCCTTGCATTATCCCACGCCCATTCTCTGGGAGGATAAAAAGAGACAGCACTGGGCGCAGAGAGCAGATCGGCCTGGAGAAGGATAAGAGCTGGAGGAGATTCAGAGCCAGGATTCAAGAGGAAGACTCTGAATTGCATCAGGCTTGACGGGGCTCTCTGCAGGAAGGGAAGTCACTTCTTTGGACAAGAGTTAACAGCAACTGCCTGGAGACAACGGTTCGTTACAGGAAGAAGAATCTGTCGGAGAGATTTGAGTAGAAGACACAGCAGATCTCTTCCCAGAGAGTGATCCGGCAGCTTCTAGAGACGACAGCTCGCAACAGATTGGCTTACAAATACTTTGCCTTTAGGTGTTTTTGCATTGAATTTGACTTTGCCCATTCCATTGGCATTTCTTATCCTATTAGTAAAGTCATTACTGCACAGACTATATCCCCAAGATCTTCTCTTCTAAACAAGAGAAGGGAATTTTGGGATATGTGATTGCTTACAATTTTTAAATTTTGATTTTACATTTTTAAACACTTTTGATTTTACATCTTCAAAGTATTTTGATTTTACATTTTAAAGTTATTTTGGTTTTACATTTTTAATCTATTTTGGTTTTACACTTTTAAATTATTTTGATTTTACATGTTTAAATTCTTTGCCTTTTACCTTAGCAATGCACTTCGGGCACACACAGAAAGTGCAGCTAAGTGACAGACTGACTAACTTTTGTCTGACTTTTGTTAATCTTTTTGACAACAACTTTGTTTCCACTGTGATGTGGAAAGGCCTGGATGGCATTTGGAAAGGCCCAAGTTGGGCCCCGGGTACATTCCTTCCTAGGTGCAGATCCAGCAGTAGAGTTCATCCCCACCAGAGACATTTGTGACCTGGGGATCCAAGAGAAGGACAAGACAACCGCCCAGAGGGACCAGCCAGATGTCTGCAGCCCTCCAGACGCTGATGACAGCAATGCCCCTCCTGACCGTGACACCAGAGATAGCAGACACAGTTCCAGTGTTGCAGCTGAAATGGACTGTTGATATGCAATATAAAGACTGTGAAAGGACGGTGGGCCTGCTTGCTCCTCCCGTGGCTACTTGCCATATGGTGGCCTGGGAAGAGGCTTTGCCCTATGCTTTCTATTAAAGGACTATGCTTTTAAATTAGTGGGTGAAAAACCAACACACCCACCTGCCGTTGTTATTGAGACAATGTTATTGGACATGACTTTGCTTATGTGCACCTGTGAAGCTAGAATTGCTCTAGGAATTTGAAAAGTGCAATTGAGAATTGTGATAAGCTAGAATTGTTCTAAGATTGTGAAAAGTGCAATAGAGAATTGTGAGAAACTAGAATTACTCTAGAATTGTGAAAAGTGCAATTAATTGTGATAAGCTAGAATTGTTCTAGGATAGTGAAAAGTGCTATTGTAAAGCTATAGATTCAAGAGATTGTGGCCAGAGACCTTTGAAGGCCTCAGAGGAGGCGAGCCGGGTAGAGTTGACACTGCTAAGCACAGTGGTCAAAGGTACTCTGGGCCTACAGCAGACTAGTAATTGTAACTGCCAGGAGAGCACGTTACAGCTAAACTCATCAAACACTGTTTATGAAAAGGCTGTCAAGGTGTACGATCAGTGTCTCTCACTTCTCCTTTCACTCTGTTCTTAACCACCTACAATCTGACTTCCAACCTTATTATTCCATTAAAACTGCTCTCTCCAAAGCTACTAATCAACACTTAGTTGTAAAATCAAATAAAAGCCCAGCCTGGGAAGTATGCCTTCTCCCAGACTCTTTGGAGCCTGGGAAACCCCCATCTCTCTTCTTTTGCAGATCAAAGGAGACACAGTTTCAGTGACTATTTTACAGTTAAAGAGGACACATTTTTTCACAGAGTTCTCCCCGTCATCACCACATCCCTACTCTATAAACTTCAGTGGCTCCCTACTGCTTTCAGAATTAAATACGAAATATTCTGTTTTGCATCCCCTCTTACTTTTCCAAACTTCTTTTATCTTATTTGCTCTTTAATGGCCTCTTGCCATTGGCTGTTGTTCCCCATTCCTGGAACATTTTCCCTTTTCAACTCCTCTTACTCGCTTCCCTGACTTCCTTTGAGTTCTTCCCCAAATCCCATCTTTTAGAGCAAGCCTTTTCCAAACTCTCCTAATTCTAGTATCTTCTTACTGTTAATTATTTCCTATTTATCCCCTCTACAGCTTGTTTGTATGTATTTGTTTGCATGCTCTCTCTCCCCATTGGATTGTAAGCTCATTGAGGGCTACCACTTTATTTTGTCTCTTTTTGTATCCTCAGTGCTTAGCTCAATACCTCGAATATAACAGGTGTTTAATAAATGTTGATTGATTGACTGAAAGGATAAGAAGAAACAGTTATCAAAAGATCAACAACTTTATGAAAAATGTTCTGATTCACTCAGAATAAGAGAAATGAAAATAAAAACAACTCTGAGGTTCTCTCTCCCATCAGACAGATTGACCAGGACGGTCAAAAAGGAAAATGAACATTACACAAGTTGTTGGGGGAGAAACACTGACATTCATTAAGTAGGAGTGGGAAGGCATCGTGGAGCCTCGGCCTAGGATTGTGGAGATGCCATGGGAGATGGCAGTGGCCGGGACATGACTATGGGCACTGTTTTCGGGGTCTTGGTTTTATCATTTTTATAAAAGGGGGATTGAACTCAATGACCCTTAAGGTGTCTTCCAACAGGAAATCTGAAATTCTAATGCTCTGCTGGTGGTGTTGAGTTGTTCCAACCATTCTGGAATGTAATTTGGACCTATACCCAAGAAGTAACTGCGCAGTGCTTACTTTGATCAAATGATAGCACTAACAGAAAGATTAAAAAGACAAAAAGAGAAAAAGGTCTCCTATATATAAAATATTTGTGGTCAGGAAAAAAACATTTATTAAGCACCTACTATGTGCCTAACACCATGGGAAGCACTAGGGATACAAAGAAAGGGAAAAACAATGTGAGCTTCCAGAAGTTCACAATCTAATCTGTGAGATACATGCAAATAAAGTACGTTGAAGATATGTATGATGCAAATAGAAAATGGTCTCAGAAGGAAGGTCCTCTTCCAGAGGTAGGATTTTGCAAACCTTTAAGGTTTGCAAAAGCACTTTACAAATATTTATATTTGTATAAAAATATAAAAATTTACTAATATTAGCTCAAATTTTATTTCATATTAATGTTTTTAAAAAACTATATACATGGTGAAGATTTATAATTTCATATACAGTCTCCTTTTTCTTTTTTTATACGGAAATGTCCATTTGTTGATTTTTGACAAATTTGTAACAATAAAACAGGAAAAAAATATTGGAACTTGTTATTTGAGGTCCTACACTAGGTTCTGTGGGTTATAACATAGTTGTATAAGGCAAAAATCTCAGCCCTCAAAAAGTTTACACAAAGTATATTACCAAAAAAAGCCATCAGGAAGAGAGAGAAAGAGAAACTCCATTTAAAATAATGAGACACTCAATTAAACTATATAAACTAGAATTTCAGGTCTAGGAAAAGTTTGTGGGGAGGGAGAAAGAAGGAATGAAAAATAAATTTACCACCTCAATACCCTCCAAACCAATGGTTCCTTCTTGACAGACCCTAAAAACAAAAGCATCTCTTGCCTCTAAAGTGTCCCATCTGGATTCCCCCTCCCTGAAAAAAGATTCTCTCATTCTGTTTGCCTTGGAATTCAAACCCCACTTCTCCTACACACATCATTTTAGCCCACCTTTCCAGTTAACTTCCCATCCCTCACCCATGTATTAGGGACACCAAAAATTTCTCTTACTCTCATCAGAATTGACTCAAAGAAGAAATAGCATATGTACTCAATAGGTGTATAGAAATCTATCTTATTTTGCAGGAAAATAGGAAGGGAATGGGATTATAGAGAGGGGGAAAAGATGATAAAAGAGAGGGCATATTGGGGAGGGACTGGTCAGTAGCAAAACACTTTTGAGGAGACACTGGGGTCAAGGAGAAAGAGAATAAATGGTGGAAATACAGTTAGCCAGAGTAATTATAAAAAAGAATTTCAAAGCAAGCTACTCTAAGACCTCATTTCTCAAGCATAGCGGCAACTGAGTCAAATTTATTTAAAAAAAAAAAAAAAAAAACTATGCCCTAATTGATAAATGATCAAAGATATGCTCTGTCCCCAAGGGCTATACATTCATGCATATATCCTTTGACCTAACAGCACTACTAATTGGTATGAATACCAAAAGAGATTCATAGAAATAAAAGGAAAATACAAAAAAATATTCATAGCAACTTTCTTCTCTGGGCAAAAAAAAAAAAAGGAAATTGAGAGGATGCCCATCAATTGGGGGAATAGCTCAATAAACTATGGTGTGTTTTTATGATGAAATATTTCTCTCTGGGAAATGATGAGCAGGATGCTCTCAGGGGGAAAAAAGACCTGGAAAGTTCTCCATTAATTCAAGCCAAGTAAAATATACTACATACAAAGTAATAGTAATGTCTCGAATGACCAGCTGAAAATGACTTTGCTATTCTCAGTAGTACAATGATTCATGTCTGCTCAGAATTCAGAAAAATCCTATTCCTACCCACAGAAGGAACTGGCTGTATCTGAATACAGATTGAAGCATTTTCTCTTTCTCTTTCTTTTTTAAATTTGACTTTTCTTGAGAGTTTTTGTTTTCATTAGAGTGAGAGATCTATGTTATTTTTTTTCCACAACTTGATTTTTATGGAAATGTTTTGCATAATTTCACAAGTAGTTTCTTAATTGTGAGTGGGGATGAGGGAGAGAACCTAGAACTCAAACAATTTTTAAAAATTGTTTTGAATATAACTGAGGGAAAATATTAAATAAATAAAGTTTTTTTGTTTTTTTTTTAGTTTTCAACTTTTATCCTTGAAAAATATTGTATTCCAAGTGTTTCTCCTTCCCTCCTTACTTTTTCCCCTTCCTAGACAGCAAATAATCCAATATAGGTTAAATATGTGCAATTTTTCTAAACATACTTCCACATTTATCATGCTGCACAAGAAAAATCAGATCAAAAGGGAAAAAATGAAAGAAAAACAAATAAGCAAACAATAACAACAAAAGATAAAAATGTTGTGATTCATATTCAGTTCCTATGGTCTTCTGTCTAAATGCAAATGACACTCTTCATCACAAGTCTATTAGAATTGGCCCTGAATCACCTAATTGTAAAAAAGAGACATATTCTTCAGAGTTGATCATTGCATAATTTTGTTGCTTCTATGTACAATGTTCTCTTAGTTCTACTTACTTTACATAGCATCAGTTCATGTAAGTCTCTCCAGGCCTTTCTGAAATCAGCCACCTGATCATTTCTTATAGAATAATAATATTCCGTTACATTCAAATACCAAATTATTCAGCCATTCCCAAACTGCCTCTACTCAGTTTCCAGTTTTTTTGCCACTACAAAAAGGGCTGTACAAATAATAATTATAATTATAATGATGATGATGATGATGATGTAAAACCAATCCAACCCATGAACCAACTGTGACTTAGAGTAAATGAAATAAACATACACATACATATATACATCATAACCTTACACCCTAAAGAAGAGAGGAATAATGTTCATCTTGTCACACATTTTCCTTGATCAATGGCACTGGTGATAAAAGGTTTTACCAAAAATGTATCCATTCACATTATGTTTACTTCATTTTAGCATCCTGATTTTTATTTTTTTTTATTATATATATATATTTTATAATATTATCCCTTGTATTCAATAAATAAAGTTTTTAAAAATCAAGTAAAAAAAAATTTCAGGTTCTTTAAATACACAAGAAAACCTAGAGATGTGCTGCACTCTGCCCCAGTCTGTCCAAGGGAAAGGGAATGCAGGGTGTGGCCACACACAAACACACACACACCTTTCTGGATGATATAAGAAGCTGTCTTGGGGTCCCAGCAAAGACTGACAATCACCGGGGCATAAAAAGGGTAAGAAAGGAGATGGGAGCAGGTAGCAGAGGGAGAGCAGAATAAATATCTGGGTTCTGGATTTGTGGGAATAGACATAATTGGACTGGAAGGATTGTTGCAGGGGAGAAGCTGAGCAGCAAAACAGAGACGGGATCCTTGCAATTCCACATGTGTTTCAGGGGATCATGGCAGCAGAGAAAGGATCCCCAGGTGTGGTGGGCTTACTGGTCCTTGGAAATATCATCATCCTGGTAAATAGATCCCAGTGCCCTTTATCTCTCTGTCTTCTCGTAGGGGATACAAAAACTGACGATTTGGGGAGCTAAAAATGGATTATGGGAAAGAGAAGAGGAAATTCCAGGGCACAGGGATTAATGGGGCAATACTGAGTGAGAGGCAAGACCTTGGATTTTGCGGATCCCTTTGCCCTATCGCCAACTGCCCAGAACCTTCATTTGGCAATGATGAAATTCTTAGCAAGGGATTTAAGTTAGTATAAAGGGGAAACAGGATTAGCTGAGTGAAAGAAAAAAAATTACATCGATCTGGTTGCTCTGCAGTCTGATAATATGGAATCATATTCATGAAAACAGGGGAGAATGGATATATATATATATATATGCTCAAATGTGGTCTGAATATATCAAAAAAACAGGGCAGGTGACATAAGGCATTACAGGGGGCATTAAAAGAAGATTAGGGGAATAGGTAGCAGCAAGGCTTGTGGTCACTAATTATTGTTGAATGGTTGGAGTTAGGGGCATGGGGGATTTCAAGGGGCACCAAAGGGGCTGAGAGACTCCGTGTGCCTGTTTGGTCCCTTGGTCTAGATGTCAGGCCTGGCGCTGTTTGCGGAGACTGTCTGGGTGACGGCCGATCAGTACCGGGTCTACCCCCTGCTCGGGGTCTCTGGCAAGGATGACGTCTTCGCAGGGGCCTGGATTGCCATTTTCACCGGCTTCTCCTTTTTTGTGGTGGCCAGCTTTGGCATAGGAGCAGCGCTGTGCCACAGCCGAGGAATGCTTCTCACGGTCAGGAGTGGGGGTGGGGAGGGAAATGGGTAATAGCAGAAATGGCCTTTAGTTGGAGCCTTCCCTTCTCTCCAATGGGATTAATTCCAAAAGCCTGTGAACCACAGTTTGCTGATCCAATTCCAGTTAGCCATTCCCATCTGAATCCATTCCCTTTTAAATGGAACCATCTAAACATGACCCCAAACCAGCCTCCTCGGGGCTCCCCCCGTGCCAGCTCCTGTTCCCTTCCTTTTTGACTTTCTTCTGTCTCCTCTCTAGTACCTGGTATTAATGCTGATTGTCTATGTGTTTGAATGTGCCTCAAGCATCACGTCATATACCCACAGAGACTATGTGAGCACCCAGGAGGATTGAAGGGGTGGGGGAAAGGGGACAGAGGGCGTTTGTGGAGGGAGACTGGAAATATGGGGTCAGAGCAGGGAGTCTTAACTTAGAGTCTGTGACTTTGTAGTTTAAAAGATTTTAATAATTACTGCCAGTAAGGGACATTTTGTTTTGTGCATTTAATAACATGATTGTGGATTAGGAAGGGACCTGCAGGTCACCGATTTCCCAAGGGGTCCAGGACACAAGGGGTTAAGGACCCCTCTGGAGGCAGGTGCAGGGCAGAGCAGGGAGAGGGGCGAGAATGAACTCCCAGAGGAACTTTCCCCTCCTGGTTCTAGGGAAGCGCCCATTCTTCTGCCTCGCTGCTTCTTCTTCTTACTACAGATGGTGTCCAACCCGGCCCTCATTACCAAACAGATGCTGACATTCTACAATGCTCCCACGGACCAGGGCCAGGAACTGACTCGTTTCTGGGATCGAGTCATGATTGAGGTGAGGGCGTTCTTGGTGGGCACGAGGGTGACGCGGGAATCCAGAAGTTGGGGTGTTAACCTCGGATACCTAGCTTTTGAAACCCAAGTTTGTGCCCCATACTGGTCCTCATTAAATGGAGTCTCTTGTCCTATGCCATTTCCCCCTGCCTCCCCTGCCTGTCTTTCCAGCAACAATGCTGTGGTACCTCAGGGCCCCTCGACTGGGTGAACTTCACATCAGCCTTCCGGGACGCCACCCCAGAGGTCGACTTCCCCTGGCCCCCATTGTGTTGCCGTAGGGATGCCAACTTCAACCCTCTCAACGAGGAGGGATGTCGGCTTGGCCACCAAGATTACCTCTTCACCAAGGTACCAACAGACCTTGCCTTTCAATCCACCGTTGCTTTTTTTTTTTTTCCCCCTATCAATCACCTTATGCATAGATACATATGTCCCCAAATTACATATTAAACAATATTTACTTTTTTTAAAGTTTTGCATTCTAAATGTTATCTCTCCCTTCTCCCTGAGATGGTAAGCAATCAGATATTGGTTATCGATGTGGGATCATTTCATATTAGTCATTTTGCATGATGTGAATAAAAGGAAAAAAGGAAAGGTGAAAATAGCACTCTTCCGTTCGTATTCAAACAAGTCAGTTCTTTTTCTGGGAGAATAGCAAGCTTCGTCCTAAGTCCCTCGAATCACTGTATTGCTTGGAAGCATTAGGAGTTCTTCACCGAGTAATCTTGCTGTTACCGTGTGCGAGGTTCCCTGGTTCTGGTCACTTCACTTTGCATCAGTTCATGCTCTTCGAGGTTTTTCTGAAACCATTTCTCATAGCGCAGTAATATCCCACGGCTTGCTGGGCCATTCCCCAGCTGGGGGGTCCCTTCGATGTCTCCTTCCTAGCCATCCCAGAAAGTGTTGCTGTAAGTTCACCTCGCCGTTGCTTCAGCTCCCTCCCCAACGCTTTCCCTGCAGGGCTGCTTTGAGCATCTTGGCCACGCCATCGACAGCTACACCTGGGGTATCTCTTGGTTTGGATTTGCCATCCTTATGTGGACGGTGAGAGGAAAAGCCAAGATTTGGGAAAGCAAAAGCCCGTCTTGAAGGGTGCTGGGAAGGGGGTGCTTAAGAAATTGGGGGAAGTTGGAATTAATCGTTATTTCTCCATTCCAAGAGCCCCTTCTCCCTCTCCGCTGGGGGCTGGGCGGAGGCAGAGCACGTGCTCCTCACTCCTGTCTCCTTCCTCAGCTCCCCGTGATGCTGCTGGCCATGTACTACTACACGGTACTCTGAGACCCTCCCGGAAGCAGTCCCCCTTCCCCAGAAGCATCACCCCTTCCTGCTGGGCCCCACCGATGGCTCCTTGGAAAGAGATTCCCCCCGAACTCTCCCTCATTTGTTCCTCTCTCTCCAATTCCTCCTCCCGGTTTTGGGGTTCTCTTACATTCCCTTTCTTCCTCCGCCCCAAGCATCCCTAGTTCCCACTAAGTCATGGAGCCTTTCCTCGTCTGCCTGACCTATTTTGTATGGAATAAAGACTTCTTTTTCTCCTTCTGCGCCGGTTTGTTCTGGCTGGCAGGCTCTGGGGCTGAAGAGCGGGCGGGGGAGGGAGAGGTAGCTTGGTCCGTGCCCTCCTCCTTGACTTCCAGTTTGGCTGCATTCCCTCAGGTCCGAGAGGGGCTGAGCAGTCACGTGCTGGGCCCTGGACGAGTAGAACAGGTTTGCCAGTTTCTCGTTCCCGTTAGGAGAGCTCCGCGCCGCGGAGGAGAGATGAGTGAGAAAGGGGAGTGGAGCAGAGGGGAGGGAGCCGTCTCAGCCCAGTGCGCCTGGAGGGGGAGGGGGAGCACAGGGCTCAGGGCTTAGGCAAGGGTCCGAAAGGGGCGACCTCTGTTTTCTGGAATAAGCACAGGAGGAGGGGCTTACGGGAATTAACTCAGGCCGAGGATAACTTGATGACTGGCTGATGGACACTTGTTTCACTAATTAGTTTCATTAAATTAATTAAACTCATTAATTAATAATTATTTTCATTAAATCTCCTTAGTAACGATTGGAATCGGACTGGCCAGTCGAATGACAACATTTTGGGGGGGGGGTGCAGAGAGAAACCAGGTTATAGCTGGTATGGGGTTGGATATTTCCTGGAGGATTTCAGAATATGCGGCTCAAAAGGCTGGAACTTGTGGCTCATGTCAGGGATGCTCCATGGCTACGGCATTGAGGCAAGGCTGCGTGTCATAGGGAAAGATGGTCCGAGTTCGGTGGAGGAAGCCAAAGGGCAAAGAGAAGGGAAAGATCTGATGAGCCCCGTGGACCAATCGCATCCCGGCCCCAGCCCTGGTTCCTCAAACCTCTCCCTGGCCTCACCCCCTTTTCCCAAGAGCGGCTGCTCAGGAGGGCTTGGACCCGGATCATCCGTCCCGTGTGACAGAGCAGGGCTTCCCCAACCCTGCAGCCCTTGTCCCATCTGAGCCCCAAAGCTGCCCTGCCCAACAGGGAGCCCCTTTTACAGGTGAGCATGCGCATAGATCCCGCAGAGGCCCCGGGGCTGCAGGTCCCAGAAGCAGGGACTTCCCAGCCAGGGGGAGCTTTCTCTCCCTTCTCTCCCTCTTCTCTCCCGGCTTGCCCTCTGGGCCCAGGGAGCCGCCGGCTCAGTGAAGAAGGGAGCAGGGGCCCGCGCGGATGGGCAGCAGAGAGGCAGGGGAATGGATGGGACATTTGGGAGGCGCTTCTTTCCACGCCGGGAAGCCACAGTCAGGCTGATGAAACGAGAGAGAATCTGCCCTGGGAGTTGAGGACACAAGATGGGAACCCTTGCTGGGGGCCTCTCCAAGTTCAGCGCCAAGAGATCCTTATGGGGGGCAGGGACCCCGCGAGCTGCACACTGCCCTCTCTGCACGTTGTATGACGCACGCTACACGATGCATGCTGCACGCGATCTGATGCACTGCACACTGCTCATTACCTGCTACATTATGCATGCTGCACGCGATCTGATGCACTGCACACTGCTCATTACCTGCTACACGATGCATGCTGCACGCGATCTGATGCACTGCACACTGCTCATTACCTGCTACACGATGCATGCTGCACGCGATCTGATGCACTGCACACTGCTCATTACCTGCTACACGATGCATGCTGCACGCGATCTGATGCACTGCACACTGCTCATTACCTGCTACACGATGCATGCTGCACGCGATCTGATGCACTGCACACGACACACTACCTGCTACAAGATGCATTCTGCATGCTGCATGTGATCTGATGCACTGCACGGTGCACGCTACCTGCTATATGAAGCTCTCGGCATGCTGCACCACGCACGGTCCACGGCTGGCCGGGCTTTGCCTGTCATTCTTCCAACAGCTTCCATGTGAAGCGTACAATCCCTTCTGCACCTCGTGCTGAAATTGGCATAGGGACCCTTGGGACTGCGGAAGCGAGGCCCGCCACGAGAAGCTGCTTAATGCAGCGGAAAGAGCAGCGGACTCCCTATCTGTCGATCAAAAGGAAGGGACGGCCTAGATGGGTCGGAGAGCCCTCCTTCGCCTCTGCCTCCTTTTTCTGCTCCTCTCTGGGGACCCGAGCCTGCTTCCCTCCGGCCGAGGCAGGAGAAGGGGATGCCGGGACATACACCTCTTTTACCTATTGACCCGGACAACTTCCAATCCGTCACTTGACGGGAAGCCAGTTTTACAGCAAAACAAAGAGTCTCCGCCTCCCCTTTGACTCACCTCGGCCAATAGGGAAAAGAGGCACGAGTTCTGCAACCAATCAGAGGTAGCAGTGAGGGCAGCCTCCTCCTATCTCTTTCCCACCTCCTCTCCCTCACGTGCCCTGAGGTGCAAGCTCCTCGACCAATCACAGAGGGGACCGTTCATCTTGGCGGGAAAGAAACCTCTGTCACCATTTCGACCACTCTAACCTGAGAGGAAGGGTGGTGGCAGGACCCACAACAGGACACGGCCAAACTATCCCGGAAGAGCTTTTCGATGACTTCAGGACTCTCACGGCACTTTGGGACTAAGCTTGGAGAGACCCATCCCTCCTTCCCTCCCCCTCTCTGTCGTTCTCCACCAACCGCCACAGCGCGGGAGCGAGCCTGGGAGAAAAGGCGGGAAAGGGCCCAACGGCGAGAGGCCGTTATGGGAACGCGGCGGCGGCGGCGAGGCCCGGGAGCGGAGGCCCGGCTCGACTAGGGAGCCGCGGAGCAGAGGACGAGGAGGAGGCGAGGCCGTGGCGGTGAGGTCTCCAAATTTTAAATTCCTTCCTTCCCTATGATTGGGACGAGGCCGGGACGGTGTGGGAGGGGACGCCCGGAGAGCCTCCTTATGGGGGGAGGGGGAGGAGTCGAGAGCCTTCTTGTGTGGGGTAGGGGCGGAGAGCCTTGATGTGGGGGGGGGGAGGTCGGGACAGCCTCAGTGTGGGGGGGGACGGAGAGCCTCGCTCTGTGTGTGGGGGTGAGGGGGCCTCAGAGAGTCTAGATGGAGGTGGGACCGAGAGCGGGAGGGGGAGGGGAGACGTGATGGCAGCGGTGCATCAAAGGCGGTGGTGGTTGTAGAGAGTCTCTGAGGTGCCATGGGGGGAGGGGGTCTCCTCCGTGACCTCGGAGCACCTTCTCCCTAGCTCTGGGCCTCTTGGTTCTGGGGCGTCTGTGGCCTGGAATGCCGCCCTTGTCCCCATTCTCCGCCCCCTGTTGCTGGAGCTTCGGAGACTGCCGGGACGCGCAGCACGGTCTCGGCGGCGGAAGGCAGGAGCTAGGCTTTCTGCCCGACTTGGCCCCCAGGGCTAGCTCGCAGAAGGACTTGTGACGGATGTGCGCATCTGGGAAATGTGTGGCTCCAAAGGAGCGGCGAATGGGGGCAAAGGGCAAACACGAAACCTGAGCCCTGATGGAGCAGAAGGCAGCTCGAAATTGGCAGCTTTGGAGAAGGGAGCTGCCCACGTGCAGGGGGCTGCTTTCGGGTCCTCTCAGGGCTTCCTCGTGTGCTTCCAACCTTCCCTAAACCGGCTGCCTCTCCAGGGGCTGAGAGGCTCCTAACTGCTGGCTTCCTGGTCCCTCTTGGCCCATCCACTCTAGATCTTTGTCCTGACTCTGTCCCCACCCCGGACATTAACTGTGTTCCCCAGTCTCTGTCCTCGGCCCTGTTCTCATCCCATTTCTCTCGGCACCTCACCGTCTTCCAAGGGTCTAATCGCTTTCTCTGTACCAGTGGCACAGACGATTAGGATTATATCCAGCCCTAGTTTGTCCCCTGAGCTTCCTGCATTGCGAATTTTAAGCTGAATGACCCAAAGATCCAAACTCAACAAGTCCAAAACAGAATTTACTGATTTCCCCCTAAATCTCATCTTCTAAACTTATTTCTGTTGAAGAGATCACCATTTTTCTAGGTTTTTGTAACCTTGGTATTATCCTTGCTCCTTCTCTCTCTGCCACCTGAGTTATCCGCTCACTCGCTAATGTCATGCTGTTCCTACCTCTAACCCATCTCTTGTATCTGGACCACAGGACCGGACCATCTTGGGCCATTATAACAGCATCCTAATTGATTTCTTTGCTTCAAATATCTCCTCACTGGAGCCTATCCTCCACACTGCTGCCAAAGCGTTTCCTTAAGTATATCTCTGATATCACTCAGTCCTCCTCAATCAGCTCCAGGATCTCACTATTTCCTTTAGGATAACCTACATGTT
This sequence comes from Sminthopsis crassicaudata, assembly GCF_048593235.1. NCBI lineage: Eukaryota > Metazoa > Chordata > Mammalia > Dasyuromorphia > Dasyuridae > Sminthopsis > Sminthopsis crassicaudata. The sequence continues at coordinate 636,917,174 of NC_133619.1, read as the reverse complement.
ACTCTCTTTAACTTCTAAAAGCTTTGCATAACTTGGCTCCAACTTCTCTTGACAGTTTACTTCCCTTTCTATACTTTGCAACACAATCAAAATGACTTGTTTCTCACCCATGGCCCTCTACCTCCTATCTTCTGTCTTTTTTCATCTTTGCGAGTTCAAATCTGGCCTCATTTACCAGCTGTGTGACCCTGGAAACGTCATTTAACCTGATTTGTTTCAGTTTCCTTATCTATAAAATAAGCTGGAGGTGGAAATGGCAATTCCACCTCAGATCTCTGCCAAGACCACCCTAAATGGGATCACAGAGAATCAGATAAGACAGAAAAACAATAAAAACAAATGCACCTAATCAAGCAAAACGAATTCCCACATTGCATGTATACAACAATATAGGTCTCATTTTGAATCTTGAGCCCATCTTGACGCTTTATGGTTCATAATTGGTACTCTGACGTTGGAGATGCCAGATCATAGTTAATAAGTCTTTCAAAGTTATTTTTCTTTACATTATTCTGTGTATAAATCTAAACAAAAATTGTCTTCTTGGTTCTGCTCACTTCTCAGGTTTGTTTGGCTTTTTGAAATCATGCTTCTAACCATTTTTTTTTTTTGGCACTATAGTATTCCATTGCATTTATTTATATATCATAATTTGTTCAGCCATTCTTCAATTAATGGACAGCCTGTTAGCAACCACTATTTTATCACTATAAATATTTTTGTACCTATAGATTATTTTCTTCTTTCTTTGATTTCTGAGGTTATAGGCCTAGTAACAGTATTAGCCATAATTCCAAATTGCTTTCCAGAATGGCTAGATAAGTCCACACAGTCACCAGTAATGCAGTAATGTGTATGTTTTCCGAGAGTCTCTTGGAACAGTTGTTGTTTTCTTTTTTTTCCCCCTCTTTCTTTCCTCATCTTTTACTGTTGGGTATGCAGTAAAGCTGAAGTTGGCTCAAATTGAATTTTTAATGATTTAATTTTTAATTAATGATTTAGAGTATTTTTATATGGTAATTGATAGCTTGGATGCTTTTCCTTTTAAAATTGCCTATTCATAGCCTTTCATCATTTATCAATTGGGAAATGCTTGTTCTTATAAATTTGAATCTATTTTATATATATGTATATATATCTCTTGGAAATGAGACTTTTTTCAGAGAATCTTTCTGCAAACTTTTCCTTCGTTAATTGCTTTTCTTCTCATTTTAACTTCATTTTATCGATTTTGCAAAAACTTTAATTTTATGTAACTAAAATTGTCTATTTCGTCTTCAATGATCCACTCTAGCTCTTTGGTTATGAACTCTTACCCTAACCTTACACCTGAAAGCTAAATTATTCTTTTCTCCTCTAGTTTGTTTGTAATATTTCCTAAGTAATATACCCATTTTTAGTTCATCAGCATAAGATATTGATTTATATGTTATATACCAAATGGCTTTTCAGTTTTCATAGAAGTTTTTACTAGTGATTCCTTATCTTAGAAGTTGGAATTTAGATTACTATGTTTACTTGCATCTGTATGTTATATACCTAATCTGTTATTGATAGACCTTTCTATTTTTTAGCCAGTACCAAATGTTTTGACTATACCTGTTATATTGTACCATTTGAAATCTAGTGTTGCTAGAGCTTTATAATTCTTACTTTTTCTTTCTTTTTTTTTTTGGTTACTTCCCTTGAGATTATTGCTAAGTGGCATTAAATGTAGTATCTTGTGACCATATCTGAACCTCTAGGAATGTAATGGTACAGCCCAGGCATGGCTCACCTATACCAAGTTGCAATTATTATGTTGCAATTTAATGAAAGAAGTAAGTTACATCCCTTTTCTGGTACACTCTGGATCAACTTACTAGGAGTCAAACATTTCCATTTACCTTCATGGAACTTTATGGCCAATTTTTTTTTTTTTTTCTCTAAAAGATCTAAGAAGACATCTTTTTTTTTTTTTTTTTTTTTTTTTTTTTTTTGCAAAATAGATGTATTTCTTTCTTTTATTTTTTTTTGTTTTAGTTTTTGCTGAGGCAATCAGGGTTAAGTGACTTGCCCAGGGTACACAGTTAGGAAGTGTTAAGGCCATATTTGAACTCAAATCCTCCTGACTTCAAGGTTAGTGCTCTATCCACTGCACCAAAATAGATGTATTTCTGAGAAAGGATAAATGTAAACTGAACTTCTGTAAACTCAGTCCTACTTTGCATGGTCTGTCATTAATTATTTAAATAATATTTATGGTAAATCTTTTTTTACTGAAGAATCTTTGTATAACAAATAGCAAACCAGTCAGTTTGCAAGCATTTATTAAATCATTCCTTCAGCTAGCTAACTACCTTTTATATACCATATGTTGTATTAAGTTCTGGTTAATGGCTAAGAAATACTTGCAGTCCCTGATCTCAAGGGACTCACAGTTTAATGGAAAACTAAATACATGCAAAATAAATTGGGGAAGTAATCTTAGGAAAATCACTGAGATTAAGAATCAGGAAAGGCTTTTAATAGAAGGTGAGATTTTTTAACACACTTAAAGGAAGGCAGGTACTTTTCTGAAGAGTAAGGAGAAAAAGAAAGAAAAACACTCTTGTCCTTCAAGGAACTCATATTTTAATGGAGACATCACCTTGTTATTAAACAGATACATAGAGGTTATATACAGAGGAGATGGAAGGCAATCTGAGAAGAGAAGTCAGGGGGGGGGGAGGGTAAGAGGGATTGAGACAAAGAAAGACCTCCTGAAGGAGGTGAAATTTGAACCAAATTTTGAAGGAAGCCAAGGAAACCGAGTCAGAAGATGAGGGAGAAGATCATTTTAGTCAAATGGTGACAGCTAGTGAAAACTCAAAGAGATGGTGTTCAGTTTAAGGGATCTAGTATAGCTAGATCTTAAAGTGTGTAGAAGATACAGTGTTAAAAAAAAAAAAAAAAAAAGACTGAAAAGGGAGGAAAGAGCCAGATTACTTTAAATGTACTTTAAATGACAAAAAAAGAGCACTTTCTATTTGATTCTTAATATAAGTGGAGTTCACTGAGATGATAGCATCAGGCCTACAGTTGAAAACAAGAATACCTCATTTGGCTCTGTGAACTTTTTAAATATTTTGATAACTATTTCAAGATAATAGTATTTCTTTTTAGTCCTGTATACTTTATTTTATGCACTTAAAAACATTACCCTGCATTTATCAGATTGCCAAAGAGTCCTTGAAATAAAAAAATATATATTGAAAATCTTTGATTTAGAAAAGTCCTCTTGATGCCAAGTTGAAGATGGATTGGAATGGGGAAAAGACCTCTGACAAGGAGACCAGTTAGAAAGCTATTGCAATAGTCCAATTGAGGGATCCTGAACTAGGGTTCTGGTTATGTGACTGAAAAAAAAGGGTTTAGATGGGGAACCTATTGTAAAAGTAGAAATAACAAGATTTGGCAAAGTATTAGATATGTCGGTTGAGTGGGAATGAAAAGTTAAAGCCTTGGCAACTGGGAATGTAGTGGTGCCTGAACAGTAATAGGCAAATTAGAAAAAGAGTAGGATTTGGGGACTTGGGGAAGGTAAAGGTAATGAATTGTTCTGGATGTGTTGAATTTGAGGTGCCTACAGGATATTCAGTTCAAGATGTTCATTAGGCAGTTGGCAATGTAAATAAACTAGAGCTCAGGAGAGAATCTAGAGCTGGACAGAATTAAAGCAGGTTGTGCTCAAATGGTATGTTTTTTTTTATTGTAGTTCTTTGGAAGTTTGGGCTCCTATAGGTATGCTGTCAGTTTACCGAACCCCTTGACACAATGCATTTCAGGCTTGCATGGCACACTCCTGTTTAAGCTACCTTGATTCAAACCCATGTGAAATATTTCAAACTATGGAAAATGGTTGAGAAATACATTTGTGACCCACCTCCACCTCTTCCAGCGTACTTTTGCCTGCCTAGGTCCTTGCTTAGTACCCAATTTTAATCCTTATTTCCTCTTCCCATGAGGCTGAAGCTGGACTAGGTTCTCAGAATCTTGAGTTTCTGGCTTCCTCTCTAGGAAGATAGCAGAGTACTTAAATTCTTATTGAGAATGTGAGGGAAGTGAGAGTTTTCAGGGACAACTAGAGGCTCACCTTCAACCACATAAAATTTCCTGCCACTGTCCCAGAACATAATTAAGACTAACAAGGGCCTCAATGTATTACTGACTTCAAGGTGAGAAGCAAAGGGCCCTGATGGACATAGCTGGGGATATTAAGCTCCATTCGGACTCATATAATCTTTAAAGCTATAGGGGACTTATTTTATCCTTTGCTAGATATTTATCCATTTTATGGTGACTATGTGTATCTCCAAGTCTCTGGTCTGTGAATGCAGGTAATATCTCCACAGATCTATCTATTTAGCCCTAATCTTTCTGGTGAGCTTCAGTTCCACATAGCCAACTCCTTTTGGACATTATGAACTGAATTTCAGTTCTGTAGTATCTGAGTAAACTCAATAGATACAAATAGAACTCAAATTGTTCGCCAAACCCATTCCTCTTCAAAACTTCCATACTACTGCTGGAGGCACTATCATCCTTCCAGTCATCCTACTCAAAACTTCAGTATCATTCTCAGCTTTTCTCTCTCAGCCCCTATGGCCAATCCATTGCCACATCTTTTGATAACTTTTTCTACATCTTTTAAAAAGCTCTCTCCCCTCATGAAGCTACCATCTTAGTTCTTGTCCTCATCATTTCTTTCTTGTACTGTCAAAATAGCTTTTGTTAAACAACAAAATTGAAATTTGTTTTTTACATTTCTAAATTTGTCCATGTTCCTGTTCTTTCCCCTTTCCTAGAAATTCCCTATTACCCTTCTCCAAAAAAGAACCCCCCCAAAAATAAAATTTTCTACATGTTTTGTGGATCGTCTATTTCTATAATAGTGGGACAAGTGTTTTTCATATTTTTTTTGGGGGGTGGGAGCTGGTTATTTCCTTTCAGTTTAGATATTACTTGACTGAAATGGTTTCTTCCAAGAAAATAAACCAATATCTGTTGCTGAATCTAATGTCCTTTTCTCAGTCTTTGTCCTTGACCAATGCATTCAACATTGTTTATCAGCTCCTTCTCCTTCTGGGGGTATTCTGTTCCGAGTTTTTTGTCATTCTTTCTAGTTTCCTGATAAGACTCTTCTCAAGCTCCTTTGAAGGATCATGATCCTCATTCTGTTTTATTTCTTTCAGTGATCTCATCAGCTCCTGCAGGTTCAATAGGTTTTCTTCCTATGATTTCCTCCCCATCCCTGGACAATATTCAGCCCTCATCTCTTTCCTAAGCTCTGTCCCCACTTCAATTCAACCAGCAATTCTTCTCTCTCATGGATCTGTTAGACACTGCAATGAGTGCTACAGGAAGAGTTAAAGAAAATAATTTCTGCCCTTAAAGACCTGACACTCAATTGGCAGGAACAGATGGTAAGAATAAAATGGATATATTAGGCACTTAATATATGCTTATTGAATTGGGCACAGCTAGTTTGTGGCAGAACTAATATGAAAATCCTGTTCTACTCCTAGTCCAGTGGGATATGGGTCTTTACCCATGGGATTTCCTGTTCTCTGAGGTCTTGTGTCCATTAGAGGAGAGTCTCCTTGTTGTGTGTCACAGGCTCTATCCTGTGTCAGCATCCTAGGATCCCAGGGTGGTAATTCTTGCTCCTATTTGTAAAGGGGGGTCCCCTTTTCTTTGGGGACAGCCCCTAAAAATCTCTAGATCAAAAAAAGTTCTGAGTCACTGGCACATGATGCAGGGCACATATTGGGGGTAATGCTCCCCCCATATAATATTATCTCCCCAGTCTTTTTCCCAAGCTATCACAACTGTCCCTTTCCTTTTCTTATTTTCTCTCTTCTCCTATCTTTAGCATATTTTGGAGAGGATTCTCTGTGTCTGTATTCTGTGTATATGGACTTACTGATCAACATACTAAGTGTTCTGTGAGTGTGTCCCTTTATTTGGGTCTCTGGCTGTATCCATGAGTATGAGGCTATAGAGTCAAAAGCACAGGAATGGAAAATCTCTGAGGTTCAAGGGAGAGGCAAATGAATACAGATAGCCTATTTGCATTTTCCTTTTTCATTCTGACTCACATTCCCCCTCAACTGACTCAGAACCACTACTTTTTTCCCCTCACTGCACCTGCCTTTCCCCATCTTCTCTTCCAGTGCACACTCAATTTAATTATTCATGACAGGTAGAAGACAAACCAACTTTCTTGGAAGAAAGCAGAAAATGGAGAGAATATCTGGGAAAAAAAAAAGAAATTAGTCTAGATAATAACTCAAACATGAACTAATCAACCTTGTACAAGATACTGTGTTAGGTGATGTAGATAAAAGGACAAAATAGCCCACTCTCAAAAGAATTTTTCTGGGATGTGGGAAGGAGGTGGGACTATTAAAGCCATTCTTGTTCACAGCTGGGTGCTAGGAAGAAAGATGCATCTGGCAAAAGAGTTGGAGGGACAGGGGTCTGTCTGGTCCTAGGATGGGGCTTGTGGCAAGAAGTAGAACAAGAAAGCATAAGTAATTTGAGTTTTTCTTCTTCATCTTGTATCAGAAAGGACTGGCCGTACTTTTGGCCAGGAAGTAAAAGAAACTCTGAGGTGTGTGTGTGTGTGAGTAAGAGAGACAGAGAGGAGAGGGAAGGAGAGAGAGAGAGAACGAACATGCATGCTCGTATACTGAGACATTTCAAATCTACCCTGGAGCTTCTCTTCCAGAATTTGGTGGATATTTTAAAGTCAGGCCATCTGGTCAATATTTCTTTCCACCAACTGTGGAGTTTAGGCAATAAGGAACATTCTCATTAAGCAAATCTTGATCCAAAGGTATCCAATATGATTCAGCATGAGGGCTAAGATCATTTTGTATTTGACTTGTGTCCATGTCCCTTTCAAGGATATAAACAATTTCCATCTTTCTAACCCAGAGTCAGCTACAAACTTGCTGTCAACCCTAGGAAAAGGGTTCAAGGTCACAAAATAGGTGATCCTAGTAGCAAAAATTAATACTTGGCATATAATGGGGTGTGAAATTCTTCTTCTTGTACAAAAGCGAATAAGACTAGGATATCCAATAAGGGGCCCCAAGGGAAGTAGGTGGAGCCAACAGAAATTGAGATCTGGGGAGCAGAAGCTCCAAGAGCAGCTTAGAGGCTTGAATTGTTTATCTACAACTGGTAAGTAATCTACTTTCCCAACTCCACATTATACCTATTTCTAAAACCCATTTAATAGCCTCTGTATACTATCCAATACTCTATCCCCCTTTCCATGAAAATAATTTTGTCTCTGAAAGAGAATTTTATCCAGAGTATCCTCTTCTTTTTGTAAGAGACATGACTGTCACATTTCTTTATTCTCGTTTTTCCTTCACAAAATACTATATTTAAAGTAATTTGGAGCATTGGGCCTTTTCAATCTTTTCACCCTTCTCTGAACCTGGGAAATAATAGCCTTCATCCCCACAAATGTCTTTTTTTGTCTTTAATGAAAATCTCCCTTCCGTCTTGTTTTTTTCTTCTTTTTGGTTTCTGATCTTCCCTGAGTTGGTCTTTTCGATCTCCCAAACTCAGTTTCTCCTTTCTCATGACTCCTTTAGAAGCTCATCCCCTTTCTAATTGATTGCTGGGGAGTCCTCAGTTCTAGGGTTTTCCTTGTAAGTGTGGTGATCTTATTCCCCTGGAAATTCTGACCTCAAGCCTGATTGCATTTCTGTCACTAAGTATGGATTCCTTTCCACCTACCATCCAACTTCTAAAAGGAATGAATATTCAGTGACTGCTAGCTAGCTGTGCTTCCGGGTCAGTGATGGAGGAACTCCCAACTCCCTCAGTCTACCTCTTGTTTCATATTATTGGAATCCCGGCCCTGCTATCCTCTAGGGCTTCTGAAATCTTCCTATTACTTCCCTTAGTCCGAACTACAGAGGGACTGTACTTTACTGAGGGAGTCAATAATTCTGTTATGGTGTTTCCTCTCCCTAAAGTCCCTCAGTTAGATTTAGTTTCCATCTGCCCTAGCGCAGTTTTAACTCTTCCTCTCTTGGTAGGTGACAGAATTCTTCTCTTTTCAAGTTACTCATGTTTCAGGCCTAGGGACTCTGGTCCAACAACTCTCTCATTGGGCTTCTCCCCACCTGGCAGATTCTCTCCCTTGAGTTCCTGAGCCCATTCCCTAGACAGAGGGCAGTGGCCTTGCCTTCAGTGCAGCTGCCCAGCCCTCAGTGTGTACGGACTAGTTTGACCAGCAGCTACTTTAAGGGAAGCACTTTGTGACGCTGTGGTCAGTGTAGGATGCACAAGTTCCTAGGCCACACACAGCCTGGTGCTGGCAAACAGGAGCCAGCAGCTGGGCTGGAGAGGGCGATAGACCTCTAGGGCATTGGCCCTTCCATCTCTGCCCACTTTTTGCACTGTTGATGAGGAAACCCTGATGCTGAAGCCTGGAGAGCTGGGTCCTCTTCAAGATAGCCTGGGGCCCGGATACAGAGACCTTTGAAGTAGAAGTTCAGGAAGGTTCTTGGGAAAGAGGTCAAAAAGGGATATCAGGGCCTGGAATGGTAGGAGGACAAGAACCAACTAGAGAGGAAAGAGGAGGGGAAGGATGAATCCAAAAAGTTGGAATTGGGGATGCCCCTTAATGATGGGCAGAGGTCAAGCACATCTCCCAGAAGGTGGGAGAAGAACCACTGAGCCTGGAGGTGGTGCTGCTAAAAGCAGCAGGAGAATCTACCACAGAATGCAGCCACAGGCAGGGGCCCTTGGCAGAGACCCCTCCCCAAGTGTCTTCAGAGTCTGGGAACCTCCTAAGGCTGGCTAAGGAGGCCTCTTATCCCCATGCCCCCAGCAGCAGACCCCGCTGCTCAGAGGCCATGGGACCCCTTTCTCCCATAGCACTCCAGGGACTGGAGCCTGAGGAGAAATGTGACCTCGGTAACAGAGGTGAGTTCGTGGAGGGGGAATAAGAGGGAGGCTCTTGGGATGGAACATGGAGATGTCAGGAGCGGCCACGAAGGCACTTTTGCCTAGATAAAAGGCAGGAAAGAATCCACAGAGCGAGTGGCCTCTGGGAGCTGGAACACCCAAGCAGAGGCTTGGGTGCTTCCTCCCTCCCCTGCCCCGCTAAGTTCTCCCATTCCTGGCCTGGACTGGGCACCTCTCATTTACTGGCAGGCCAAGCCCCTCGGATGGGCAGAGGGAAGACCCCGTGGCTTGAGCAGGTCCCTCTAACTGAGGATGGAGGCCGCCTCTGAGCGCAGGAGCAGGGCAGGTAAGAGTTGGGATCCCCACAGGCAGGCCCCGCCGTGCCCGCCCTGCCCCCTGGCGGCCAGTCCCAGGGACCTCCCAGAGCCCTCGGTGGACTTTCCCCCGGAGGCTGCTGCTCACCCCACGGCTTTAGCAGAGCCCGTGGCCCCCCCTCGGGGTCTCGGCCCAGACGAGGAAAGATGGAGACTCTTGCTGCAGAGCCCGGGCAGGTACTTGGTGTCTTGCCTCAGGGAATCCATGCTTTGCCCTCGACTTTGTGGGGGGCGGGGTCCTTCTGAGCAGGACAGAGCCAGGAGGCTGCTCCCCCTTCCCCTCCCGCCCCAATGGCCATACCTGGGCCTGGGCCCGGCCCGGCCTTCACCTGTGCTTCTCCGCCTTCCCTAGGGGAGAAGCCCTAATCTCGCCGCCTCCGCCCCCAGCGTTCCCGGGACTTCTGCAGCCAAGCACCTCGGGACACAGGGCACGGCCCCTTACCGGTGTCCACTGTGCCAGGCTAGCTGCCCCAACGCGGCTCCGAGGCGGGCCCACACTCGGAGCTGCCCACCGGGACAACTGCCCCCTGGATGGGCCGTCCAGGCCGCTTCCCTCTAGTCTTCCTCCGGACCTCGTCCCTCGTCTTCTCATTGCGCCCCCATTCTCTGGGGCCTTCTCTGGCCACAAACGGCACTGGAGCGGCGCGGCCAAGCCCGGAGATGGGGCGCTCTCCTCGGCTGCCTGCCTCAGTGCGGGCGCGCTGGCGCGGCCGGAGGGGATGCGGATAGGCAATAAAGCTGCCGGAGCCTCGGCTCTCGGAGGAGGAATAAGGAGGAAGAGGAAAAGCGTGTCCGACTTAGCGGTCCCACGCGAGCAGTCCCCCACCGTAGCGCCTGTGACCCCCGCCTCTCCAGACCCTCGGTCGCTTTCCTGGGGGACGGGGTCCGGGCTCCCCCCGCAGCGTCACCCGAGACCCTGGCAGTGGCGGGGGGAGGGAGGGCCCGCAGGAGGCGGAGATGCCTCTTACTCTAAGGAAGCGTCCAGCCGGCTCGGCACCACGAGCGGACCCGAAGGGTCTGGGGGCTTCCCGCGCTCGCCAAACTTTGGCAACGCAATCCCCGGGTGGAGGAAGTGGGCGTCTCCACGCGAAGCCGCCAGCCCAGCCCCCGGGGCCCCAGTGCGTGAGGGTCTGACGCCCTTTCCCCCAGTCCTTCCCTCCGCAAAACCGAGGAGGTTCGCTCTCCGTGTGCTTTATCGCTCCGCCCTTCTTTTCTTCCCTCTTGGCCACATTGCCCCCTGGGAGCTGTAGTCCGCGCTGCTAAGCTTGAGCCGGAAAGAACAATGGCGTTGGTGGGGAAGAAGGACCACATTTACCGGCGGCCTCCGAGCCCCCCATCGGCCTACCTCGTGCCCTCTAGTGACCTGCTCGGGAGCACGTAGTCGGCCACTCTCCGCCCCCGGCTCCTTTCCCTTAGCTAACGGAAGCGGGGAAGTGGAGGGACTACATTTCCCAGCGGCCCCCGCGCCGCACTTCTTTTGCTCCTCCCTGAGACCCCAGGCCTCCGTCTTCCCGGCGGGGAGTAGAAGGGGCCGGGCGGCGCGTCAAGCTCTAGCTCCCGTGGTGCCCCGCGGTGGTAGTGGTGGTGCTGGTGGTGGTGGAAGCGGTAGTGGTAGTGGAAGTAGTGGTGGTGCTGTTGCTACTGCTGCTGCTGCCAGAGGTGGAGGTGGAGGTGCTGGTGGAGGTGTTGGTAGGGCTGGGCTGGGCGCGCCGCTTCCCGCCGGCCGGGTCGGGGCGCTGTGGCGCTTATTATTGTCGTGCGCCGCGGGCTGCCCCGCCCCCTCCCCTCCCCCCGGTCCTGCGCCCGGGCCGCCCCTCCCCCCGCCTCCCCGGCCCCTCTCACGGTGCCAAGATGGCGGCGGCGGCGGGCGGCGGCGGTTGCCCGGGGCCTGGCTCGGCGCGGGGCCGCTTCCCGGGCCGGCCACGGGGCCCCGGCGGGGGCGGGGGCCGCTGCGGGCGGGGCGGCGGCGGGGAGCGGGCCCGGGTGGCCCTGCGGCGAGGCGGCGGCGGCGCGGCCGGGGCTGGAGGAGCGGAACCCGGCGAGGACACGGCCCTGCGCCGCCTGCTCGGCCTCCGCCGGGGCCTGCGCCGGTTCCGCCGTTTGTGGAAGGGACTGCACACTCGCCGGGGCCGGAGCCGGAGTCGGGGCCGGGGCCGTGGCCGGGCCGGCCTGCAAGAGGAGTCCGACCCGGGCCAGGGACAGGAGGAGGAGGAGGAGAGCAGCAGTGACGAGGAGAACGAGGAGGAGGAGGTGAGCCGGCTGGGGCGAGAGGGGCCGGCAGCGCCCCGGGGGAGGGGGGGAGGGACCTCCCCTCCCCCCGGGGCCGGAGAGCTGGGGAGGGGGCTGGCGTGGGGGAGGCCCTGCCCTGCCGGGGACGGAGTGGGGGCTGAAGGAAAGGGACCGGAGTTGGGGGACCGAGCCGAGGGCTCGGCCGCTAGGCTGGGGGTTGGGGTGGTGGTGACTGGCCAGCTCTTTTGGGGGGCTGGAGCTAAGGGGGAGCGCCCCATGAGTCCCGCCAGAGTCTGAGAAGCTCGGGGGGTTTGTGGGGGGGGGAGGGGACACACAGAGAACAGAGCGGGATGTCTTGGGATGCCCAGCCTCCGGGAGCTACTAGAAACGGCGTGGCTCTGGTGGGTGGAACCCTGGGTTGGGAAGACCCCAGGATCCTCCTCTCTTGAACGCCTTTAGCTTGCCCTGTGACCTTGGCCAAACTCCCTCCCGGCCTTGCCCATACCTCAGTTTCCCTGCCTTCTAATTTGGGGTGGGGAGGAAGGCATAAGCGAGACTCCTCCCAGGGAATTTGGTTGGGGAGATGTAAAGTGACAACCAGGAAGTGCGAGGTCTCCAAGGCTTGGCTGGCTGTAGATCCCACCCCTTCCCCCTCCCCCAGTCTGTGGGACTTTGTTCCGAGTTGCAGTTTGGGACTGTGGCTGCATCTTAGCCTGAGGGGCTCAGGAAGCTTGAGGTTGATTGCAATGTTTAGCCCGAGGGGCCGCGGAGCATTGTCCTGGTGTTGTGGGCTGCAGCCCAGCCGCATCCTGACCCTGTGTCTGTCTTTGGGGGGCTGAGTGCCCCGCTCTGCTTGAAGAGCTTTTCTGGACTGGAGCCACTTGTAGGCAAAGGCCACCTCGAGCCCCTGAGTTTAGGCTTATTCTGCTGAGTCCTAGCAGAAGCCATTCCTTTCTGGAGGGGCTCAGGGCCATGAATTGAGGAGAGGGAGCACAGGGAAGAATTGGAGCCTTCCTTGGCTCTTGCTTTGCTTTCCCAAATTTCTCCCGCTTTGGGGTTAGTGCAGGTGGAAGTGGGGTACAACCTAATGCGGGGGTCAAGCGGAGGAGGGTTCATTGGCACTGACTACTCCCTTCACTCCTGGTCCCCTCCATCAGGAGGAGTTTCTGGGTTTCCACTCAGATGAAGATGTGGCCCCCAGTTCCCTGCGCTCTGCGCTTCGGTCCCAGCAAGGTGAGTGAGGGGCAGAGACTTTCCAACCCTCTAGAAAAGCATCTCCATAACGGGTCCCAATCACGCACCAGCTCCAGCTCCTGCCTCCTCGTGCTTTGGGTTCACCGTTATCCATCTCCACAAACGACCACTCTCCCCACAGGTGGAACCCCCAGAGGCCGGGGCCGCAAACACAGGACCACCCCCCCTCCACCTCCCCGCCCAGCCGAAGTGGCCCTTCCCCCCCAGAAGGCCCCGTCCCGGAGACGGGGCGAGACTGGCAAAGAGCGGATGGTGCAGGTACTGGCTGAGCTGCTTCAGCGGGCCCAGGCCCCGCCAAGTCCCCGGGGCCGAGTCTCCGAATCTCCCACCCCTCGGCGGCCTCGAGGCCGGCCACCGGGCTCTTGTAAGAAGAAGAAGCTGCCAGCGGTGGCAGCGGCGGCTCCCAAGGCCGTGGCGACTCCCAAGGCCACGCTCCCCATAGTCCCGGGAAGTCGACGTGCTGGGGCCTGGAAACACCGAGAGGCCACCGGCCCCGGGAGCCACAAAAGAGGGGACTCGGGCCGAGGGGGCCGAGGAGGTAGGGGCCGTGGCCGGGGGAGGCTCCCTCTCCTACTCAAGTTCGTCTCGAAGGCCAAAAAGATGAAGATGGGGCAGTTGACCTTGGGACCCGAGCCAGGACGGGGTCGAGGCCGTCGAAGGGGGGGCCGCCGGGGAGTCCCTCCAGGTAGAGTTGGGTCTGACCGAGGAGGGGAGCAACATCCAAAGTCTGAGCCAGAGGAAAAAGAAGAAAAAGACAAAGAAGAAGAAGAAGAAGAAGAAGAAGAAGAGAAGAGGGTGACTGAGGAAGAGGAAGAGAAGGCACCTTCACCACCACCTCCTCTGCCTACTCCCCCTCCTCCACCTTCCCCTCCACCTCCCCCACCTCCACCTCCTCCACCCCCTCCAGCTCCTGAGGAGGAGGGAGATACGCCCCCTCCTCTGGCCACAGCAGCTACTAGATCTCGAAAAAGAGGCCGGCCTCCCCTGACCCCTACCCAGCGAGCCGAACGGGAGGCGGCCCGAGCAGGGCCGGAGGGTGGCTCCCCCCCTACCCCTGTCTCTCCTGCAGGGCCTCCTGAAGACAGTCCCACAGCCCCCCCTAAGGGGACCACTTTCCTGAAAAACATTAGACAGTTTATCATGCCTGTTGTGAGCGCCCGATCTTCCCGTCTCATCAAGACCCCTCGACGGTTCATGGATGAAGAGGCCCCCCGACCCCCAAGGACTGAGGCCTCCCCCCCTTCTCGGCCCCCTGTGGAAGTCTCCCCACTAGCCCCCCAAGAACCAACTACAGCTCCTGATCCCACTCCTGCTCCCATTCCTTCTCTGGCTCCGGCTCCGGTTCCGGCTCCACCTCCGGTTCCGGCTCCACCTCCACCTCCTACCCCTGTTCCTACCCCTACCCCTACCCCTACCGCTACCCCTACTCCTACTCCTACCCCTATTTCTACTCCTACCCCTACCCCTATTCCCACTCCTACTCCTACCCCTACTCCTACCCCTTCTCCACCTCCTCAATCACCAACACCCCCACCAGCCCCTCTTCCTGAAAAGAGACGTTCTATCCTGAGGGAGCCCACATTCCGATGGACTTCACTGAGTTTGGAGCTAGCCCCTCCTCCGCCTCCAGCTCCTCCACCAGCCCCTCCCCCGGCACCCATGACCCCATCCCGGAGGCCCCTTCTGCTTCGAGCTCCCCAGTTCACTCCCAGTGAAGCCCACCTGAAGATCTATGAATCTGTGCTAGCCACACCCTTGCCTGGGGCCCCCGACCCCCCTGAGCCAGAGCCTCCCCCAGCCGATGAACCGATTTTAGAGCCCGAAGCACGGACGGGGAGTCGAACCAATCACCTCAGCTTGCCCTGCTTCAGCCCTTCGGCAGCCACCCCCACCAAGGCCGAGGGCCCCCAAGGTTCACCGGCTCCTAGCAATGGGCAGCTGCAGGCGCCCCTGCCCCCTCCTCCTGAGGAGCCAAGTCTCTGTACCCGGGGCACGATTTCGCTTCCTCTCTCTGGAGTAGAAGAGAAGATGTTTAGTCTTCTCAAGAAGGCGAAAGTCCAGCTATTTAAGATCGATCAGCAGCAGCACCAGCAGAAGGGGGCCCACCTGGTTCTGGTGAGATGACCTCCTTTCCTGTTCCCCTTCGAGCTCCTTGTCTCCTGCTCTCCCACCCGGGCTCCCCTCTCAGGCTCAGGGTTTCAGGTCTTTCCTACGCCCAACCTTCAGGCCCATGGTTTCCCCACCCTGACCCCATCTCACCCCCTCCCCATCAGCCAAGCCCCGGAATGAAAGTGGAAGAGGCCATGAGGACCCTCAAGCAGAGCCCTGAGAGAGGAGCGGTCAAGTCTGAGGACGAGTTCCTGGAAGCCAAGAAGGAGAGACCCCCGGTATGCGCCGACCTGGGACTGACTTCGGGGAAGGAAGGTGGAGAAAACCGTTACTTGGCCAAGGGGTGGAGAGCCAGCTGATGAGAGAGCCCATCCATGTCTTCTGCTTGTCCCGCAGGGTCCCGAGTCTCCGGTGCAGGGTCCTCGAATCAAACACGTGTGTCGGCACGCCGCCGTAGCGCTGGGCCAAGCCCGGGCCATGGTGCCCGAGGACGTCCCTCGGCTCAGTGCCCTGCCCCTTCGGGAGCGGCACGACCTTGCGGCTGACGGTGAGAGGGTGCTGGGGGTCGGGGTGCCCCTCAGCAGAGAAGAAAACCTGAGGCCAAGGAAGAGATTTCCCAGGCCTGATGCCGCTCGTTCCTACCTCCGCAGATACATCCTCAGCATCTGAGACGGAGGGCATCCCGTCACGCTCCCGAAGGGGAAAGGTGGAACCAGCCGGCCTGGGGGGGAACTCGGGGTCCACAGGGACTGGGGGAACCCTGTCACACACCCCGAGGCGTTCCCTGCCCTCCCACCAAGGCAAGAAGATGAGGATGGCACGGTGCGGCCGCTGCCGAGGCTGCCTGCGACTGCAAGACTGTGGGTCCTGTGTCAATTGTCTGGACAAACCCAAGTTTGGAGGTCCCAACACCAAAAAGCAGTGCTGTGTGTGAGTTACTGTAAGGCTGCTCCTTTCTGCCTGGGGTCCCACCCCCCTGATGCTTGTGAATGACCCCCTCTGCCCCCAGCATTTTGTGAATCACCCGCGGTCCCTGCTCCTGCCCTTTGTGCCCAAGTGTTACCTGAGGGATCTTAGCACCTAACGCAGGCCTGGTCCTGCCGGCCACTTCAGAAGGCAGTGTGAGCCCCCCGGAAGTTGGCCCTCCCCTTCCCCACTTGATCTCTAGTCCCCTCCCCCAGTGATGGGCCGCTCCCCTTCCCAGGTACCGGAAGTGTGATAAGATTGAGGCCCGAAAGATGGAGCGCCTGGCCAAGAAAGGTAATGTGACCCCAGAAGAAAGGCTCTGGCCTCACCTGACCCCCCCCCCCCCAAAAAGGCCCCCAGACCCAAAATACTTTTAGGCAGAGCTGTGACTGCGGGAGCTGGAGTGGGGGGGAGGCCTCCCCTGCCCCAGCTCCATTCTTCTCCGTCCTTCCTATTTTGTTCTCTGAACCCCATCTTTTTCTCATTTCCACATTCCTTTCCTCTCCCACTTCCCTTCTACTTCATCCCTCCTTCTTTGATTGTTTCTCTCCATGCCATCAACCCCCATGCTCGTGCTTCTTATACCCCACACCATTGCCCCGCTCTCACAGGCCGCACAATGGTGAAGACCCTGTTACCCTGGGATTCCGACGAATCCCTGGAGGCGTCTCCTGGGCCTCCCGGGCCTCGAAGGGGGTCAGCGGGCGGAGGGCCCCGGGAGGAGGCAGTGGCCCCGTCCGGCCCTGAGGAGCAGGATCCCCTTCTGCAGCGCAAATCAGCCCGGCGCTGCGTCAAACAGCGGCCTTCCTATGACATTTTCGAAGACTCAGACGACTCTGACCCGGGTGTCCCTCCAGCTTCTCGCCGCCGTGCCCCTCGAGAAAACGGTGAGGGCCGTCATCCTCCCCGGCTTTCCCTGTTTCTCATAATTCCCTGACTGAATGGACGGACTTTTTTCTGGGCTCTTAACACAGGGAAGGGGCTTGTTCTGTAGTTCTGTCGAGTGGGCCCATTCTCTAACTCAGTGGGAGCAAAGAGCACAAACTGTGAGATGACCAGGTTTTCCTAAATACCTGGAAAGGACGTGAGGTGTGAGGGCGAGGAACAGGCTGGAGGTCTCACCCTAACCCTCCCTCCCCTAGAGCTGCCCCTGTTGGAGCCGGAGGAGCAGAGCCGGCCCAGAAAGGCCACCTTGCAGCCTGTGGTGCAGCTTAAGGCTCGGCGGCGTCTGGAAAAGGTCAGCCCTATCTCTGTCCCCTGGGAACGGGGCCCAGGCCCAGTTCTTATTGTGGGGGAGGAGGACGGGAGTGGGCCACAGCAGCCCCTCCCAGTGTATGCTTATGGACCCAAAGGAATGGTTTAGAGGGGGATGGAAGGGAACCATTGAGCTGGGCTCTGAAGAAAATACAGAGGGAGCTCAGGAGTACCCACACTACTCTAGTTTGGGGAGGAGGGTTAGGGAGCTAGGATGGAAAAAAGAGGGTGCAGCCAGGATCCCCTCCCCCCACCCTGGCTGTCCTTGCCTTGCCTCCAGGCCCATCTCCCTCCCACCCCCCTCCCCAGGACACTTCTGGTCCCGGACCCTTCGCCTCCTTCCCCAATGGCTGGACTGGAAAGCAAAAATCTCCCGATGGCATCCACCGAGTCCGCGTGGATTTCAAGGTAGAGTGTTTGGGTGAGGGTCCGAGATGCAGGCGCCGGACGGGCCTTATGCTGAGCGTGGGGTTTGGGGGAGGTGGAGGGGCAGGAAGTTCAGGCCTTGGACTTTGGAATGAGAAGCACAAGTGGATGGGGGCAGGGGGGAGAGGGTTCTGAAACAAGATGCTGAGGTGAAAGGCTCCCAGGGTTTTATAGGGAGAGCGCCAGAAGGAGTTGGGGGGGATGGGGGGGAAAGGAAACGTCTCGCCGCCTCTGATTGCAATCACCCCTTCCTCCTTCCAGGAGGACTGTGACCTGGAAAACGTGTGGCTGATGGGTGGTCTGAGCGTGCTTACTTCTGTGCCTGGGGGTCCCCCCCTCGTGTGTCTGCTATGTGCCAGCAAAGGCTTACATGAGGTCTGAGACCACCCCGGCCCCTCCGAGGCCACCGCCCCTCCCAAGCATAACCTTGCTCTCCTACTTCCCTTTCCTCATTCCCCCGGCACCCCCTCTGCCACCCCAGTCTCCCAGGACAATGGCCACACGGTCTTTTCTCTCCCCAGCTGGTGTTCTGCCAGGTCTGCTGCGATCCTTTCCACCCTTTCTGCCTGGAGGAGGCGGAACGGCCGCTGCCCCAGCACCACGACACCTGGTGCTGCCGTCGGTGCAAGTTCTGCCATGTCTGTGGGCGTAAGGGCCGGAGCACCAAGGTGCGATGACAGGCACCGGGGAATGGGGGTTGGGGGGGTTGGTGGCCAGATCCCAGGAACATGACCTTTCTTCTCGTCTTAAACAACGACAGCACCTCTTGGAGTGTGAGCGCTGCCGCCACGCCTACCACCCTGCCTGTTTGGGGCCCAGCTACCCGACCCGGGCTACACGTAAAAGGCGTCACTGGGTGAGATGTCTGGGCCCCGTCACTCCCGTGTTTTGGCCGCTTGTTTCGGACCATGCTGTTGGGCCGGCCTAAAACCGACTTCCTCCTCTCCTCAGATCTGCTCGGCCTGTGTCCGCTGTAAAAGTTGTGGAGCGGCTCCAGGGAAGAACTGGGACACCGAGTGGTCGGGGGATTGTAGTCTTTGCCCGGGCTGTACCCAGCTTTATGAGAAAGGTAGAGGGCCTCTGGGGGTGGGGGACCCACCGGAAGAGGAGGTGCCCGGACCTTGTGGGAAGAGAGGGTTCCTTCCAAACCTCCATCTCTTCCCACAGGAAACTTTTGTCCAATTTGTACCCGCTGCTATGAGGATAATGACTACGAGAGCAAGATGATGCAGTGTGCACAGTGTGACCACTGGGTGCACGCCAAGTGCGAGGGCCTCTCAGGTAGGTGGGACACCAGCCCTGCTCTTTCTGATGGTCCCCAGTCCCCTTCCCTTCAGGGTGAGCTCCCTGGGCACAGGCTTCCCCCAGCCTCCTGAGGTTCTCTCAGGGCTACCAGGAGCCATGGGCTCTGGGCTTTTCCCTGACCCTTTTGTCCTTCCTTACCGCTTTCAGACGAGGGCTACGAGATTCTGTCTGGGCTGCCAGACTCGGTGCTATATACGTGTGGCCCGTGTGCCGGGACGGCCCCTCCCCGATGGCGAGAAGCCTTGGAGGGGGCTCTTCGGGGCGGGCTGCACCAGGTTCTGCAAGGGCTACTGAGCTCCAAGGTGACTGGACCTCTGCTGCAGTGCACCCAGGTATGGGGGGGGGGCTTCTCTTGGGGTGGGGTAAGAGGACCCCTGTGGGGAAGTGCTCACTTCTTGTACCGCTGCAGTGTGGACAGGACGGGGAGCAGTTGCACCGAGGACCCTGTGACCTCCGGGCCGTGAGCCAGCTCTTTGAAGACGGGCACTACAGCTCTGTGGTATGGGGTTTGTGGGCCTGCCCAGAGTGGGCCAAAGGGGTCTGGGGGATTCGGGATGATGAAGGACTAAAGGAGGGACCTTCCCTAACAACTCCCTCCTCCTCCTTACAGCACAGCTTCATGGAAGACGTGGTCGGGATCCTGATGAGACACATGGAGGAAGGAGATGCCCCTGAGCGTCGGGCTGTGGGGCAGGCCAAAGGGCTCCTTCTGAAGGTGAGGGGGGTCAAGGGGGGGAGTAGGGAGGAGCTCCAGCACTCCATCCGCCTGCTCGGGTCGCCTTACTGACGCCCCCGCCCCCCACCTTTGTCTTTCCTTAGCTCTTGGAGTCTGCCTTCAGTTGGTTCGATGCCCATGATCCCAAGTACTGGAGACGGAATACCCGGCTGCCCAAGTAAGCAGGGCTTTGAGGCCCAGGGGGGAGGCAAGGGCCGCCCCATAGGAGCGTTTCCCCAGGCGCTGACTGTCTGTTTCCCCTCCTTTGTGCAGTGGCGTCCTGCCCAACGCCGTCCTGCCACCCTCAGCGGATCACATCTATGCTCAGTGGAGACAACAAGAGTCTGAGGCACCGGTGCCCGGCCATCCCCCTGTGGGGGGTGCCATCCCAGGTAGAGGCTGGGAGAGACCCCCTGGGGTCCAGAGGTGGGTGAGGGGCTTGGCCAGGAGGCTGGAGCTGCGGCCCTGACAATTTTTCTTCACTCAGCAGCCACGCCGACAAAGGAGCCCGCTTTGGAGTCCCACCTGGAGGACCCTCGTCAGTGTGCGCTCTGCCTCAAGTATGGGGACGCCGACTCCAAGGTAAGAGGTGGCTCTGTGGGTGGGCATTGCTCAGCCCCCAGCCCACCCTGGGATCCTCACTCAGGACCCTCCTCCTCTGGGTCTTCTCCTCTCTTCTTTCTTTCCACTGCCCCCCAACCAGGAGGCTGGAAGGCTCCTGTACATCGGACAGAACGAGTGGACGCATGTCAACTGTGCCATCTGGTCAGCAGAAGTGTTTGAGGAGAACGATGGCTCCCTCAAGAACGTTCACGCCGCCGTGGCCCGCGGCCGGCAGATGGTGAGGGCCGGGGCCGCGGCAGGCTTGGGCACCCTGGCGGCCGCCATGGTAGCGCCAGCCTTTCACCTAGTCCAGAAACAAAACTGGAAATCCCACCCAAGGTTCCTATTCCTTGGGGTCACCATCAGGTTTAAAAGGAAAACGCTTGTTTGGCTTTGCCCACCGCCCTCAGAGATCGCCTTGAAGCCGGGGTTCTGACTGACTGGGGAGGGGTTTGTGGCCAAGGGGCCTGGGAGGAGAATGTCCCGAGGTGTCCATGATCCCCACTGTCTCCCCAGAGGTGTGAGCTGTGCCTGAAGCCTGGGGCCACCGTGGGCTGCTGCTTGTCCTCCTGCCTTAGCAATTTCCACTTCATGTGTGCCCGCGCCAGCTGCTGCATCTTCCAGGATGACAAGAAGGTTTTTTGCCAAAAACACACGGACCTCCTGGATGGCAAGGTGGGGCTGTGGCCTTCAGGGGTGGGGCACGCTGGCTGTATCCCTCCCGGGGCTTTCTCCCTTCCCTCTCCCCTGAGCTGACCCGGTCCTCTCCGAGTCTCACCCTTCCATTGCATTCTGCGACCCTGTGCTCTCTAATTGCCCCCAGCCCCATTGCCACCCCCTCCCTCCCCCCCAGACCCTTGGCCAGCTACCCAGGGTGCTTCAGGGGGGGAACGCGAAGCTTGCTGACGCCTTTCTCCCCCCTAGGAGATTGTGACTCCCGATGGCTTTGACGTTCTGCGCCGCGTTTATGTTGATTTCGAGGGCATCAGTTTCAAGCGAAAGTTTTTGACGGGTTTGGAGCCAGATGCCATCAATGTGCTCATTGGTGAGACCCCCACACCCTCCCTTTCCTACCCGTGCTTTCCCTGTCCCCTCGTGACACTGCGCACCTCAGCTCCTTCCCGACGGTCACCCCACTGCGCTCTTCCCACAGGCTCTATCCGCATCGATTCTCTGGGGACGCTCTCTGACCTGTCGGACTGCGAGGGGAGACTCTTTCCCATTGGCTACCAGTGAGAGGCCCGAACCGCTGGGGGTATGGGAGGGAGGGGCATCGGGAGCCGGTCCTAAGCCCTCTCGGTCACTTCTCTTCCTCACCTTTCAGGTGCTCACGTCTGTACTGGAGCACGGTGGACGCCCGGCGGCGCTGCTGGTATCGGTGCCGGATCCTCGAGTATCGACCCCGGGGCTCTCGGGAAGAGCCTGACCACATTGGGGCAGCGGAGGAGAACCGGACCATCGTGCACAGCCCCATCCCCACCACGGGTATGCCCTGCCCTCTGCCGTTAAGGACGGGCCGCCTCCCGTCTTCTGCAGCCACCCGTCCCCCGCTCGGCTCCGGGTCCAGCTCCGTGGTAGCCATTGGGGGTGGGACGCCGGGCTGTTTGCCTCCTGACAGTCTATGGTGTCGGGGGGCCGGGGTTATAGGTCCTTGCAGAAGGCTTGACGAAAGAGGGGTGGGCCTTGAGCTGGGTCTTGGACTTCGGGGCTAGGACAGAGACTGGTAAAGGGGAAGAGGCTGTAATGTCTGCCAGGGGCGGGCTGGGCCAATGTGGTTCAGTGGGAAGCCTGGAACTTTATGGAGCCAGAAGAGGCAGAGACGGCCGGTATGTCTCGTGCCTTAGGGAAGGTGGTTGTGGTCGAGTGAGAGGGGTCAGAGACAGAGGGGTCTGTAGGGGGCAGAGGCCGGCATTGGAAGCCTCAGAGCTGGAAATGGGGAGGGCGGGAGAAAGACAGGCTGTAATTGGCCAGTCCGAGTGGAGGCCCTGGCAGTGGGGGCCGGGCTGAGGCCTCCAAGGAACCGCTGAGTGCTGTTGGGGAGCCTTGGGCTTGGGGGGGCCCAGAGGTGTCTGAGCGCCAGAGCTATGTTCTGAACCCCTTGGGTTCTGAAGGGGGAGAAGAAAAGAGATGCTGTGGGGAAGGGAGTGCCACAGGTTAATGGCTACCATGAGGACACCTTTCCCTTCCCCTGATGTTGTGTGTCATGTGATTTCAGAGCTGCTGGGAGCCGAGCCCTCCCAACCAGGGCCTGATACCCTTTGCCAGGGTCCTGAGCGCTACTCCCCTGCCCAGAGCACGGGCCCCTTACCCCCTCCTCCAGAGCCAAGCGTCGCCCCCTCCCCAGCCCCGCGGTCTGTCTCAGGGGCCAGAATCAAAGTGCCCAACTACTCCCCTTCCCGAAGGCCCCTGGGAGGCGTCTCCTGCTGGCCGCTGCCCTCCCCCGGTGAGTATGAATGCCACGGCTGATAGGGTGGGCGGCCCCCGGGAGCATGGGGATGGGAGAGTCGCCCAGCCCCCGGGAGCATGGGGACAGGAGGGTCAGCGGTCCCATGGTCTCTTCCCTTCCAGGAAGTCCATCATCTCTGTCCCACCACATCCCAACGGTCGGGGATCCTGACTTCCCGGCTCCCCCAAGACGTTCCCGCCGTCCCAGCCCCCTGGCGTCCCGGCTGCCGCCCAGACGGGCCTCCCCGCCCCCCCGGCCCGCTCCTCAGCTCAGGGTGCCCCCTCCTACCTCAGCCCTCGAGGCCCTCATGCCTACCTCAGGGGAGCTGGCTCCCCCCAGCCTAGCCGCCTCCCCCCCCCCTCCTCCTGAGGACTTGGGCCCTGACTTTGAGGACATGGAGGTGGTGCCGGGGCTGAGCGCGGCCGACTTGGACTTTGCGGCCAGCCTGCTGGGGTCCGAGCCCTTCCAGGAGGAGGAGATTGTGGCAGAGGGGGCTGGGGGAAGTAGCCGGGGGGGGCCGGGGGATAGCTCAGAGGAGGAGGCCGGCCCCCCTACCCACTACATTCACTTCCCCCCCACTGTGGTGCCTGGCCCCGCCCCACCCCCTGGTTCCCTACTTGGAACCCCCCGAATCGAACAGCTGGACGGAGTGGATGACGGCACAGACAGTGAAGCTGAGGCCGTCCAGCAGCCGCGGGGCCAAGAAGCCCCCGCTTCGGGGCCAGGAGTGGGGGGGGTAGGGGGTGGGGGGGGCGGAGGGGATGGAGCAAGGCCCCCTGAGGACCTCCCTTCAGAGATTGTGGAGTTTGTACTCAAGAACCTAGGTGGAGCTGGTGAGGGTGGGGCCGGCCCCGGCGAAGAACCCCCCCTGCCGCCACCCTCCCTGGCCAACGGCAGCCAGGCCCCCCCGGCCCCGCTTCCCGCCCCAGTCGACCCCCCACGGACGTTTGCCTGGCTTCCCGGGGCTCCCGGAGTCCGAGTCCTCAGCCTCAGCCCCGCCCCCGAGCCCCCCAAAACTGCTGCCTCCAAGATCATTCTCGTTAACAAACTGGGCCAGGTGTTTGTGAAAATGGCAGGGGAGAGCGATCCGGCCCCACCTCTGCCCAAACGGCCCCCGCCAACTCCTCCGACTGCCAGCCCGGCCTGGGGTCTCGCCCCTGGGCCCTTGCTGAGTGTGCTGCCTGTGGTGGGGGTGGTGCGCCCCCCACCCCCACCCCCCCCATCGCTGACCCTGGTGCTGAGCAGCGGGCCCCCCAGCCCCCCCCGCCCGGCCATTCGAGTCAAGAGGGTGTCAACCTTTGCTGGCCGCAGTCCCTCGGCACCCCCCCCAAACAAGGCCCCCCGGCTGGATGGGGAGGGGGATTCCCTCGAGAATGCCCCCCAACCAGTGGGGACCTTGGGCAGTGGGTGAGTGGACGGAGGCAAGAAGGAACTTGGGTGGGGGAGGGAGCCACAGGCTGAGGGCGGGTTCTTTTCTTCAAATGCGCTCCTTCTTTCCTACCAGACTGAGCCGAGTACGCATGAAAACACCCACCGTACGGGGGATCCTCGACCTGGACGCCCCCGGGGAGCCAAGCAGGGGGGAGAGTCCCACGTGAGTGCCGCCTGCCTTCAACCCCATGCATCCCGGCCTCTATCCCTGTGGGCCCTGACCAGCCTCTTCCTCTCCCCAGGATCCTCCCTGACCGGCCCCCGTTGCTCCCGCTGCCGGACTGCAGCTTCCCCAAGGTCTCCGAAGGGCCCCCCGACCTGCTGCTTGAGCCCCAGTGGCACCACTACTCAGGTAGGGCGCCGGCCAGCCCCGGGGTCTGCTGGAAGGGAGCAGGCTAGGAGCGGCAAGGCTTTTGGAGGGGGAGCTGCGGTCCATGCAGGATGCCGTCACCAGCGCCTCCCTTGCACTGGCAGGTGAGGCGTCGAGTTCAGAGGACGATCCTCCATCTCCCGAAGACAAGGAGAACCAGGGGCCCCGGCGGGCGGGCCCCCACCTTCGCTTTGAGATCAGCAGCGAAGATGGCTTCAGTGTGGAAGCAGAGAGCCTGGAGGGTGAGCAAAGGGTGCTGGGGACCTGGGGGTCTGGGCGGGGCCGGGCCTGGGTGCTAATTGACCCTTCCCGGCAGGCGCCTGGCGCACCTTGATTGAGAAAGTCCAGGAGGCCCGAGGGCACGCCCGGCTCAGGCACCTCTCCTTCAGTGGTGAGCTGGGGTCTGGGAGGCAGAGAGGGGTGGGGGGGATAGAGCCAAGGGAGCCCCCATGACACCCTTCCTCGCCCTCCCTCTGTGGCCCAGGGATGAGCGGCGCACGGCTCTTGGGCATTCACCACGACGCCGTGATCTTCCTGGCGGAGCAGCTGCCTGGCGCCCAGCGCTGCCATCACTACAAGTTCCGATACCACCAGCAGGGGGAGGGGCAGGAAGAGCCCCCCCTGAACCCCCACGGAGCCGCCCGTGCTGAAGTCTACCTCCGGTGAGTGGGGAGGCCTCTAGGCCCTCTGGGGAGGTGACCCCTGACCCCAGGGCTGGGGAGCAGCCCCTGCTCAGCATGGATCCTGTATCCTCAGGAAATGCACCTTCGACATGTTCAACTTCCTGGCGTCCCAGCATCGCGTGCTGCCCGAGGGGGCCGCCTGTGACGAGGAGGAGGACGAGGTGCAGCTCAGGTCCACCAGGTATGGGGTGGGGGAAGGTGGTCTGGGTGGGGGTGGGGGGCACCCAACAGAAAGAAAAAGAAAAAACAGGGATGGGCCTGGAGCAGGCAGCTGCCTCTTTTCCTGCCCTAGGCGTGCCACCAGTTTGGAGCTGCCCATGGCCATGCGCTTCCGACACCTCAAGAAGACGTCCAAAGAGGCCGTGGGGGTCTACAGGTGAGGGGGGGGACTGGTAGCTTCTATGGGTGACCGGGCCGGGGGCATGCCCCACAATTAAGCGGTGCCCTGTCTCGCAGGTCGGCCATCCACGGCCGGGGCCTGTTCTGTAAGCGCAACATCGACGCCGGTGAGATGGTCATCGAGTACTCGGGCATCGTGATCCGCTCGGTGCTCACCGACAAGCGCGAGAAGTTCTACGACGGCAAGGTGGGTGAGGGGCCCGGTGGGCCGGCCGGGCTGGGGGCTCTCGTGGGCCGAGCTCACCCCGGGCCGACCCCTCTCGGCAGGGAATCGGGTGCTACATGTTCCGCATGGACGACTTTGACGTGGTGGACGCCACCATGCATGGCAACGCGGCACGCTTCATCAACCACTCTTGCGAGCCCAACTGCTTCTCCCGAGTGATCCACGTGGAGGGCCAGAAGCACATCGTGATCTTTGCCCTCCGGCGCATCCTCCGGGGGGAGGAGCTCACCTACGACTACAAGTTCCCCATTGAGGACGCCAGCAACAAGCTGCCCTGCAACTGTGGGGCCAAGCGTTGTCGCCGCTTCCTCAACTGACCCGCCCCCCTCCCCCAGCCCAAGCTGTCACCCCTGGCCTGGCCCTGAGGGGACCCCACCCGTGTCCTTGGCCATCTTGTCTCTCCCTCTCCCCCCCCAGCCTCAGCACGCGTCCCCAGGGAGCCCTGCCTGCCCTCTTCCAGTTAGCACCTGCCTGCAGGGTCCAGGATGTAGATATATTGTACAAAGGTTTCTAAATCCCTTCTTTTCTATGCACTTTTTTATTTAAAAGGTGGGGTCCCAGGGGGGACTCCCCCCACAATAAAGTCCGTCAATGTTTGGATCCACAGCCTCTGACTCTGGGGGGGGGCTGATGGGAGGGGATCCTGGGGCCAGGCCGTTTTGTCCCCATCATTAGGACGGCATACAGAGCCCTCCTGAGCCCTGGCTGTTTCCCATCTGTAAAGCCAGAAGCCACACTCCTTCTTTGAAACACAGGAGGTGCCAGAGTGCAAGACCTGCCCTTGGCCGCTGTATTCAGCAAACTGTGGCGCACCCCCCTCCCCCACTTAGGACGCAGAGCCAAGTACAAGGACAGCCTGGTTTATTTCTTGTTACAAAGGATCCGTCCCCACAGCAGGGGGCTTCCAGGCCGGGCTGGGGGGAGGGGGCGGCTGAACGAGCTTATGCAGCACCCCCAGTGCATCACCACGCCCCAGCTGGCTTAGGTGGTGGGCCAACTGTCCCAGCTGGGCCGTGGGATCTCGGGCTGTCACTGTCTCTAGCAGGGCTCGGAGCGGGGAGTGGGCAGGCCGCAGGGAGTAGGCGAAGGTGGCCCAGGAGGCTGGGAGCCCGTAGCGGGCAGCCAAGTGGCGAGTGGTTCCCCAGGCAGAAGCCCCACAGGGCCCGGGTTCAGGGTCCAGCAGGATCACCAGCTCTTCCAGCACCTCGAGCTCGTCCAAAAGTCGCGAGAGGGGCTGGCGGGCCAAAGTGGGGGGCACTGAAAGAAAAGGGAATGTGGTAACGGGGGACTCCTGAGCCCCTGTGTCCACCCCTTCCCTTCCCCCCACTCACCAGATCCCTCACTTAGGGGCAAGAACTTCCAGGTTTCCCCAGCTTCTGCTGCCGCCTTGGAGTCGGCCCTCCCATGCACCACCTGTGAGGCTGCCCAAAGCAGCAGGCCTCCCGCCAGAAGGGCGGCAGCACCCACCATGTACCAGACAGAGTTCCCTGCAAAGATTGAAAAAAGCTCTGGTGGGGTGCAAGCCTCGCTGTGGAGGCAGGGGAGGGCGCTGTGGCACTTACAAGGAGGCACCAGGGATGGAGGCGGCCCACTGGGACCTTCCCCAGAGCTCAGTCCTGGACCTTGGGGGCTCGGAGACAAGGCTGTCATGGATGCCGTGGGCGCTGTGGATGCCATGGGCGCTGTGGATGCCGTGGGCGCTGTGGGTGCCGTGGGCGCTGTGGGTGCCGTGGGCGCCGTTGTATTTTCCAGATGGCATTGACGCCTGGAGGGTATGGGTTTCTTGGGAGGCAGAAAAGGGTCACAGAGTTTTGAGAGGCCTGTGGCCTTCATCCCAGTAGGTAGCCCCCTCCTCCCCCAACCTGGAACTTACTGGAGAACAGCGGGCTTGGAGGCGTCCATCCCGGTCCGCTGGGGAATGGGCCGGGGGCAGACGTCGGTCCGGGCATTGCCCGCACTGCTCAGCCCAGTTCCTGTTGCACAGCCCAGGTGGGCACCGAGCAAAGGGGAAATCCAGCTGATTTCCGTCATCAGTGACCCCACAGTGGCGGGTGAACTCGTAATCTGAGGGGAGGAGGGAGAGGAGAGGCTCGCTGCCCGGCCAGCCAGGGCGCCCCCGCTGCCCCGGCTCGCCCCCGTCCCTCACCCGGACATCTGGGCGGTCCGAAGCGCTCCACGCAGCGCCGGCAGCATCTGTAGTCCCGGTCCCAGTACTCTAGGAAGCCGCAGCGCCAGGAGATGGGGACCGAGCCCAAGGCCCAGGACAGCAGGCTGGCCCCCCACAGCAGGAGGTGGAGCCCCATGGGTGGCTGGGTGTTGGCTTCGGCCCCTGCCCAGTCGCAGCTGGAATGAGGGAACGGAGCACTTCGTGAGAAAACCTCAGCCATTTCCGCCCGCCACCCACATGGTGCTTGTTCAGGCCAGAGGAACGACTGGGCTCTGAGCAACCCATCCCCCACCGGGAACCCCCTCCCACAGTCCCCCCTCCTCAGTGCCCCTCGAATGGCTCCTTTCCGGGCCAGGAACCCCCTTTCCACCCAGACCCCACGTGTTCTCTTGGTTTTACTTCCTGCTCCCCCCATTCAGGCTTTGGAATTTCCGACCCGGTCTCCCCCAAGACCTCAGCCCTTGCGCCCCCATACTGTTCCCCTCCCTAGGACTCAGGCTTTGGCTCTTCAACTTCCTGCCTCCGAGACCCTGTCCCTAAAACTGTCCTCAGCCCGTCCTCCGGAAACCCTTCCCCTTCACAGACCCAGCTGGATGGGCCCATGGTCTCCCCTTCCCAAGGCCCAGATGGTCCTAAGGGGCTCAAGGAGGTCCCGAAGCCTCCCTACCCCCAACCCCGGCACCTGAAGCTGGTCCTGCTGCCAAGATCAGAGCCCCAGCCCCTCCCTTAACTTCCCTTTCCGGGCAGAGCCAGTCATCTGCATGGGGGTGGGGGTGGGGTGGCCTAGCTGGCCTCTGGAAGACTTCTCAGGGCCTCAGTTTCTGCCTCTGTAAAAATAGGGGTGCACCTAGAACCTCAGCTAGCCGGGCACACACCTGCTGCCCATCCACCCTAAAGGCCGCAGCCCCCGCCACTCCAAGTGCAGACTCCAAAGGACAGACCAGATAATTTATTGGGGGAAGGGGGGGTTCCTGCTCCTCCCGTGTGGGTCCCCAGAAGTCAGGTGGGGAAGACCGACCAGGGCCAGCCTGCGGTCTCAGAAGCGTCCGTGGCGGTGGTCCGGAGACCGTCGTCGGTTCCTCTCTCGGGGCCGGTGACCCCCTCTGGGTCTTGTGGGCGAGGATCCCCTGGGGAAAGGCGTCAGGGGCTCACAGACCAAGCAAAGGGGCCGGGACCCCCTTCCCGTTCCCATGTCCCCATTGGCCGGGCTCACTCCCCACCGGATACCTTCTTCTGGGGCCACGGCCATAGAGGTGCCGGCAAAGGTCCCGGGAGATGGGCCGCAGGTGCATGAAGTTGCAGAAGCCGCCCCGGGTGCATTCACTGTGGCATCAGATGGCAGGTGGAACCGCAGCCCAGCCCCACCCCTACACCCACCACCCTCCGCCCCAGTGCCCCTCCCCACCACACCCCATCTCGTATTGCCGACAGCAAGACTCCCGGAAGTCCGTGACGGGGGACAGCTCGGCCTGCACGGCCTGCCCGTTGAACCAGCGATTGTTGAGCTCGGTCACGGCGCGCTCCGCATCTTCTTCCCGCCGGAACTGGGGGCACAAGGAAGATGCCAGCCCAGGAGTTAGAGGAGGGAGTTTCCTGGGGGCCCAGCGAGTAGGGGCGGACGGCCCAGGGGCCCAGAAAGGGGTCCGGTCTGGGGACGTGCAAGGGCCGGCGGCCTCAAACACCTTGACATAGACGTTGCCGACCAAGTGGTCCCCCAGGTTATCGCAGACGTTCATCTCCTCGATCTCCCCGTACTTTTCTTGCAGCTCCGTGAACACTTCCTGCGGCAGGGAGGGAGGAAGGGGCCGTCAGGCTCAGGGAGTGGGACGGTCCCCAACATCTCCCCCCAGCCAGCTCCCCTCACCTCAAAGAATCCGTCATAGTGCTCCTGCCCCTCTAGGGCGGTGACGCGGCCTGGGGCATTCAGGGGTGAAAAAAAGGGTCTTGGGGCTAAAGCAGACCCCCACACTCGGCCTTTCCCTAGTTCTGACATTCAAGTCCCTTGTGTCACCACCCCCACAGCACAAAGGCTCCCCCCTCCCAGCGGCAGGACTATCTCCCATCACTCCTAGCCCTGCCAACTCCAGGGGCATCCAGTCCCCTGCCCCGACCATCACAGTGGGATCCATCCGCCCTCTGGGCCGTGTTCTGAGGGTTCCGGTACAGGTTGAGAAGCACGATGGTCTGCGGTGAGGGAGATGAGGTGGGAAAGAGGGGTCAGCCAGGGACCCAAAGCAGGGGCAGGGGGCGTCCAGGACAAGAGGGAGGATGGGAGGGGCCGGGCCTGCAGCCCCCTGGGGGTGGGACCCGCCTCACCTGACTGAATGTGGGCTTATTGTGGAGTCGTGAGCACCGGTCCCCGTGCCTGCAAGCCCCAATCTTAAAGTAAAAAGAGCAGTTAACCCTGAAAGAAGTGAGAGAGTTTGGGGTAAATGCAGTGGTGGGACCCTCGCTGCCCCTCCCCTATCAAGGGACCCAGTCTCCCCTCTGCCCAGGACCTGCCCTCCAGGACCTGCCATGTGGGGCCTGTCACTCCTCCCCCATCAAGTGGGATTCGCCACCCCTCCCCCATCAAGTGGGACCCGCCATCCCTGCCCTCCAGGACCTGCCAAGTGGGGCCTGTCACTCCTCCCCCCACCAAGGGACCCGCCATCCCTGCCCTCCAGGACCTGCCAAGTGGTACCCGCCACCCCTCCCCCATCAAGTGGGACCCGCCATCCCTGCCCTCCAGGACCTGCCAAGTGGGGCCTGTCACTCCTCCCCCCACCAAGTGGTACCCGCCACCCCTCCCCCACCAAGTGGGACCCGCCATCCCTGCCCTCCAGGACCTGCCAAGTGGGGCCTGTCACTCCTCCCCCCACCAAGTGGGACCCGCCACCCCTCCCCCACCAAGTGGGACCCGCCATCCCTGCCCTCCAGGACCTGCCAAGTGGGGCCTGTCACCCCTCCCCCACCAAGTGGGACCCGCCATCCCTGCCCTCTAGGACCTGCCAAGTGGGGCCTGTCACCCCTCCCCCATCAAGTGGGACCCGCCATCCCTGCCCTCCAGGACCTGCCAAGTGGGGCCTGTCACTCCTCCCCCCACCAAGTGGTACCCGCCACCCTTCCCCCATCAAGTGGGACCCGCCATCCCTGCCCTCCAGGACCTGCCAAGTGGGGCCTGTCACTCCTCCCCCCACCAAGTGGTACCCGCCACCCCTCCCCCACCAAGTGGGACCCTTGCCTAGCGGGACCTGCCATTCCTCCCTCACCTAATGGACCTGTCATCTCTCCCCCCAGGATCTTCTCAAAAGGAGACCGCTGCCGCCCCTCCCCTGGGGACTCCGTGGGCTGGATCCCTAGCACGACCGCCCCTCCTATCACCACTATCGATTCGCACTTGTCTTTTTCTGTCCCGAAAATCGAAGCTAAATATTCAGCCATTTTCACGGACTCCCTCCACCTGTCTGCTTCGTGCGTCACTTCCGGTGATAAGGGCACGTTTCCGGGCTAGCTTTGAGGTGAGGATCCCTGGGAGTTGAAGTCCAGCGGGTGGGGGGAGGTGCCCGCGCAGAAAGGATGCCCCGGACTGTCCTTCCCAGCCAATTGCCTGAGAATGAGGAAGAGAGGAGAGCTCCCCGAGAGAGTCTGGGGGTTACGGTGAGGGAAGGGCGCATGCGTGCGGAGGATGGACTACAAGCCCCAGAAGCCCCGACGGCACAGGCGCAAGCGTACTGAAAAAGGAGGAAGGAAAAGCTCCAGTAAGGTAGGGGACTGCGCCCCCATCCCTCCCCCCCTTCTCCCCTCTGGATCGGGGTTATTCCTGCCCCTCCTCTCGCCGATCCGGAGCCCGTTTACCCGCTGCCGGAGTGACTTGTGCCGCCTGGACTGCCGTCCGATAGCGGGGGCGTTTGGAGATCCCGACTCGTCTCCTTTTCCCTGCAGCCCCTCCTCCTCTCCTCCTGGACCAGGATGAACCTGGAACGGGTGTCCAATGAGGAGAAGCTGAACCTCTGCCGGAAATACTACCTAGGTGAGGGGGCACGGGCTAGGGGCGCGCGGCGGCCCGGCCCCTTCTCCATCGCCCCCTGCCAAAAGTAGCCCAGCCCGTCCCCGAGGGATTGACCTGCTTAGTGACCCTCTAATGCGCCCGGGAGGGAGTGACCCTTCTAGTGCCCCCCCCGGGAGCCGCCCATCCCCCCCGGGGTCCAACTAACGCCCCCCACCTTCCTTCCTTCCTTCCTTCCCAGGGGGGTTTGCACTCCTGCCTTTTCTCTGGCTGGTCAACGTTCTGTGGTTCTTCCGAGAGGCTTTCCTGGCGCCGGCCTACGAGGAGCAGGGGCAGATCAAAGGCTGTAAGTCCCTGGAGGGGCCCCGGGCGAGGGCAGAGACCCTCTGGCCCCGCTAGTCTGGGGGCAAGTCGTGAGTCAATTTTGGGCCAGCCAAGACCTGACCCCTCCCCCCCTTTTTCTCCCCTCTCTCTCTCTCCCTCTCCAGACGTCTGGCGCTCAGCCTTGGGGCTCGTCTTTTGGCTTGTGGCGCTGACCTCCTGGATCACCATCTTCCAGATCAATCGCGCGCGCTGGGGGGCCCTGGGCGACTACCTCTCCTTCACCATCCCTTTGGGGATACCCTGAGAAGCCCGAGCCCATGGCCTGGTGCCCTCGTCACCCGCCTTGTCTCCAGCGCCCGCCCAGAACGACTTCCAAAGATGCAGAAAAATCTGCCCTCCTTCACATCCCCGGCCCGTTATTGGGCCGGAACGGCTGCCCAGAGCATCTCTCCCCGACTAACTCCCCACTTCTCCCTCTAGCCTCCGTTGAGACGCCCAAATAAAAATTAAAAAAAAAAAAGACCTATTTGGTGAGAACTCTGATCCCCTTTTTTCTGGTGGGTTCACAAAGAAACTGAAATCCCCTTGAGATCACACCCTGGAATCATGGAATCCGGGAAGATTCTGAGTAAGGCTCCAAACCACAGGTGGCCAGCCGGCTTCTCTGTGAAGCGCCTTGGCCGTGGGTCTGTGCGCGGGACCTCTGCGGGCCGGCCCCTCAGTGACACAGGACAGTGTTGTAGGGAAAGGCCTGACCTCGGACCGGTCTGACTTTCCCGGTTAGTGACGGGTCTCTGGAACTGGATAAGTAATCCGGGCAGCCCGCGGCTAGAGAATATGCAAATGGGCAGAACGCCTTTCTGGTTCTGTAACCTGATTCTTTGTGACCCCATTTGGGGTTTTCCATTCCTTCCTCCGGCTCATTTTACAGATGAGGAAATGGAGGCAGACGAGGGGCCTCGGACTTGCCCAGAGTCATGCCCACAGGAAGTGTTTGAGAGTGGGTCACAACTCTGGACTTCTGGATTCAGGTTTCCCCTCCCTCCCAGCTCTATCCACTCCACACTTAGCTGCCCGGAGAATATATAAAATGGGCGATTACGAAAGAGGCACGGCCACTTGCTGGCCAGCCATCTCTGCCCTCGGGTCCACCCCGAATTAACGTTCGCCGGGGGTGGGGGAGGATGGGCGATAGTCAGGGCAGCCTTCGTGGAGGAAGTGGCATCTGAGGCGAGCCTGGAAGGGGAAGCAGGGGGGGCTTCTGAGAAGCAGAACGAAGCGAGGTTGACTTCTAGGAATGGGGGGAGGGGCGGAGGGTGCAAGCCCTCGGCCACCCCCTCATTTGATAAATGAGGAAAGGGAAACTTGGGCTGTTGGCGGGGTTTAGACCGGGAGTGCTGGACCCTGGCTACGGCTGCTCCACGCGGGCGGACCGTGGAGGGGCGGAGGGGGCCCAGAAAGAAGTGCACAGTGAGCTGCAGGGCGAGGGGGACTCGGCTGCACGATTCCCTTCGGTTCTCGGCTGCTGGGATCTCGAAGGGGTGACCCCTGGCAGCAGAATGGCCCCACCCCACGAATCTCACTTGCCACCTCAGTAAAATGAACCTAGACTAGGGATCAGTTCTGCGCCTCTGCCCCGTTGCTCAGAAGCGGCATCCTTTGCCTAGCAACGCAGAACTGCCGCGAGATCGCGTTTTTCCTTCCCTTTTCTTCCAGGAGCCCCTTTAAGCCGTTGGTACTACAAGTCCCAGGAGCCACGGCGGCAGCCTCAGCCTGCGCCTCCCATAGTGCCTCGCGCGGCTAGGCTCTGGGGAACTCGTGAAGGGAAGATCGGGGCACGAACTACACCTCCCATGAGGCGCCGCGCGGCTGGGCCGGGGGACGTTGGTTGGTTTCCGGAAGAATGGTTGGGGGTGGGGCTTCAAGCGGGAGGTGGCCGTTAAGGCTTCTGATTGGTCTATTGGGGAGACGAGCGGCCCCGCCGCCCAATGGAAGCAACGGGCGGGCGGGCAAGGGTGAGACCGTGGGACCTAAGCCGCTGCGGTGGCCTAAGACGGAGGTGAAGAGCTGTCTGTCCGCGGCCCATCCTCACGTCCTGGGCCGGGAAGGTGAGACTACTTGTCTTGAGAGAGAGGCTCTCCTCCCAAACCTGAACTCTGATCTACCTCGTGGCTGGCCCCAGCTCTGACCCCGGACTTCCCGGACTGACCCCTGACCCCTGCCCCCGTCCCCGCCCCGGGGCACTGCTGGGTACCCCGCTGCCCCAATCGGAAACCGAGCCCGGCCGGAAAGATGTTCCCCGTGAAGGTGAAAGTGGAAAAGTCAGGTAAGGGAGGATCAAGTGGTCAAAGGAGGCTCCCGGGGACCCCGGGGAGGAGGAAGCGATCCGGGAGGGCTGCCGGGACTAGGAGGAGTAAAATGCGGCAGCAATCTGGGAGGGCGGCCTGAAAGAGGAAGGAGCATTGAGGAAGACTGCCCCCAGCAGATGAGAGCAATGGCAGATGCAGGAGGCTCACTTGGAGGAGGAGGAGGGAGCGTTGAGGAAGACTGTCCCCAGGAGATGGGAGCAATGGCAGGTGCAGATGGCTGCTTGGAGGAGGAGGGGGGAGCATTGGGGAGCACTGCCCCAGAAGATGGGAGTGATAGTATGTGCAGGTAGCTGCTTGGAGGAGGTGGGGGAGCATTGAGGAAGACAGCCCCCAGGTGCAGATGGCTGCTTAGGGGAGGAGGGGAGCATTGGGGAGCATTGCCCCAGAAGATAGGAGCAATGGCAGGTGCAGGTAGCTGCTTGGAGGAGGAGGGGGAGCACTAGGGAGCAGTGGATTCAGAGAGCTGTCCTCTGGAGAGAAGGGGAGAGATACTGGCTGGAAGAAACGCTAAGCCTACTAGGACCTGCTGGGAGGAGAAGGGCGAAGGGCCTCCTGGAGGGGAGAGAAATGGGGGTGGGAGGGCAGGACCTGGGATGGCGCTGGGGCCTTCTGAGAGGGAGGGCTGCCTGGAGGAGGCAGGCTTGGAGCCAAGCCTGGGAGGGCCCAGGGGCTGGAGACAGGCCGGGTCCTTTCCCTCCCAGGCACAGACCCCAAGGGGAGGCTCTGGGGAGGGAGCTCCGGGCCGAATGGGAGCAGGTGGGGGGGGGACAAAGGGGACTCTGGACAGGAGGGAAGGCTGTCAGGCTTCATGGAGGACCAGGGGAAGGGGGGAGGTGGGGCCTCTGTCCGGCCGGCGTTGGGGAGGAAGGACAAGATGGGAGCGAGGCCGAGGATTCCTGCGCGGGAGGCCCTTGGCTGGAACCTCGGGGAGCGTCCGTGGGAGGTGGGGGCCCCGCTCGCCCCCTTCCTTCTGCCCTGCCACACTCCCACGGGCCTCCCGGCAGTGACTGCCCTCTGCCCCCTCAGAGCTGGAGATGTCCAAAGCCAGGAACCACCTGGACGCCGTCTTGCAGTGCTTGCTGGAGAAGAGTGACGTGGACCGGTGAGGGGGGCCCTCAAAACTGTTAGATCGGGGCCGCTTTGGGAGCCGGGGCTGAGTTCAGAAGGTCCTTGTCCATCTCAGAGCCTCCTGGGGGATGGGAGGAGGAGCTCGCTGATTAGGGCAGGGCAAGTATCGGGGAGAGCCAGGAGGACGGGCCTGATCCCCAGGGTCCGGCCCAGGCAGAAGGCAGGCTTCCGGTCTCCGAGGGCCGGAGCTGTCCAGCCGCACAGTGGGCTGATTGTGGAGGCCGCCTGAGCCTCGGCCCTCGGTTCTGAGCTTCGGTCATTGTCTCCCCCAAAGGGACCAGCTGGAGGAGGAGGCCGGGAAAACGCCCTCCGATGCTCACAGCAAGTAGGTTGCTGGCCAGGTTTGGGGGGGGGGTGCGTGGGGTGCTCTGGGGCTGGAATGACGCTGCGCCTCTCCTCCCTTAGGGACTGCTCTCTCACCTCCGCTGGCAAACGGTAAGCTTGGGAGGGGGCGGTTTCCGCCCGGGCTCTATCTCTGGGGCCCCCCTCTTCACTCTTCCCCCTTATCCCAGCCTCCCTTCCTCCCACTTCTGTCTGGGCCAGCCCCCTCTGCTGTCTTGCAATAGACCGTGGCATTCCAGGCCCCGTGGGCCCCCTGGGCTGGCTCCACCTCAAGCCTCTGTCCAGTCAGTTCTCCATCCCTTTCCCCTACAGGCCCTCGGCCCGGTTCCCCCATCACAGGAGGAAGAAGAGGAAGGAGATGGAGGATGGGCTCGCCGAGGGGGGACAGCAGAGACCCAGTGAGTGCTGGTTGGTGAGAAGGGCGTTGTCGGGTACAAGCAGCCCCGGGCCCGGCAGGAAGCTTGAGCTCCAGTCCAAGGCCGACCTCGTCTATAAAATGGGCCTGGGACGGGGGGGGGGGGGGGGGGGGGTGCGCAGAGCCGGACTTGGAGATCAGCCGGCCAGCCCGCCCTCCCTGGCATCATAGTGACCTTCACCCCTCACCCCCCCAGACACTTACACCATCAAGCTATTTGACCGCAGCGTGGACCTGGCCCAGTTCAGTGAGAACACGCCACTTTACCCCATCTGCCGGGCTTGGATGCGCAACTGCCCCTCGGTGCGGGAGCCAGAGCGCTCACCCAGCCCCCCCCCAGCTCCCCGGCCAGAGGATGAGGAGGTGAGGACGCTGGGGCTGGGGGCGGGGAGAAAGGAAGGGGCCTTGCCCTCCCCTTGCTAGACCTGACACTGGCTTTTGGGGCCGGTTCTTTCCCAAGGGGACTGAGGTCACCAACGGGAAGAGCCGAGACGTGTACAAGCTGCCACCCCCCACCGCCCCCTGCCCTCCTGGGGAAGCCCCCAGTCCTAGGATCCCCTCCCCACTTCGGCCAGAGGGCCAGGAGGCCTCTGAGGACCCGGTAAGCAGATGCTGGAGCCCCTCTGGGAGCTCTGGGGAAGAGCTGGACCAGGCCTTGGCCCTATGGGGGGAAGAGGATGCTTGTATGGCAGCTCCCCAAGCTGACTCTGCCTCCCCCTCTTTCTGTGCAGCCCCCCGAGACAGCCCCAACCATGTCCTCCCTCATCTACCGCAACATGGAGCGCTGGAAACGCATCAGGCAGAGGTATGCGGCCCCCTGCCCCAAAGCTGCTCCCACTCCCCACGGCCCGCAGGCCGGCCCGGCCCTGACAGCCTGTGTCCCCCAGGTGGAAGGAGGCTTCCCATCGGAACCAGCTGCGGTACTCCGAGAGCATGAAGATCCTGCGTGAGATGTATGAGCGCCAGTGACCTTCCCCCAATAAAAGCGTCCCCCAGCCCAGCACCCCGTCTGCTCTCTTCCCCTCACGAGGCCCACAGACCGGACATCACGGGGGGAGAGGTCCAGGGCTTTTATTGGGTCCTGGAGGCAGGGGCTCTCCGGAGCTGGGGCTGGTCATCGGGAAGGCCAGAGCTAGGGTGGGGGGGAAGGGCCTGAGGGGCAGGAATAAGCATTGAGGATGGGGGCAGCACCCAGAGAGAGTTAGCTGGCAGCAGGGTCACAGCTGGAGGGAAAAGTGCCCCTTCTACTTTGCCCCAGACACTGCTCCCTGGGCAATGGGCACAGTGCGCTCAGCTGCCTGGGTCCCTGGAGTAGTGGCTGGGGCCTGGATGGACAGGATCCCCTCGGGGGACAGGGCCGAGGTCACCGAGGCGGGGTCCACCCCCTCTGGTAGCCGATAGCGGCGGTGAAACTCCCGGGAGATGAAGCCGTGCTCATCCTGCAATATGATAGCACCCCCCTTCAGGCCGGGGTGACTCATGCCCCTGCACCCTTCCTCGCTTCCCTCCCCCCCCTTCTCCTCTGCCTCCCTCCAACCTGGCCCTGCTGGGCCTCTGCCCCCCTTCCCCACATACCGGGCGTTCCTCATGGCGGGCATGGACTTCCACGTGCTCCCCTACCACCTTAACATTGATCTCCTCTGGGGAGAAGTGCTTCACATCCAGTAACACAGAGAACTCCCCCTTGGCCAGGGTCACCTGTAGGTTAGGGGAGAGCGAGCTCGGAGGGAGTACCCGAGGGATGGCTGCATGGGTCTCTGGGCACAGGGAGAAGGGTTAACGCCAAAGGGGTCTCCTGGGGAGGGCTCGGGCTTGGGGAGCGCTCAGGAGGAAAAGGAAGTTGAGCAGAGATTCTCTCCAGCTGCCTGGGGGCCCTTTGGCAATGGAGGTTTTCCCTGGCCTTGAAAAAAGTTCCTGTCCCCCACTGAGTAGGCATTCAACAAAAAGACCCTCTGGGATTCAGGAGAGGAGGGGCTGGGAAGTGGGAGCCATGCCCCGCTTGGCCCGAGGTGGCATTGGGAAGATTCATACCTCTCCAGGACCAGGATCAGCCCTAAGGGCCACGCTAGGTGCCCGAAGGTAGTAGGGTGCTAGAGCCTGTGGGCAGAGGGCAGCCAGCTCAGCCTCCAGCAGACCCTCCCCAAAGCGCTGATCGAAGAGCCTGGTGGGGGTGGTCAGGCTGGGGAACGCCAGGGGGGCTGGGCGGCGCAGCCAGGATGGCTGGATGGGCACAGGGATCTCCATGGTCAGGCTGGGCAGCAGCAAGTGCCCAGCAGGCACCCAGCCTGGCCCCTTTATACCAGGCCCCCACCTTCCCAGCCCCTCCCCTTCCCTCCCCCGGAGCAGGATTCTGGAGAGTTCCCTGCCAGCCTGGAGAGGAGGGAGAGCCCCTGACCCGATGCCCACAGCAGGGGGAGACATGGAAGCCAGCACATTCTGCAGAAGGCTGGCTGAGACCCCCAGGGCCTCCCCCCAAAGACCAGGAAGCCTTTTTGATGCAGGCAGAGGGCTCTGGACGCAAATGTGCCTCGGGTGGGAGCTGTGGGAGGACCAGCCAAAACAAGGAGGGGCAGAGGCTGCACAGGACTGACAGCTCTGGCCCCAAGGGAGTGAGCAGGTCCCAGGGTAAGGGCGCACCTCCCTGAAGGGGCCCTAAGAAGCCCCTGGCATCAGGCTGCTGCCCCTTTAAGCCGCCTAGATCTGGGCAGTGACGCATCCAGCCTGGCAAGTCCTGTTTCCATTTGGGGCCTCCCCGGGTGGGGGCTGGGGCAAGACTGGCATGTGCAGTGGGGGGGGCCTCCGTCCTTATCCACTTACTGGCCTTTGGAGGGGAGGAGCAGGGAAGAGGCCCCAGAGGATCTTCCAGAGACAATTGGACTTTGGAGAGGTCCAGCCCTTCCCCCCCTCAGGACCGTGCCCAGGCCCATCCAAGGAGTGGGGGTGGAGGTGGCATAGCTCCGGTGGATGGCAGTGCCCGGGCTCACCCTCAGAGACTCAAAGCTTGGAACCTCTCGGGGTCCTCCAAGCTGTACCCCCAGAAGGCCCGAGCCAGGCTGGGCCGGGCAGGGGTCCCGTGACCGCCCCCTCCCCAGGTGCGGTGAGTCATGGTCCCGGGGGAAGGTGGCCGGGACGCGCTGTCCCCCTGGGCCGGGAGCCAGAGGCATGTGGGCAGGGCCAGAAATAGCACAGGCTGCTGATCCCCGCCACCTGTGGGCCCGCTGGCCCAGCAGCCAGGAATGCCTGGTCGCCGCGGGGGGCGGAGCGCCCCCAGCCCGAGCTCCCGGGCATCGGCTTCCCCACCGCTGGAGTGGGGGCTACCGACTTCCACGGGGTGAGGGTGGGGGCCGGGGCGGGGAGGAGGCCGGAAACGGCGGCGTCTGGAGCACGCATGGGAGAGGGACGGCCTCTGGTGGTAAGGGCCGTAACCCCCAAAAAGAGCAGAATCCTCCCGAGGACGTCTAGGACAGCACACAGCAAGTGTGCGCGGGACGCAGCAGAGTCCTTGTCAATCATTATCTATTTACGGGCCTAGAAAGAGGAGTGGCCAATAGCATGGCGCCAGCCTTCCTCCTAAGCCCCGCCCCCCGCAGAATAAAACCCACGAATGGACGACCGCACTATCTGCGCATGCGCATCTGGGCGCGGCATCTCGTGGAGTGGTGACGGGGGCCGCTCTTTTTCCCGCCTTGATTCTTCCGGCGAAAGGGGGCGGGTCTGAAGTTGTTGCTTAGCAACGTACCGCTTCAGCTACGAGGCGGGAGAAGAGAGAGAAAAGTGGAGGTGAGAGCAGCGGCGGCAGAATGGACCACAGGTGAGAACCGGGCCTCGGTCCCCTAGAAGGGGCGCGCTTCCCCGGGCGGGAACTATTATTCCCACGTGGCCCAAGAGCCTCCTGGGAATCGTAGTCCGTTCTCGGGCCGCCTAACCTGGTCCCTTTATCTCCTCAACAGCCTGGCCATATTTTCCTTCCGGGGCAGCTCCTGCAAAGCTGCGGCTCCTAAGAGGCGGAGCTATTATTGCCCGTCCCCTGAACGAGAGCGAGGCGGAGGAGTGAGGTCCCAGACCGAGGTGAGGACACTCCCCCGGGGCGTGGTTCTGGGAGGGAGGCTTGGACGCCCTTGGAGACTCTGGGCTCCTGGACCTCCACCTTCAGAGTGGGCCTCCACAGGCCCGGACTCCTCCCCATGTAAAAGCCAAATGTTTCTTGGCGCCCTCTGCAGGCCTCCTCTCGGTTTCTGCAGAGAGCGCCCCCGCCAGGAGATTGCCCTTCCTGGGATTCACCCTCATGACGTAAGGTTTTAAGGGTTTCAGGAACCAATCGATCGTAGCATTTCCTCCTTACGCACCCATTTAGTGGTAATCTACAAAGAAAGTCTTGTTTTCTCCTAGGGAGGGGCGAGTGGGAATAACCCGGTATAAACTCTAGATCGGGGAACTGGAGGCAGCGCCCCGAGGAGCCTGGGAAAGGCCGGAAGAGGGGCCGGAAGCGGGGATGAGGAGGGAGGGGCTTCCTAGCATAAGAGCCTGCAGGGACATTTGCGTGGAGTCGGGAGATGGCTATATGGAGTGTACCCGGGAGGGGGCGAGAGGCGGGGGACGCCCGCTTCTCGGAGGCGCCTCCTCCGGGGCGTTCGGACGGGCTCTGCCGTCCCTGGCTCACTAGTTACCCACGCGATGGACTTAATTAACATGGGCTATGGAGCAGGGTCTGTGTCCCCGCGCTTTCCGAGGGTTAGATCCAGGCAACCGCAGGGGTCTGACCCGCCCCCATTTTGCAGAGGAAGAAACTGAGTCCCAGGAGTCTGACTCCAGTCCCGTGGATGACCCCCCCCCCCCGGGCACGAATGCCTCCCCCTCCCACGGCTGTGATCCTGCGGCCCGGGGACTTATTGGGCGGGAAGGTCTGGACATCAGCCATTGATCCTTTAGACGTTCCAACTCAAAAGTGTAACATTGCCATCTGTGAAATGGGCCTGAGGTGGATAACCTCCGACTCGGGGCTCGGAGATGGAAACGCTGGAGGTGTCTGGAAGGGGGTGGGTTCCGACCCTGTGTTCCCAGCACCGTGTGACCTGGAACTGGTCGCCTTCCCCACGCCCCGCCCTTCACACCTGGGTTAGGCAGTGGGACCTGGGCGAGGGTTTCCGTGACTGCCCCCCAGTGGTGGGGGGAGGGACTACTGACTTCTGGGACGAGACAGCTTCAGAAGTGGGTCAGAATTTAAGGCTGATCCAGGACGCCGGCTTGTGGGGCTGGGAGGAGGGGGCCCTTCACCTCCAGCTTTCCGTCCCTGCCTCCAGGTCCAGAATCCATCCCCGGCACTTCGGCACAGCCCCCCGCCCCCTCCTCCAGCCGCCGAGTCCCCGGACTTTGAGGAATCCTGGCCTTCCACAAGCCTCTCGTCCCCCTCCCAACACCCTGAAGAACAGACAGAGAACTCAGGAGACTCTGTGCTTGCCAGGTGAGGAGGAAGAGCCCGACTCTGGGAGGGGACGGGCCGAGGGCCAGGAGCTTCTCTGGCCTGAGCCCGGCCTCCTCTCCCAGGTACATGGCCCGGTTCCGGCAGGCCCGGCCCACCAGCCGCCAGGAGCGGCAGTCAGCAGGCCCCGGCGCCGCCGCCTTCTGGTGGCTGCAGCCCACCGCCCCCTCGGCAGGTACCTGCCCCTTGCCCCTCGGGGACCACAGCGCCCCTTCTGTCCGGACCCCGGCAAGCCTGCGGGATCTCACAGGGAGGGAGGGATGCTGGGGAGTGTGTTTGTTGCAGATGAGGACGATGGAGGCGGCCCCAGCCCAGGCCGGACCTCACCACGGGGGGCGGGATCCTCCAGAAGAGAAACGTGCACTTCAGGGACTGGCGAGGTGACTGCAGGGAACTGGGGGGCGCCTTGACAGAATTCTGAGCGTATTCGTTTCACTGCGTATTCCCTCCCCCTACATCCTCTGGGAGAAGAAGGGGACTGAAGCCCGCCCCCGCCCAGCCCTTGGATGCCCCCAGCTTCTGGACCTTTCCCCGTAGCAGTTCTTCTTGGGAGCGGCCATGCGGCCCACAGCCTGAGCTCCTGCGGCTAGAGCCAGTATTCTTTTTCTGGCTCAGGGCGAAGCCTCCGACACCCCAGCGTTGGACCTCGAGACCCTGAGTCTCCAGGACAGGGCAACCCAGCTTCTCCTCCGGAGGTGCCCGCCTTTCTCATTACAGCTCCTCCCTCCGTTGCCCATCTTCCTCCTCCAGAGCTGCAGTAGATCCTCAGCCTGGCATGCAACCGCACCCCCATTTGCTCCTGTTTCTCTTCCCGTTCTTTTTACTCCCAACCAGCTCATCCCAGTCCAGTTGACAAGTGGCCGCAGCATGGCTGGCCCTCCATCTCTCGCCCCCACACTTTGTGCCCCTCTTCCCCAATGTTCTTCCTGCTAGAATCCCTCAAATACTTGCTGGCCATGTGAGCCCAGTTTGCCTCAGTTTCCTCAAATGTCAAGTGGGGATATTAATAGTTTCTACCTGATGGGGTGCTGGGACCATATTTGTAATGGCAAACCTCTCCCCACTTAGAGCTCCTTATGGGGGGAAGTGCTTGGATGCCCTGAGCCTAAGGCAGTGGGAATAGGAGAAACTTCAGAAAGCCTTGGAGGCTCCCTAAGCCGCCAATCTTTCTCATTTCCTCCAGTGAGATTTCTTCTAGCAGCAGTGGCAGTCATGATGAAGATACCTCCATTCCAGTCAGCTCTGAGGGCCTCCCCTCCTTCTCACCACCTTTCACCTCTGACCCTGGACCAGGCCCCCACCACAGGAAACCACGTGAGCCTGACACCATCCCCCACCGCCAGGAGGCAGATTGCACACAAGCACCCCCCCACGTGCACACACATACACGGGCACACGAGTGTGCACATGTACAGACACATGTGTGCATATGAGCACGAGTGTTCACACCCACCTGCCGAGTGCATTGCACACACATTTGCACGCACACATGCACATGTCCCCTGGCCTCAGCCTGAATCCTGAGCTCTTTCTCACAGCTCCACTGACACGGACCCAAGTCCCTCTGCCGTCTGTGGCCCACCCTGAGGATGACATCCTCTTCCAGTGGCGTCTCCGGAGGAAGATGGAAGTGGCCCGGGAGGAGTGCGCACACGGGCTCCAGGCAGAGTCCTGGCTCCCCGGCAGGGCCCTGGTATGCAGCAGAAGAGGCCCAAGGGACCCAGGGGGATGGAAAAAGATGGCCAACGCACACCCACTCAAAGATCGTTCTGTGTGCCCTTCCCTAGGTCACCAAGACTAGGAACCATGGTCCACCTAAGACTCGCCAGATGTATGTCCCGGGACCTATTGTTGCCAACCAGCTGAACACTCTCCCTCTCAGCAACCCCCAACAGAGCCCCCCAGTCCCTCTCTGTGACCCTCAGCAAAACCCTCCAGTCTCCCTCTGTGGGGCCCAGCAGAACCCCTCTGTCCCCTTCTGTGGGCATCAGCAGAGTCCCTTAGTCCCCCTCTGTGGATCCAACCAGAGCGCCCCTGTCCTTCTTTGTGGATCTCAGCAGAACCCCCCAGTCCCTCTCTGTGACCCTCGGCAGAGTCCCCCATTTCATGTCTGTGGTTCCCAGCAGAGCCCCCCAGTTCCCCTCTGTGGTTCTCAGCAGAACCCTCCTGTTGTCTGTCTACATGAGCTAAATCCCTCAGTTTCTCTTAATAATCCCCAGCCAAACTCACCAATCCC
Source organism: Sminthopsis crassicaudata (assembly GCF_048593235.1). Taxonomy (NCBI): domain Eukaryota; kingdom Metazoa; phylum Chordata; class Mammalia; order Dasyuromorphia; family Dasyuridae; genus Sminthopsis; species Sminthopsis crassicaudata. The sequence continues at coordinate 636,872,981 of NC_133619.1, read as the reverse complement.
CCTTCATCTTCCTCCAGCCTCCCCCCATCCTCCCCACCTGAGCCCAGTGCTGCCTCTTTGTATCCCTCAGCCCAGCCCCCCGCCCTCAGTTCCAGATCCTCCCTCTCTCTGTCAGAGCCCTTTCTTTCTCCACTCCACGCCAGAAACAGCATGCAAAAGATGCCAGTCTGGGGCCGTTCTTCCAAGTTCCAGGGGCCCCTCTGAGGCTAAGAGGCATGACCACAAGCCCAGAAAGGCTCGGGGTCCCAGGCCAGAGCCAAAGCCCGGGTCACTGCTGAGGGGGGCCCTCAAGCAGGTGGTGGCTGCTCGCCTCTTCTCAGGACCCTCAGAAGACTCCCCCTCCCCCTGTGATGTGCCCCCCCCTCCTGCCGAGGCCTCGCCCCCCAGGGAGCTACTAGCTTTGGCTTCCGGGTTGCTGGAAGCTGCCGAAGGTGAGAGCATCAGGAAGGGATGGGGGGTTCGGAAGGGGGCACCCTTGAATGGGGCATCCAGAGGAGCAGCCTTGTTCCTGTCCTTCCCAGACTCGGATGGGACAGAATTTGAAGAGGATGCCCTGCTGCAGGTGCTCCGGGCCAGGCGTTCAGAGCTGCGGTCGTGTTTGAGGTGACTCCTGTGCCCCCCAGACAGCTCCTCCTCAGTTCCCAGCCGCCCAGCCCTGCCCCAGAACCCCCCAGCTCGAATCTCGGGGCCTCCTCAGCCCCGCCCTTCAGTCCCTCTCGATAAACCATTTTGCTCCCACCCCTTCACAGGGAGGTTGACAAGCGCTTGTCCAAGGCCATGCACCCAGAGAACGTGGGGCCCGGCAGAGACCCCCAGCAGACGCAGGATTAAGGAATAAATGCTCTCTGAATCGTGTCTGACTTGCTTTCTTCAGTGAGGGACAAAGCCAGGGGCTGGGCAGGGCCGCAGGCGCCTTTGGGACCCTCCTGTGGCACCTCCCCTCTAGGTCTTGGCAGTGAATATGGGGGGGAGGAAAAGCGGGGAGGGGGCATTATAGCTTGCAAACAATGCACGAGAAGGGGCTGAGGCCCTGGGGGCCACGAAGTCGAAAGGGAAGGCAGGCCCCAGGTTGTGAGTACGTGTGGGTCCGACAGTCAGCGACCCTTGTTCTAGAGCAGGAAGGGGCCTCGGAAAACAGCCGGCTCATTTCACAGATGGAGAAACTGAGGCCCAGCGGGTTCAGGGCACCGTCCATGACTCAGTCAAGTTCGGGGCCCGGACTCCGGGGCAGGCGCTCCCCGCACTTGGCGCCCCGCTGCCTCTCCCGAGGATCCTCGGGCTTCGGCCTCCCGCCCCCCTCCACAAGGGCCGCTTTGTTTGACAGCCCAGGCGGACAGCTCCCGGGGGCGGGGCCCATTGAAACGGAGGCCAATGAAGGTTCTGCGAGGCGGAGCCCGGAATTGAGCTCTCCTCTGGCTGGTTGGCGCCTTCCCAGTCCCCGCCCCCCGCGCGCGCGCGCCCGGTCGTTGTGGCCGTTAGGGGCGTGGCCTCGGCCCGCGCACCCCTCTCCCCATTGTGTCGCCATGGCGGCGGCGGAGGCTGCGGAGGCAGCGGAGGAGGAGGCCCCGGCCTGAGGAGGAGTGGGAGCGCGGCCTGTTCCCTCGGGCCCTTCGCCCGCCCGGGGTGACAGGGGGACGGCAGCGGTGGTGGCGACACGACGGGCCATGGTGGTGAGCGGGACGGGGGCGGTGTCCGGCTGCCGGGTGTGGGGGCGGGGCGGGACTCAGCGGCCTCCGTCCTCCTCCCTCCATGTCTGCATCCCCAAGTCCAGGGCCGCCTCCTCCCTTTAGTGCGTATCTGCCCTCCTCACGGGCTCCGTCCGCCCCTCCCAGTCTGTGGGGGCGTCTTCCCCTCCAGGGTCTCCCTCCTCCCCTCCTAGCGTCCCCATCCTCCTCTTCTGGGGTCTCCCTCCTCCCCTCCCAGGGTCTCCAACCTCTCCTCTAATAATCCCTGTCCTCCCTCCTGGAGGCTCCCTCCTCTTCTCTACTAGTCTCCATCTTCCCCTTCTGGGGTCCCCATCTTTCCCACCCGGCACCTCCATCCTCCCAAGTCTCCATCCTCCCCTAATAGGGTCTGCATCCTTCCTCTCCCCCCGCAGTCTCTTCTCTTCTCCTCCAATTGTCTTCATCTTCCTCCCCCCTCCCAGTCTCCAGCCTCCCTTTCTGGAGTCTCCATCTTCTACTACCAGGGTCTCCAACCTTTCCTCCTGGGCGATCCATCTTTTCTTCCAAAGGTTTCTATCTTCTCTTAATAGTCTCTATCCCCACCTCCTAGGGTCTCCATCCTCCCTTTCTGGAGTCTCTGTCCTCCCGGCCCAACTCTCCATCCTCCCTTCCCGGGTCTCCATCCTCCCCTCCCGGGTCTCCATCCTCCCCTCCCGGGTCTCCATCCTCCCCTTCCAGGGTCTCCATCCTCCCCTCCCGGGTCTCCATCCTCCTCTTACAGGGTCTCCATCCTCCCCTCCCGGGTCTCCATCCTCCCCTTCCAGGGTCTCCATCCTCCCCTCCCAGGGTCTCCATCCTCCCCTCCCGGGTCTCCATCCTCCCCTCCCGGGTCTCCATCCTCCCCTTCCAGGGTCTCCATCCTCCCCTCCCAGGTCTCCATCCTCCCCTCCCAGGTCTCCATCCTCCCCTCCCGGGTCTCCGTCCTCCTCTTCCAGGGTCTCCATCCTCCTCTTCCAGAGTCTCCATCCTCCTCTTCCAGGGTCTCCATCCTCCTGAGTCTCCATCCTCCCGAGTCTCCATCCTCCCCTTCCCGGGTCTCCATCCTCCCCTCCTGAGTCTCCATCTTCCCCTTTCAGGGTCTCCATCCTCCCCTCCCAGGTCTCCATCCTCCCCTCCCAGGTCTCCATCCTCCAGGGTCTCCGTCCCCCGACCCAGGTCTCCATCCTCCCCTCCCGGGTCTCCATCCTCCCCTCCCGGGTCTCCATCCTCCCCTTCCAGGGTCTCCATCCTCCCCTCCCAGGTCTCCATCCTCCCCTCCCAGGTCTCCATCCTCCCCTCCCGGGTCTCCGTCCTCCTCTTCCAGGGTCTCCATCCTCCTCTTCCAGAGTCTCCATCCTCCTCTTCCAGGGTCTCCATCCTCCTGAGTCTCCATCCTCCCGAGTCTCCATCCTCCCCTTCCAGGGTCTCCATCCTCCCCTCCTGAGTCTCCATCTTCCCCTTTCAGGGTCTCCATCCTCCCCTCCCAGGTCTCCATCCTCCAGGGTCTCCGTCCCCCGACCCAGGTCTCCATCCTCCCCTCCCGGGTCTCCATCCTCCCCTTCCAGGGTCTTCATCCTCCCCTTCCAGGGTCTCCATCCTCCCGGGTCTCCGTCCCCCCACCCAGGGTCTCCGTCGTCCCTCGGCCCGACCTTCGGTCCTGTCTTGCCCTTCAGCTCTGCCTCAGCCGCCTGCTCCGCCCTCCGCAGCCAGCGCGCTCCCTCCCGCCCCGGCCCTGACCAGCCCTGGGTCTCCGCTGCCCTCCTCGCCTCCAGCTGTGGCCCAGCCCGACCCTCTGTCTCTTCCTGATTGGGCTCTTTGCTGCCCCCCTTTCCTTGTGACCCCCCATTTCTTCCTGCTCTGCCCACACATTCCCCCCTTTTGGCTCTTGGGGCAGCATCTCCGTTCCCGATTCTCCGTGTTCCCCCTTCTGCCCCCTTCCTGTCCCATCTACGGGAGGTCTTGGAGCAGCCGGTGGGGCATTGGGCGGCGCCGGGCCCGGAGTTCGAGTCTCACTCCTGCCTCAGTTTCTTCATCTGTAAATAGGATGACAGCACCCCTCCCGGGCCCCTGCCGCGCAGTCCCGGCGTCCCATCGCAGAGGGCCGGCTCGGAGGGCAGCCCGAGGACTTCCCTTGGCGCTGTGGCCGCCTGGTGGTAGCCCTGGGGCCGGGAGACCTGGGGAGGGGCCAGGCCTTCCTCAGGCCTCCTTCTCTTCCCACAGGCCAGAAGCACAGATAACCTGGAGGGGCCGGGGGAGGGGCCGGTGCAGCCCCTACCCCCTTCAGGGGGCTCCAACGTGAAAGGGAAACCCGGCAAGAGGTAGGAAGGGATGGGCGCTGCTGGGGATTGTGGGAGTGAGGGCGCTTCTGGAGGAGACCCCGCTCCACGTGCAGCTTCAGGGCCGAGCTCTGCCCTCAGTGACTTGTGACTTGCACCCCCAGGGTCTCTGCCCCTCGGGGCCCTTTTCCCCGGCTGGCGGACTGTGCCCACTTCCACTATGAGAATGTCGATTTTGGCCACATTCAGGTACTCGGGGGCCCCCCTCTGGCTATGGCAGCATGAGGTCCCCAAGTGAGCCCTGCCCCTCCCCCTCCTCCACCAGCAACCCCTTCCCCACCTGCTCTGTCCCCTTTTGTGAGGTGTCTGTCCAGGTGGGGAGCGGGGCTGGAAGGCCCACAAGTCCTGGGCCCTGGGGCCTTGATTTCCCCTTTCAGCTGCTGCTGTCTCCAGATCGCGAAGGCTCCAATCTCCCTAGTGATAATGAGCTGGTGTTTGGGGTCCAGGTGACCTGTCAGGTGAGACCCTTGACTCACCCTTTGGCCTTCGACCCTACCCCGACTGATCAGTAACCTAGCTTTGCTCCCGATTCATCCCAGCCTCTGGCCCTTGAACCTTCTCCAGCCGAAGGTCCCCAGGGTCACCGGGTCCCTGCTTGCCCCCGTCTCCCCCAGGGCCGGTCCTGGCCTGTGCTGCGAAGCTATGACGACTTCCGCTCCCTGGATAGCCACCTGCACCGCTGCATCTTTGACCGGCGCTTCTCTCGCCTTCCCGAGCTGCCCCCGGCTCCAGAGGGCTCCCGGAGCCAGGTAGGGCCCCCGCCCCTGAGCAGTGGGGGGAAGGGAGGCTCCTCGGCTCCACCTCATCCCAGCCGCTTCTTCCCAACGCAGCTCCTGGTGCCCCTGCTCCTCCAGTACCTCGAGACCCTCTCCGGGCTGGTGGACAGCAACCTCAACTGTGGCCCTGTGCTCACCTGGATGGAGGTAGGGGGGTGGGGGGATATGTGGGGGGCGTTCAGAAGAACAAGAGCAAGGGAAAGGAGGGATGGATGAGAAGGGAAAGGGAAGAGAAGAAAGAGGGGAGAGAGAAAGGGAGGGAGGGAGGGAGTGGGAGCAGGGAAGGAAGTGGAGCGGGCTGTGGGTCAGACGCAGCTTGGGATGTCGGGGGGGGGGCGGAAGGGCCCGTGGAGCGGGAGGAGGGGAGGGGCTCCGTGACGACCGCCACCTCTACCCCTGCTCCTTCCCAGCTGGATAACCACGGCCGCCGGCTGCTGCTCAGCGAGGAGGCCTCCCTGAACGTCCCCGCTGTGGCCGCGGCCCACGTGGTCAAACGGTACACGGCCCAGGCCCCGGATGAACTGTCCTTTGAGGTGATGTTTCAGGGGAAGGGGCTACAGGGCTTGCTTAGAACATTGCCCCCCCTGACTCCCACTGCTCCCCATTCTCAGGTTGGTGACATCGTCTCTGTGATTGACATGCCGCCCACTGAGGACCGAAGCTGGTGGCGCGGAAAACATGGATTCCAGGTAGAAAAGGGGGTAGGGGAAATCTTAAGAGGGCACGGACGCAGAGGGGCGCCCGACCGTCTGACCTTTGGCTTTTGGCCCTTTCCCTTAGGTTGGTTTCTTCCCCAGTGAGTGTGTGGAACTGTTCACTGAACGACCGGGCCTGGGGGTCAAAGCTGGTAACTATGAGCGGGCAGTACCAGGGAGAGGGTGGGGGAGGGGGTGGGACCTGGAGCCATCGCTGCTGGTTTCCCCCACAGATCCCGACGGCCCCACATCCGGCATCCCGGCTCCCCTAAGGGAGGGCCCGCCCTCTCTAACAGCAGGTAACAAGTGGGGCTGCCACCCCCGGGCCCCGCCCCAGACCCCCCGCCCTCGGTGGCCGCGTTCTCCCTGACACTGAATCCCCTCTTTCTCTCCCGCCGCCACCCCCGCTGAGCAGTGCCCCGGCCCCGAGGAAAGCTCGCGGGCCTCCTGCGTTCCTTCATTCGCTCCCGCCCATCCCGGCAGCGGCTAAGGCAGCGGGGCATCCTCCGGCAGCGCGTCTTCGGCTGTGACCTGGGAGAGCATCTCAGCAACTCCGGCCAAGACGGTGAGCTCCCGGCCTCCGCACTGCGGGGGTCTCGCCCTGTTGGTTCTGTCACCCAAAGCACCGGACAGTATCGCGTTGGCTGTTCTCGGCAATCTCATGAAGTGTGACCCCCACTTTACAGATGGGAAAACTGAGGCTCAGTGATTTGCCTCATGGTCACTAGCAAGGCCAGAGGTAGGATTCGAATGCAGATCTCAGCTAAAGCTGTCACTAACTTACAAATGAAGACTCATCGTACCCCCCATGGGGCATCCCTCTCTACCTGGCTCTGTCCTCTCCTGCCCCTAGTCTGTTCCCCATCCCCCGCACCTGATGGTGCTCCCTTATGCCCTCCCCCTTATAGTTCCCCAAGTCCTGCGCTGCTGCTCAGAGTTCATCGAGGCCCACGGGGTCGTGGACGGGATCTACCGCCTCTCCGGCGTTTCTTCCAACATCCAGAAACTAAGGTCGGGAGGCCGAGGGCCCAGTGGGGGCGGGGGGGCGAGCCTGGGATGGGGGGGCCGCGGGGCCTGGGGAGAAGCTCCCAGCTTGTCCCCCCCTCCACGGCCCTCAGGCACGAGTTTGACAGCGAGCGCATCCCCGAGCTGCGCGGACCGGCCTTCCTGCAGGACATCCACAGCGTCTCTTCCCTTTGCAAACTCTACTTCCGAGAGTTGCCCAACCCCCTGCTCACCTACCAGCTCTACGGAAAGTTCAGTGTAAGTGGGGAGGGGGCCGCACCGGGCGCCTGCAGCCCAAGGCCCCATCCGCCCGCACTCACTCGCGCCCTGTTCCCCCAGGAGGCCATGTCTGTGCCCGGGGAGGAGGAGCGGCTGGTCCGGGTTCACGATGTCATCCAGCAGCTGCCCCCGCCTCATTACCGGTACGGCGAGGGCAGGCCGGGGCTGGGGCCGGGCGGGGGGCGGGGGGCTCACCGTGGGGGAGGGGTCCGTGAGTGCACCCTCTCCCCGCCCCAGGACTCTGGAGTACCTGCTGCGCCACCTCTCGCGCATGGCCCAGCACAGTGCCAACACCAGCATGCATGCCCGCAACCTGGCCATCGTGTGGGCCCCCAACCTGCTCCGGTGAGTGCGCGGCCTTGGGAGGGGTCTCCCCACGTGGGCCCCGCCCTCTGGGGGACGCCCTGAGCCCCACATCCTGGTGCCCGCAGGTCGATGGAGCTGGAGTCGGTGGGGCTGGGCGGCGCTGCGGCCTTCCGCGAGGTCCGAGTCCAGTCTGTCGTCGTGGAGTTTCTGCTGAGCCACGTGGACGTTCTGTTCAGCGACACGTTCGCCTCGGCGGGCCTGGACCCTGCAGGTACTCCGGCCTCACGTGCGCTTGTGGAGAGGGAGGCCCGGCGGGGGCGGGCGGGCCCCGGGATCACTGCCCTGACCTGGGCAGCCTCCAGCTCGGCCCCCGGGACCCCAAGAACCCTGCCCCCTTCCCCAGCCTCCTTCTCATTTCAGCTCCTCGACTCAGGATCCCCCACTGGTCCCGGACGCTGCATCTCCAGCACCTCCCTTAGCTCCCTCAGGGGCCCCCTCGGGACCAGGGGAATCTGGGTCGGGGCGGGGGGTGGCCGATGGGACCGATGGTACACGACTGGCGTTCCCAGCTCCCTTGGCTTTGAAGACCCTCTCCCCCCATTTTAGAGATCACCTTTTCCCAAGAAACCCTTGCCACATCCCCTTCTCTCCTTCCCACCCCCGCCCCACAAACCCCGGACCCCTGCGGGACGCGGATCGTCGGCCGGGCCCTCCCGAGGTAACTGAAGCGGCTTTCCTCCTGCAGCTGCTGCCGCCTCTGCCTCCTCCTCGCCTGTCGCTGATGCCCCTCCCCGATGTCCCCCGGCCCCCGCTCCCACCCCCCCACCCCCCGCCCCAGGGTCCCTGCCTTGCTGATCCCTGGCCGGGGGCTTGGCCTGCCAGGGCTCCCGAGGGGGGAGGGCTGCGCTTGGCTTTGCCTGCAGGGCCCATGGGATGGCTGGCTCGGCTGATGGACTTTCCCACCGTCCTCCCCCAGGTCGCTGTCTCCTCTCCAGGCCCAAGTCCCTGGTGGGCGGCGGAGCCTCCACCCGCCTCCTCTCCCTAGAGGAGGCTCAGGCTCGGTCCCAGGGTCGGCTGTCCGCACAGGGGGCCAAGGCTGCTCCTTCACCTGAAGACCAGTGAGTGACCCCGGGATGGGAGAGCGGGGGCGGGGGCCCCCACCCGAGGCCGGCCCATCTCACCCCCCTCTCCTGTGTAGGAGGAAGGGGATCTTCGGGGAGAAGCGCAGAAAACCGGGGGGCAGCAGCTGGAAGACCTTCTTTGCCCTGGGAAGAGGCCCCTCCTCGGTCCGGAAGAAGCCCCTGCCTTGGCGTGGAGCTGGCCAAGGGTCCCAGCCACCCCCAGGTGAGTGAGACGCCTGAGCCCAAGATGGGGGGGGGGAGAGAAGGGGGGCTTCCCAATCTTGCCTCCTCCTGGCTCTTGCTGAATTCTAGGTGGTCCAGTGGAAGCAGCCCCGCTGCGGGCGGCCAAGAGCGAGGAGTCGCTGTCGTCCCAGACCAGCGGAGCCGGTGAGGACCCCAGGGGCCGGGCCTGCACATCCTGGGGAGGGGGAGGGCAGTGGCAGCCGCCCGCTCTGGGCCCAGCAGAGCAGGGAGGAGGTGCCCAGGTCATCCCTCAAAGGGAGAGCTGGAGGTGGGGAGAGCTGGGAGCCAGATGGAAGGGGCCACAGGGAGCCAGGAATGGCGTCCAGTGGGATAGTGAGAGCCCAGACCCCAGACCCCTGAGCTGACTGCAGAGCGCTGAGCACTGATTTTAAGTCTACCGGCACGGGGGTGCGGGGAGACGGGGTGCGCTCCGGGAGGATTGGGGGGATCGGGGGGGAGGGGCGCCCAGAGACAGGCCTCATTGCACAAGGAGCCCCTTGGGGTTCCGGGGTGGGGAGTCTCCACGTGGGCAGAGTGGGAGTGTGGGAGGAGGGAGGAGCCGTGGTCCGCCAGGGCCCAGCAGCCCCCCCCCCCCCTTCCCTCGCCTTTGCCCGCAGGCCTGCAGAGGCTCCACCGGCTGCGCCGGCCACGCTCCAGCAGCGACGCCTTCCCTGTGGCTCCGGGCCCAGCCGGCTCCTGCGAGAGCCTCTCTTCCAGCTCGTCATCGTCGTCGTCCTCCACCAGCACGTCATCCGTGGGCAGCGGGGAGCTGGTGGGCTCCCCCCCCCACCGGGTTTCGGCCTGGCTGGACGATGGGGATGACCTGGACTTTAGCCCCCCAAGGTGCCTGGAGGGGCTGAGGGGCCTCGACTTCGATCCCCTCACCTTCCGCTGCAGCAGCCCCACCCCTGGGGACCCCGCCCCTCCCGCCAGTCCTGCGCCCCCGGCCCCTGCGGGCTCGTTTCTCCATAAAGCCACCCCCCCTCCTCGCTCTCCCCGGGGCCCAGCCAGCCCTGCTGCGCCCACCGCCCTGGACATCTCCGAGCCAGTGGCCGTTTCTGTGCCCCCCGCTGTGCTGGAGTTGCTGGGGGGCGGTTCCCCTGCCACCCCTTCCCCTCCGCCTGCCACCCCGGCTCCCCAGCTCATCCCTCTCCTGCTGCGCAGTGGTGAGACCGAACTGAGTGACAGCTGCCAGAGGGAGATCCGGAGCAAACTGTCCCTAACCTGCCAGAGAGACCTGCAGGGGTCACTGAGTGAGTAAATCCCTAACCCAGGCCCCCGCCCCCAGCTGTGTCTGCATCTGCACTGCTGACCAGGCCCGTCTCCTCTCTCTGTGCAGGTCCCGGGCCACCTATACCCTTGTCCCTCCTCCGGCCTGGAGGGGCCCCTCCTCCACCCCCCAAGAATCCAGCCCGCCTGATGGCCCTCGCTTTGGCTGAGCGGGCTCAGAGGGTGGCACAGCGCCAGCGCCAGCAGGAGCTGGGGGGCACAGTCCCCCCCATCCCTCGCTCCCCTTTCCGACGTTCACTGTCCCTGGAAGCGGGTGGGGAAGGCCCAGGAACGGGGGGCCCTGGGCCCCTCTACTCCATGGGGAGCTCCAGTCCCCAAGCCCTGGGCCCCCCCCCGGCCTCCTTGCAGCGGCAGCAGAGCGACGGAGGCCTTTTGCGCCCACACGTCTCTGGCCTCCCACGGAGGGAACGACGAGGTCCTGCACAGGTGAGTGATAGCACGAAAGGCCCCCCGAAAGCTGTGCCCACACACGCTCCCCCTGGAGGTGTCAGCTGGCCCTCAATGATTCTTCCTCCTCCTCTGCAGGTGCCCGCCTCCTTCTTCTCCACTGCCGTGCCCTCTCCCAGCCCCAAGGAGCGCCCCTTGCCCTTCCCTGGCCCCCCCAAGCCCCCTCTTCACTCCCTAGCTGCTCCTCCCTACAGGCCCAGCCCCCAGCCCCCCAACCGGAGGACTCCCCGTGGTCCCACGCTGCCCCCCGACAAGGGGGAAAATCTGTACTACGAGATCAGCGGGACCGAGGGGCCTCCCTATCCAGGCCTGCCTCGGCCTTGGGCCTCCTTCCACCAGGCCCCCGAGGGACTCACTGCTTCCCCGCCCCAGGGTCCTCCCGATTTCCTCTTCTGCTACCCTCCTCCTCCTCCTCACCCTTACCCCCCGGCCTTGCAGCCTTTTTCCCAACACGGCCGCCTTTGCTACCACCCTCAAGAATCCCGGCGACGTCCAGCCCACCTGGAACCAGTCTACGTCAACTTGCCCCTGGGTGGGGGGCCCTCCCCCACCTCCTCCTCTTGTTCTTCCTCCCCTCCCGCCCACCCCCGAAGTCGCTCAGACCCCGGCCCCCCGGCCCCTCGCCTCCCTCACAAGCAGCGCTCCCCTTGGGGGCCCCGGCCTCCTCGACCCTGGGGCCCTCCAGATCCCCTCCTCCTCTACAGGACCCCCACCCAGGCTCCTCACGGGGTCCCGTACGGAAATGTCGGCGACGGACACGGAGAGGGGGCTGGCCCCCCACCCTCCTACCTCCCGCCCCCAAGCTGGACCCTCCATGCTAAGGGCCAGACTCACAGCTACTGCTGAGGCCGGAGATCCCCTCGCCTCCTTTTTGTAAAATGTTGGTGAATGGGAAGCTTTGGGGCCCTAGCTGGGTGTGCCTGCTGATGACCACGGACCCTCCTGCCATCACTGGCCCTGGGGCCCCCATCCCCAATTCAAATCCATTTTGTAATTTTTTCCCAAATTACTCAACTTTCTAACTTTGTAAACTGGTTCCGATGTGATCTCATGTCGTACGTAGTTTCTCTGCCCTCCCCCCACACATTGTCTGGGGTTTCTTGCACTAATTGGGGCAAGATGAAGACGCTTCATCTCCCCCAGCCCCAGCATCCCCCAGCATGCCCTGCCCCCTCCCCCTGTATGTGCAGTTGCGAATGTGCCCTCGAGGGCTTTGGGGGGGTGCGTGTGCGCGTGTCTGAGAGAGTGTCCCGCCGAGCCCCCGGCCCCAAATAAAAGTGAAAACCAAGTTTTGTCTCGTGCTATTATTATCCGCGCTGTAGTGAGAGGCAGAGAAAGGTGGTGGGCTGGGGGAAGCTTTATTATTGGGTTTGGGGTCAGGGGGCCGACACCAGCTGGACTCAGCCCGGAGATCCACTCTCAGCTCCTTGGTTTGGGGGTTCCTGAGGGACAGAGTCAGAGGTCACAGCAGAGCCAGATCAACGCCTCAGAAAGGGGAAGAGCCCATCCGCCATCCCCACCTCACCCTGTAGCTCTGTGATGATCTCCTCTAGCAGGTCTAGCCTGGGGAAGATCAAGAAACGAGGTCAGGGTCATGAGGGGGACCCCAAAGTAAGTTATTGGAGCGGGTCGGGAAAGCGGATCTTACTTTTGCAGGCTGGTGAAGGGGCTCTCTTTGGATAGCTCCGGGACCAGGACCTGGGAAGGAAAGGGGGCACAACCTGGCACACAGTAGGTGCTTCATACTAGTTGAACACCCACAGTGCGCCTCATTAGGGCAGCGGCCCAAGAGGAGCCACTTTTTCTTGGTCATCTTGTGTGGCCAGTGTGCCCCCACCACGTCCTGCTTAATGGCTGCTGGACTAGAGCGCCCCAAAATACACCCAGCCCCCTCCGCAGCTTAAAGCACTTAATCCGTCCCTAATGGGACCTTGCAGTAGCAGGGCTTCTCGAGGCCCCAAGATGTCAGGGGACCAAGGCAAGCCGGCCTGCTCAGGCACTTCAGAGATCAGGAGAGGATCCCCCTAGCGCCCAGGGCCCCAATCCCGCCCTTCCCCCAATCCCTACCTGGGTCCTCCCTTCCTGTCTGTCCAGTCGCCGGGCCTGGGCCGCCAGATCAATGCATTCCTGAAAACTTCGGGCACCTGGGGAAGGTGGGAGAGGTAAAAGGAGGGAGGTAGGGGGGGAGGGAGGAGCTCAATGACTGACAGGCAAGAGGCGGGGAGGAAGGGGCCCCTCGGGCCAACTCACTCTGGGGGCAGGTGGACTGGGAGGCCTCGGGGCCATCTCCCAGCAGATCCTGTAGGGCCCGGATCCTGGCTGAGAACCTCCTCTCCAGTCTCTCCAGGGAGCCCTGGGCCTGGCCCAGCAGGGAGGCCGACTCCCTCAGACTGGTCAGCAGAGCCGGCCTCTGCAGAGAGGGGGGAAGGGGCTGCGTCAGCCCGCCGGGAGCGAGCGGAAGGCTGCAGGGCGGGTGGCCAGAGGCCGGGGCCTCCCTACCTCGGGACTGGCCGGCTTCCTCTTCTCTGCCGAGGCCGTTTCAGGTTGGGAGCTCAGGCTGAGGCTGCTGCCCAGGGTCAGGCTGCTTCCTGAGTCCAAGGCCGGGGGGCTCCAAGTGCTCCCCCAGGCCCCTCCGCTCTCGGGGGACTTCAAGGTCTAGGGAGCATCGGAGAGACAGAGCCTCCTCTCTCTATGGCCTTGGCCCGATCCCCCGTCTCCCTCCCACCAGCACCTCCATTACCTCGGACGGGTTGGGGTTCGGAGCCATCTTGGGGGACGGAGGCCTAGGTGTGCTAGTGACCTTGGGATCCAGCTCCGGCAGCTGCTCCGCGTGGGGAGGGCAAGGCGAATGGGCCGTGGGGTGGTCGCCTTCCCGGCCCGCTTGAGGTTGTGGCGGGGTCTTTAGCTCTGAGGAGATGCTGCCCAAGTTGCCCACAGAGGCTTCTCTAAGCGCAGACTCCTGGGGACCAGACAACCCTGTCACGGCCTGCGGGCGCCGGGCCGCCCCCCTCCCCGCCCTGGCCCAGCTTCGTGCCCCCCCCACCCTGTACCTGAGCCAAGGCCACCCTCAACTTGTAGCGGGCGTCCTGCAGGCTGCCCTTCCGGTCTCGGGGCCGCACCCTCAGGCCTGCCTTGACCAGGGCTTGGTAGGCTGGAGGCACCTGGGGAGCAAGAGCCGGGCCCTCCCCGGACTCCAGCTTTGCCTTCACCTGCAGGCCTTCTTGCCCAGCCCAGGGAAGGCTCCCTGCAACATGGGGGGGGGGACAGGAGACAAGAGTGGGGTTGGGGAGGGAAATCAAGCTGTGATTAGGGGCGTGGCCCCGTCATGCAGACAGTGAAGGTGTCTGGGAAGGAGGACAGTGGGGGGGAGCACCAACCAGTAAAGACCTCTTGGGTCAAGATGCAGAAACTGTACAAGTCTGAAGTCGGGGTGGGTGAGTCTCCCCGAATCAGCTCCAGCGGCAGCCAGGGGTACAACTCAGAGGATGGGGGCGGCCCTGGCCTTGGGCCCCCCCAAGGAACTGCTCTCTCTGGCCTACAGAGCAAGGAGGAGAGTAAAGGGGAGGCAGGGAGCAGGGCCGGGGGGGCAGGGCTGAGGGGGGGGGTAGGGCGGAGCACAGCCGGGCCACTGGGCTCACTCACTGGGGCCGGGGCAGGGATCGCCCGTGCTCCAGGTTGCTGACTTTGGCCAGCCCTGGTCGAACCAGCTGGACGGCGTGGGAGCTCAGGCCCCCGTGGGCCCGGGCCTGGCCTTGGAGGAAGAGCAGGGCCTCCAGCACCTGTAACAGCAGCTGTCCTGGGGTGAATCCCGGGGGGATTTTGGGGCCTGCCACATCCTAGTGGGGAGAGGAGGCAGTGGGCACAGTCAGTGAATCCGCCACGGCCTCTCCCCTTCCGGGTGCCTCAACATCCCCATCCTGCCCCCAGAGGAGCAGGGATGAGGGCCTGAGACGCCCCCGGCTCTGACCCAGGGTGAGGAGGAAGGTGGTCTCACTACTCCACTGTGCCCCAGGGGTCGCTGAGATCACTCTTGCATCCCTCACCTTATCCTTTAGGTCTCCGAGCCAGAATGTCCCTGCTGGCCCAGGCCCCAGCTCCTCCATCCTCCCCTCCTCCATCCCCGGGCTGCCCTCTGCCCCGTCCCTTTCTGGCCCCCGTCCTCGGCTCCCTTGGGACGGTTCTGCCAGCTCTGGCGGGGGCTTCAGAAGAGGGGCCCGGGACTGACATCCCCTGATGCTAGCACCAGGCCCATGGGGGAAGGGGCACCCCGCACCCCGGCCCAGCCAGCTCACCCCGGGGGAGTGCAGCACTCGGTGCAGGGAGCCCTCCTGGATGGGCTCAAACAGGAGGCACAGCCCGGCCAGGTCAGGGGAGGGGCTCAGGGCCATGAGCAGCAGCAAGTTGGGGTGATGGAGGAGGCTGTGGAGACAGGATTGCAGGGAAGCTCCTGGTGGGCCCCAGCCCCGAGAGGGTGCCCAGCAGGCCCCTGGAGGAGGGGGCGGCATTCCAGGCCGGCCCCAAGCAGGCAGTACCTGCAGTGCTTCAGGTCAGACAGCAGCAGGTCTGGGAGGGCCCTGGCGGGGGCTGGCTTCAGTTTCCGAACAGTCACCGGGTGTCCCCTCCACAAGAGGCTTTAGGACAGAAGATGAAATCGAGGAGTGAGGGGAGGCCCAGGATGGGGAGGCCGGGGTCCTGGGGGGGCATGGGCAGGAGGGAGGGGGCTCCGGTGGGGATCACTGGGGGGGGCTGGGCAGATGTCCCGAGGCCTTTCTCTGCTCTCACTTGACCATAATGGTGTGGGCGCCGCACTCATAGGTCCGGTCAGGCTCCCCCTGCGCCGGCAGCAACTCCTCAGGATCAACCAGGGGGACCCCCGACGTCAGGCCGAGAGGCCGCAGGCTGCTCAGCTTTGGGGGGAGAAACGCTGCTTAGCAGGTCCCCCCGGGGCACCCCCTCCCCCTCCCCCACCAGCACCTCCCGCCTACCTGGCCGAATCCCAGCCCGGGCACCTGGGGCGACCTCTGGATCCGGTTGGGCCACAGTGACCTGGGGGTGGGGGGGAAGTCAGTCCCAGCCGGGCTCCCTCCCCTAGGCTAGTGGGAGAAGGGTCCAGGCAAGGGAGGGAAGGAGTGAGCAATCAGCCATTACCCTTCGGCCTGAGGCAGGAGCTGGGAGGACAGGGCCAGGTGCAGGTTTCCCAGGGATCCTGCCCGGAGCCCCCACAGCTCCCCCAGGGACGAGGCCAGCGCCGTCTCACCCCCCTGGGCCAGCAGGGACATGCGGGCTCGGCATTCCCGGAGGAGCTCCAACACCTGGAACGAGGGGGGACAGATGGAGCCGGCAGACAGGCGCTGGCGACCCGGGCCTCACGGGGGCCGCGAGGGGGGCTTTCCGGGGCAAGACCCCCTACCCGCTAGGCAGCCCTGGAGCCCCCAGGGTCTGGTGTTAGCATCAGGGTGTGCCAGTCCTGGCCCCTCTTCTGAAGCCCCCGCCATCCTCCTGGGGATGGGCACCCCCAGCCGAGGCCCCCTAGACTGGCCCCAGCATCCTCTGGCCACACCAAGGCCCAACCTCTGCGCCTCAAGCATGGGGGCTGTCCCTCACTTGTGGCTGGGGGGGAAGGGGGCGTCTGTGGCTGCCGGGCAGCCGGACCCAGGGTCCTGACATTGCCCACCCTGCCCCAGACCAGTGGAGCCCCACTGAGTCTCCCGTCGGAGTGGGCCAGCTCGCTGACCACTGTTGTCAGGGTAAAGGCCTCCCCTGCGCCCCGCCTCCTTGGGCCCCTTGTGCCCCGCCTCCTTGGGCCCCCTGTGCCCTGCCTCCTTGGGCCCCCTGTGCCCCGCCTCCTTGGGCCCCCTGTGCCCCGCCTCCTTGGGCCCCCTGTGCCCCGCCTCCTTGGGCCCCTTGGGCCCCGCCTCCTTGGGCCCCCTGTGCCCCGCCTCCTTGGGCCCTCTGTGCCCCGCCTCCTTGGGCCCCTTGGGCCCCGCCTCCTTGGGCCCCTTGGGCTCCGCCTCCTTGGGCCCCCTGTGCCCCGCCTCCTTGGGCCCTCTGTGCCCCGCCTCCTTGGGCCCCTTGGGCTCCGCCTCCTTGGGCCCCTTGTGCCCCGCCTCCTTGGGCCCTTTGTGCCCCGCCTCCTTGGGCCCCCTGTGTACCGCCTCCTTGGGCCCCCTGTGCACCGCCTCCTTGGGCCCTCTGTGCCCCGCCTCCTTGGGCCCCTTGGGCCCCGCCTCCTTGGGCCCCCTGTGCCCCGCCTCCGTGGGCCCTCTGTGCCCCGCCTCCTTGGGCCCCCTGCGCCGCTGCCCCCTGCTCACTTGCCAGCTCTCCGCCCCAGCCTGCTGGGCCCAGTCCCCGGCGGTCCAGCCCTGCTGGTCGTGCAGCCTCAGGTCCCCCCCGGCCTCCAGGAGCCACAGGAAGACCTGGCAGTGGCCGGAGAAAGCCCCCGCGTGCACCGGGGTGCTTCCATCCAAGCAGCGGCTGGAGGAGAGACCGAGGGGAGATAAAGGCGCTGGAGGGGGGGGAAGCCCCGCCCAGGGTGCCGGGCCCCGCCCACTCACTGGTTGGGGTCCGCTCCAAAGCGGAGGAAGAGCCGGACGGCGCCCGCGCGGCCCAGCAGCGCCGACAGGAAGAGGCCCGTCTGCCCCAGCGAGTTTTCCCCATCCACCTGGACCCCTGCGAGGGCGCAAGAGGGGCACGGAGCCTCAGGACGGGCGCGGCGCCCCCCGCCCCTCCCCCCGGCCCAGCCCTCACCCGGGCGGGTCACCTTTTTTCAGGACCCTGGCCAGCCGCCAGCAGGGCCCGCCCACCACGGCCAGCTGGTGCAGCTGTGCCAGGGGGCTGTCCCGCTCACTGACGGAGCCCAGCTCCACGGGGCAGTGCGGGGGCAGCGTGGGCATGAGCGTGCCCGGCGGTCAGCCCAGGGCCGGCCCAGGGACGCCGGGGAGAGTCTGGCTGGGGGCGGGCAGAAGGCCCATGGGGAGCGCGCGCTCAGGAGGCTCCGGCGTCACCGGAAGGGAACGGCGGGGTCTGGGAAGAGCAGATGGGGGAGGGAAAGAGGGAGGGGGGCGGCCTCGGGACGGGGGGAGGGTCTGCAGGTCGTGGGGGGGCGCGGGGAAATTAAGGAAAGCGCGGGGAAATTAAGGAAAGCGCTGGGGGGGATTCGGGCGGGACCGAAGAGGAGCAGGGCGAGTCCCGGGGGAGATGTGGAAGGGGGGGTCTCAGGGGATCCGGGGGCGCGGGTCAGAGGGGAGGGTCTGGGGGTTTCCCAAGAGGGCTCTGGGAGGGAGAGGAGGGGAGGGGGGGCACTCAAGTAGAGGGATCACAACAAGTGGGGGGGCAGCGGGGGGAGGACGGAGGACGAGGGACAGACGTAGGGGGAGATGTGGGGGGAAGCAGCCTCGAAGGCGGCCGTTTGGGCACCGCCCCGACCTAGGTTTGGGGACCGGGCTCGTTGTCAAGGGCGGCGGGCGGGAGAAGAAGGGGCGCATGCGCACGATGCCGGCGTGGCCTGGCTCGCCCTCCCCTCCCCCACACGCTCACTGCGCCTGCCCAGTGGGAGCGGCTCGTGAGCCTAGAAGCCGAGGAAACGTGGTGGGGGTGTCGAGGGGACCCGGGGTCGTTGAGGACCGTTAGTGACGTCAGAGGCGCCGGAGCCGCGGTGGACAGAGACAGAACCTGCTCCTCGGCCTGTAGCTTCCTAGAGACCTGAGAGACCCCCTCACCCCCTCCTTAAAGACCTGAGAAACCCCCCCTTAAATCCCCCCTGGAAACCCTTCATCTTCCCCTTAGAGATCCCCGACCCCCCTAGAGACCACCTTCTCCCTCCTTAGAGACCCCCTCACCTCCTCTTAGAGACTCCCTCACCCCCCCCCAAGAGACTGAGAGCCCTCCCTTACTCCCCCCTTAGAGATCACCTTCATCTCCCCCCAGAGACCCCCACGCCCCCTAGGCCCCCTCACCCCACCTTAGAGACTGAGACCTCTCTCACCCCCTCTGGTGATTCCCTTCATCCCCAGAGACAGAGACCCCCTTACTCACCCCTCAGAGACTTAGATGGACCCCCCTCACCCCCCACAGACTGAAGAGACCCCTCCCATGTCCCCTAGAGATTTAGATGAACCTCCCTCACCCCCAGAGATTAAAGGGAGCCCTTCTACCTTTTTTAGAGACTGAGACCCCCCTCGTCCTGCTGTAGAAACAGAATGGACCCCTTGAGACTGAAGGATCCCCCCTCATGCCCCCTTAGAGACTCCTTGGCCCAGCTTAGAAAGTGGATCCCCCCCGCCCGCACCCTCCAGAGACAGATGGACCCCCCTGGCCCCCTCAGACACTGGAGGGTCTTCCACGCCCTCTTGGAGACAGAAACCTTCACCACCCTCACCCTCCTTAGCAATGAGACGTCCTAGTGCTTAGAGACTGGAAGACCTCCTTCGCCCTCTCAAAAGACCTTCGTCAGAAACTCCCATTCCCCAAAGACTGACAGGACCCTCCCTCTTCCCCCTTCTAGAATTTCCCTTACCCCTCAGAGACTTGAGTCTCCTCATCCCTGTAGAGATTGAGGGCCTTTGTTTCTTGGAGACTGAGGGATCCCCCTCCCCCCGCTTATAGACAGAGATCCACCTCATTTTTCTCCTCTGGAGACTGAAGGATCATTCCTAGAGAGCAAGGGTCCTCGTTCCCCTAGAGACTGAGGGTCCCTTCCACCTTGCTCCATAGAGTCAGGGGCTTCATAATTCCCCAGACAAAGAACTCCCATCTGAGACTGAGGAACACCTCCCTCCCCCCCCAGACCTTGACCTTATAAATAAGGGATTCTCTGCTCACCCCGACCTAGAGCCCCAGAACTAGCTCCCTCCCCCAACCACAGACTGAGGAGGAAGTCTCCTCACCCCACAGACTTCAGGGACATCCCCCAAACCTTCCTCCAACCACCCGGGTTGAGGGAGCCCTCCACAGACCCCATAGATCAGAAAGATCTCTTATCTCACCTTAAAACCAAGGATTCCTCAGGGATTCTACAGAATGAAGGTCCCATACCTCCGAGACCCACAGAATCCTTTCTCACAGACTGAGAGACCCTCCTTATCCCACAGACCAAAGGACCCCCCTCTATCCTAGAAATTGAGGGGCAGCCCTCTCAGAAGAAGGACCCCCTTTAACGCCTTCCTAGATGCTAAGGGATCCCCCTCACTTTACTCCACAGACTAAGGGACTTAGCTTCACCCCAACCCATAGGCTCAGGACCCTCCTCACCCTATCCCCCAAAGACTGAAAGATCCACACACAGAGACCTTGCACAACCTGGAGACCAGAGGTCCCCTACAGGCTGAGACACCCCCTTAACCTCACCTTACATACTATAGGACCTGCTCACTTCGTCCCTGAGACAGGTACCCTCACATCCCACAGCCTGAACTCCCCAAGCTCTCTAGACTTCGGATCTCTCCTCAACCTGGGAGCCATCTTTCATCCCACACTAGGACCTCCCAGAAAGGGCTTCTTCATTGATGGAGGGACCCCCTCCCACTCAGCTCCGAGCCAGAGATTTGCTCCATAGATGGATTCCTTCCTCAAACCCCATAGATCCTCAGATTCCATAAGTCAAGGGACACTCCTATCTCACTCCAGAGACCAAAGGACCCCCTTAACAGACAGGAAGCCCCCCTTACCCATCCTAGAAATCAAGGGTAGCTTCCCGGACCTCATACAGAAACTTAGTCCCTTCAGATCTTACAGACCAAGAGCCCCTTTCCAGAGACCGTAATTTAAGGACTTCTATTTCGGACTCCCAGCCCCTTACCCCAATACACAGTCCCCACCTCCCCATCCCCCTGTGGAATGAATCTCTCAAAAAGGATCCTCCCACATCTAGATTGTGGATCCCCAATCCCCTGGAGACTACAAACAGGGATTCCCCTCACCCCACAGATTCCATAGATTGAGAGACCCTTTCTACCCTCCCAGAGACCCCCACAAACTCAAGATTCCCCTCAGCTTGTAAACCAAATGACCTCCAAAACTCCACAGACTGGAGCTCCTCACTCTTGAGTGATTCTCCCCTTAGCTTCAAAGAGCCCAAAGTTCAAGGGATTGTACCCCCTCGGACATCCTCCCCAAACACTCCACAGGGAGCCTCTTGGCTTCTCCCTGAGCCTCATAAATTGAGGGCCTCCCCCTTAGCCTCTTCAGTTCTCCATCTGAGGTGCCTCCTAAATCTCCCCCAGAGAGCGTGCCTCCCCTCCAGTCAGAGAACCCACAGATCCAGATATAGCACTGAGCTGCTCCCTTGTTAGGGACTTCAGTAAAGGTACCCATCCCTCAACTTTTGCCCTGGAAGCTTCTTCCCAAAGACCGGAGAGAACCAACAGAGGGATCCCTTTCGGGGCTCCCTGTGGTGACTCCACGGAGTGATTCTTAACCTGGTTGACTTCCCGGAGGAGCTTCCCTCAGCCTCCATCAGCTGGCCTCAAAGATGGCATAGCTCCCTCCCTAGTCAGAAACCCCTGAGAAAGGGTCTCGGACATGGAATTGTACCCCTCATTCTCGACCCTGCTGTCCCCTTACCGTTCTCCAGACCTCCCTCTGGGGGGTGCAGACACCGTCCAGGCTTTCCTCAGCCAGAGACCCCAAAGTAGGCCAATGGGCACCCCTCAGACCTCTGCCCATTGTGCCAACGAAGCCTCAAAAGACCTTGGGCCTTAAAGCCCTGTCCTGAGGCACCTCACAGGTCTCAGAAACCGAGGTATCTTCTCAGCCTCTGTGGGGGCAGCCCCCCTCTGTTGGATGCTCTCAGAGCATCCTCCCTTCAGCCCTTACTCTGGTTCTAGGCCCCTCATCTCCAAGTGGCTCAGACTGAGCCCCTCCAAACCCCCCCCCCCATGTTGTAGAGGAAGTGACTGAGGTCCAGAGGCGGCGACGAGCAAAGCGCATTTCCTGGCCCAGCCGTAGACAGAGGCAGAGGGGGTTTCTTAGGGACCTTTAATGTCGGATGTTGGGGTGAGAAGGGAGGCCAGAGATGAGGCGGGAACACGGGGCAATGCCTTAAGGGCTGCGAGACAGACGTCGGAGGAGCTCCTGGCTCAGCAGCCCCTGTTCTCTCCTGGCCCCCTGAAGCACGCTTCGGTTCTCCTGGGCCCGGCGAAGCAGGTAGGGAATCACCTCGTCCAGAGCTCCGTAGGGGATGGACTTGTAGATGGCGTAGCCAGCCTGCCCTGGGAGAGAGGAGACATAGGGCAGGGGCAGGACTGCCTCCTTCCTTGTCCTCCCACCCCTGCCCTGGCCCTCCCACTTCAACCACCATGGGGGACTAAGGGTCAGCTAGGGGGCTTCAGGGGAAGGCCGTCCCCCCTCCTCCCCATGGGAATCTTGCCCATCTCTGGGTTGGAGAACAGGCTGGTGGGTGCTGGGAACACATACCCAGGGCAAGGGAGACATGGTCACACATGCCCAGCAACTGTCCAAAGCACACGGCCCCGTCCGGAGGAATGCCCAGATCTGACATCCTGTGGCATTGGGGGAGCAAGGTTAATGCTTTCCAATCAATGCTGTGGGGGCTCTGCTGGGCACTGGGGACGTGTGGGCCTGCCTTGTGCCCCCCGGGCACATCCTCTGGGAGAGAGAGAGCGCTCCTGCGGGCGAAGGGTCAGGGGCTGCCCTCCCTCCCCCCCACCCCGCCGTCATGCGGCCCCAGACAGCGCCAAGCTTTCTCTCCTATCGCGCCTCTCCGACTAGCCCCCCCGCCCCAGCCAGCCCCCAAGGCCTGCCTCGGCTCCCTGGTTTGTTCCAAGCTTTTCTCGTTGCCCTCCCTCCTTCGTCCTCTCTTCCCTCTCTTGCTTTGTGTTTATCTGTGACCGTGTTTTACGCCCCCTGAGAACATGTGCCCCTCGCTGGCAGAGACTGGTTCATTCTTGTCTTTGACTCTCCAGCGCCCGGCGCGGCGCCTTGCACATTGACTGGATCGACTGAGACTTTGTTACAGACAAGTCAAGTCGCAAAACTATTAACAAAAGAGCCAAATTTATATAGCACTTGATCTCATTTGAGCCTTACGACAACCTTTTGGGGTGAGTCCGGCAGACTGTACCCATTTTACAGATGAGCAAACTGAGGCTGGGGGAGCTTCAGTGACTTAATTGTGGCTTCCCAGCTCCAGGAATGTCTAAGGCGGCCTCTGAGCCGGGTCAGTCCCGCTTTCCTTCCCTTACATGGAATATGCAAAGTCAGCTGAGGAAGGCTCGTTAGAGCGCCCACAGGCCAGAACACGGCCCCCATTTTCCTCAAATCCTACATCTCTCTTTGGGGAGATCAGCCTCCTCCTCAGATCTGCCACTTCCTCCTAGAAAGCTTGGGGACCCTTGAAGCCTCCTGGACCAGTTCTCTTCCCTTTGAAATAAGGGGACTGAAATGGTCACCTCCGCAGCCCCTCCCCCACCCCATTTCTTTGCTCCTGTTCTCTGTGACCGTCCGGCCTCCGTAGGGACACTCCGGGGCCCCCTTGGCCCCCACTTTACCTCTTGACTGCCTGATGCACAGACTCTTCATTGTGGGAAGCGACCATGAGCTGACACCGCGAGCCCCGCCGGCAAACGTGTCCCAGCATCAGCTCCAGGCACCGGCTGTAACTGGGAGAAGGGGTGAGGGGGAGAGGGAGGCGCGGGGGCCCCGGGCCCCTTCCCCTCCGGGGAGCCGCCCCCTCGTCTACCTTCGACTGGTGGCCTCGTAGTCGGGCTGGGTGGGATCCGCTGCCCCCCGCTGCCGGGCGAGTGCCCGCTCGGTCTCCAGATAGGCGCCGCGGACCAGCTTCACCCCAAAGCCCAGGCCCTTCTGCTCCGCTTCCTCGGCCGCCTGCGTCAGCCGCTCGTGAGTGTCCTGGCGGCGGAGAAGGCGTGAGGGCCCGTCCCGCTCCCAGCAACCCCAGCTTCCCCTGGGCTGCCCCTTCACTACCTGGAGATAGGCCTGGTAGGTGTTCCACACCCAGGGAGCCGCGTCCCCGTCGGCCTCTTGCCGGCAGTTCCAGCGCTGGGCCAGGGAGGAGACGAAGAGAGACAGGGCCGGGTTCAGAGACGTGTACTCGGCGTCCACCAGCAGCCGCACCCCCCGGCTCCGGGCGTACTGTGGAGAGGGGGAGAGGTGCGGGGCGGTCAGAGGCCGGCGGCGGGCAGGAGGAGGCCGGGCCGGAGCCGGGACCTTGGCAGGGGCTGAGGCCCGAGGCTACCTGAGCGATGCGGTGGAAGCGGCTCAGGGAGGCTCCGAGGTGCTGGTTCTGCTCAGGACTGAGACTGGAAATCCCGAGGTCCTGAGGGAGAGCAGAGCTCAGGTTCAGGGGCTTCGGGGAGACGTCCCCAAGTGCTCGGGGCTAACGGGGCTTGGAGACGCTCACCTCCCCGCTCTCCATGGCGGCAGCGAGCCTTTCCGGACTCAGCTCCTTGGCGGTCCCCGGCTCCCTGAGCCTGAGCGTCAGTTCCTTCTGAAATGAGCAGGGGGGTACACGGTTCAGGGAGTCGGCTTTAGGTCCAGGCCCCCCCTCCCCATCTTAACACTCTTACACAGAGGGCGGCACTGGTCAGCGCGGTCACTTTGAGCTGCATGAGCACTGGCTGAGCCGGCAGGGAACCTGGGGGCCCGCAGGACAGGTCCACACAGTGCAGCATGGCAGTCAGGTTTCCCTCGTACCAGGCTTCTCTGCTCACGGAAAGAGACGCCGAGGTGTCGGGATTCTGCTGGTCTCCCCCACTCCTCAGCCCCAACATTTCTCTCCCTCCCCAACTTTCACTGTCCCACCCCCACCACACCCAGATCCATGTTCTCACCCTCCCCGGTCGGTCCCCGGCTCCTCCTCAATGGGCACAGCCAGCAGTGGCCGCAGCCCAAGTCCCTGGAGCCTCTGCACGGAGTCTCGCACCTCGGCCGTGCTCTCCCCAGCCACAAACTGCCCATACACCGAAGCCCGAAGTAGGGCCCCAGATAGCCGGGAGCCCAGGAGCCTCCGGGACCAAGATAGAAGCTAGGAGATAGGAAGGAAGAACGAGAATTACAACCAGAAAATGACTGAAGAACCGTGTTAGAACCGGAATTGGGCGGACCTTAGAGAACTCTCCTGTGGGGGGTCCGGAGCAAAGGACACTCACCGTCAGACCATGAGTGACCAATGGGGGCCACGCGCAGAGCCGAAGCACCAGCAAAGCGCGCACTAATTCCCCTGTCCTTTTGAGGCGGAAAGCTTCTCCATCAAACCGCAAAATGGGCTTCTGGGCTCCTGATCCCTGCAGCTGGGAAACCCCCCGGGACAGCAGTGGTCGGCTGGTTCGAAGCATTCGGCCTGAATCCCAGACTCCGTCTCAACAGAAGGCAATCAATGGAACCACCTCTTGGACGGCATATGACCAGTTAACAGGGGAGAACACAGTTAGGGTCAGTGGCTCCTTGGTGGGCGGTAAGAGGATGGGTAACTCATTAACCAGACTTGGGGCAGAGTTCAAGTTTGGGATGGGGGGGCAGGGGATGTTCCCAGATTTCTATGTTGGATTGAGCTATTTATTACATGATGGTAGGACCAGACAGCAGTCCTGGAGCTACCCACGAGCCCCTTCTCTTCCCATATCTAACTCTTTAGGAAAGAGTAGCTTGAACTTGGGAGGAACAACTCTTGATTCGGGCACTATTCATGACAGTCTGTTCCTAGCTTGAGTTGAATTGCCTTGTTAAAGATAAGTAAAGATCAGGAATGAAAATCCTGGACCTCGAATACCATGGTCAAAGGAGGGGGGAGGAGCAGAGCCAAAGACAGACCCTGTGGATCTCTGGCCTCTGGCTGGGTTCATTGGGAAAAGGCTGTTTCAATCTCAGCACCAAGGTAGTCATGGGGGACCCATAATAGCAAGAGCTTAGTCACTGTATGGCTCCGGACAAGTCAAGTCACGTCACCCTGCCTGCCTCAGTTTCCTCATTTGCAAAATGAATGGGAAGATGAAATGGCAAATCGCACTCTGCCAAGAAACCTCAATTGAACACATGATTGAATGGCAACAGATGTTGATAATGGGTTCATAGGTCTATGATTCTGTAGAACGGGGGCCAAGGGTTATCAGTGGGACTTTAGAGAACTATTACCTGAAGCCCTCGGGCTCCTGTCGTTCATTATGTGATTGTGAAACCCTGCGCTATATTGTAGAATCTTGAGATCCAGATGAGCTCAGTTGAACTCAACACTGATCAAGAACCTCTCCGGTGAAAATTACTTTATTAGAAGAAGGGTGTCCCCTGCCCTTCAAAAGCTTACCCTCTATCAGGGGCAGGGGAAGAGAGGCAAATACAACCCGGGAGCCAAATACAATGCAAGGTCATTTGGGGAAAAGGAAGAAAATTGACAAGTGGAGGGTGAAGATCAGAGAAGTCTTCATCTAGGACACCTTGTCATCACACCTTAGTGAAATACTTCTGGAGACAAAAGTGCCAAGTTTGGAGAGATGGCTTAAACAGGGAATTTGTGAAGGAGGGATATTGGAGAGGCAGAACGTAAAACCTCCTGACAGCATCTGCCTTCTTCCAGAAGTTTGGACCAGGAAGCCATTGGAAGGTCAAAAAAATGCTTGGCGAAGTATACATTTCCCCAGATCCTTAAGTCTTTCTTATTTTGCCCTTGAAGACTCTACCACCAGATTTAGTAGAAAAGAGAAGGGGGGAAAAAGTTCTGCTCAACCAAGTAACTCTTAAAATATACATTGTGTTTTTAAATTGGTAGAATGCAAATACTAACTCATGTACTTAAAATTTGAGCAAAAATGATTTTCTATCCTCAAAATCCTACGAATAACCTTTAGCAATCTAAAATGTGTAGAGTGCCATGTCTGTCCTCTCCTATCCTCTCCTATAATATTTTATTGGGATATTTTGAAGATGAAGGCCATTGAAAATATAGTTTATTTTCTTGGGGTGGAGGGAAAAGCATTTTGCAAACAAGAGTTGTAAATGAAAAAAAAAACTGCTTTTAGATACCAGCACAGTTTGAGTAAGGATGAGGGAAGCTAAATTGCAAGCAGAGTAGCTCACTGACCTTGTCCACCAAGTAACTATTTTATTCAAAAAAATCTTTTGCTGAGTCAATTGGGGGTTAAGTGATTTGTCCAGTGTCACACAGCTAGAAAGTGTTAAGTGTCTGAGGCCAGATTTGAACTCGGATCCTCCTGACTTCAGGGCTGGTGTTCTATCCACTGCACCACCCAGCAAACCAACATTTTATTTTCTTGTATGAAAAAGGGTGTGTGGTCATGTTGTGTTGGGAAATGGTAGAATGAAGATGGCAGGTACAAAAGTCAAACCAAAATAATCTAGTTGTTGGAGGCGAGATGAAGAGAGGGAAAAAGAGGACAGAACAATTGTTTACTAGTATCTCATACTGTTCTTGAGAAGAAGATGGAGGACTGTGGATTCGATAATGAGACATTCAGATAGAATCAGGGTTGTCTGGATAGCTAGGTTTCAGGTATTGTTTAGCGCCAGCGTGGCGAAAGGTTTCTAGTGGGGAACCATAGGAATCTGTGCTTGGTCCTGGGATTTATTTTTTCCTAACTTTAAAAGTCTATTTCTAACGTGTGATTTTGCTTTTTTTTATTGGCAGAAAAATCTCGAATTTGAAAGTTTACAAATATATAAAGATTAAACTCAAGGCTAAGTCATTTACCAGCCTATCTTCCATATCCATATAAGTGTTTTGCAAATGGGTACACTCAAAAACTATAATTTCTTTTTTTATAAAGCTTTTTATTTTCAAAACATAGGCATGCAAAATGTTTGTGGCAGCCCTTTTCATAGTGGCTAGAAGCTGGAAAATGAATGGATGTCCATCAATTGGAGAATGGTTGGGTAAACTATGGTATATGAATGTTATGGAATATTATTGTTCTATAAGAAATGACCAACAGGAGAAATACAGAGAGGCTTGGAGAGACTTACATCAACTGATGCTGAGTGAAACGAGCAGAACCAGAAGATCTTTATACACTTCAACAATGATACTGTACGAGGATGTATGCTGATGGAAGTGGATTTCTTCAACATAGAGAAGAGCTAATCCAATTCCAATTGATTAATGATGGACAGAACCAGCTACATCCAGAAAAGGAACACTGGGAAATGAATGTAAACTGTTATTTTTACCTTCTGAATCCAATTCTTCCTGTGCAACAAAAAATTCGGTTCTACACACATATATTGTATCTAGAATATACTGTAATATATTTAACATATATAAGACTGCTTGCCATCTGGGGGAGGGGGTTGGGGGAGGAAGGGAAAAAATCTGAATAGAAGTAAGTGCAAGGGATAATGTTGTAAAAAATTACCCATGCATATGTACTGTCAAAAAATGTTATAATTATAAAATAAAATAAAAAATCTATACCTGGAAAAAAAAAAAAAACATAGGCATGGATAATTGACAACATTGACCCTTGTGTTGCAGATTTTCTCCTTTTCCTTCCCCACTCCCCTAGATGGCAAGCAATCCAATACATGTTATACATGAAAACCTATAACTTCAACAAATGAACAGGGGGAACCTCAACTGATCAAGGACCTCCTTGACCAACCCCCTGCTACACTTGGTATTTTAGAATAATGTCCCATTTTTCTCTTTTCTGATCTCTAAATAAAAACTGAATCATGGCCAGCTTTGCATGTTCCAAACCGCACGTCTATCCGGAGTAGTCTATCGGTGTCCTGTGATAAGGCATGAAGATACGCTAGCTTTGGCAAAGCCTGTACGTGCGCACTAGATAATGTGCTGATGAAAACACTTAGCTGTGGGATTGAGCGTTTTGCCATCTGGTTACTTTAGTTAATGAAGTGAGAACCTGCTTCTCGGAGTGCAGAAAGGAGAAAGGGAGCCAAGTATGGACAGTTCTCACTGTAGGGCAGCACCTCAGTTGTCATGTGGGACACCTGCTAGGTGCCCAGGTAGCCCCTGCCACCTAAGGCCGCTTAGTCCATCTCCTTCAACTGAGTCCCATTACGTCGGAATCAAAAAGGATAGGACCTTTGCTTGGGAGAGAAGGGGTGACGATAACTGATGACAAAGAGAAAATAGAGCTGCTCGACACAACAAAAAGGGACAAGGAATCGATACCCAAGATAAGGAGACAGTAAAAGATAGTACTGGCTCCTGGCACTGATGAATGACATAAATCCCTGGGATGTGAAAGACCTGGCCACAGCTATTGCAGAGAGATCACAGAAAATGGGAGAGACGCACCCAAACCGGAGGAAGAAAAATGTCCCAACAAACACAAAAGGGAAGAAAACAATCTGCAGTCTGGAGGCCAGTCCACTTCACTTAGATTCCTGGAAAAATTCTCAATTAAACATGTGAATGGCAAGCGTCTAAAAATAAACAACCTTGCAAAGAACCAGCTTAGCTTCATCAAAAACATTTCACATTGGGACAGCTAGACCGTGCTCCAGCCATGGAGTCAGGAGGACCCAAGTTCAAATCCCACTCGGACAGTCTCATTTCCTTTTTGGAAAGGGTTGTGATGAAAGTAATGATGAGAAGGATGCTGGAGCGTTCATTTAACATTTCTTGAAAAGATGGAGGACTATGGATTTGATAAGACATTCAGATAGAATTGTTTGGATAGCTAGGTTCCAAGTATTTTTTATAGCCAGCGTGGCAAGAGGTTTCCAGTAGGGAACCAAAAGAATCTCTGCTTGGTTCTATTTTGATTTTTTTCCCTAACTTCAAAAGGTTATTTCTAAAGTATGATTTTGCTTTTTTATTGGCAGACAGAAAACCTTGAATTTGAAAGTTTACAAATCTTCTCTTTATAAAGATTGAACTCGAGGCTAGGTTATTCACCAGCCCATCTACCATATGTCGGATGGTATGGCAGAATGGGAACACTTTTAGCCCAAATTAAAATGTCTCATAGTACTTTCCCAAGTGAATCTGAAATGGAAAAAGTGAACACCAAGGTCAGAGAAATGCAACCATTTGAACAAGCTGTCAAGTAACCCCTAAAGATCAGAGTCCAGATGACGTCTGGAAGTTAAAAAAAATCATCAAAATTAGGAAATAGAATTTAATGAATATAAGTAGACGAGAGGTCTATGCTATTTTAGCTTCTTGATCAATAACTTATCAAGCTACAGATGGCAAGTTTGCCAAATTCACAGATAATGTAAAGCTGGGAGGGATAGCTGGAACAGAAGACAAAAATCAAATTCCAAAAGAATCTTCATAAGCATTGGTCCAAATTGAAGATGTTGAAAATAGAGATATAATTAAAAGTCTTGCACTTATATATCTATTTCACAAGTGGATGATGGGTAAGCACAGAAAGATAGTTGTTCAGAAAAAGATCTGCGGGTTTTAAGTGGGCTACAAAGCCAGTGTAAGTGCTGTGGTAGCCACAAAAGCAAAGGCAGTCTTAGTCCGCTTTAAGGGGAGACATTCTAGGAATAAGCTATAGAAAATTGTTCCCTGCTTTTGCCAGTTCTAATCCTGGAGTATTGTGTTCAAAAGGGTCAGTCTGTGACTGAAGGAATTGGGCAGATTTACATAGGAAAACATGAGAGTTGTTGCCTTCAGGTATTTGAAAGTATTTTGTAAAAGGAGCAAATTTATTCTGTTTGCCATAGAAAGGAAAACAAGGAACAGTGGATGGGAACTACAAAGTACCAAATTTAGACTTGATGCAAATGTTGAGATTTCTGGTCCAGTTTGGAGTTAATTCTCCAAAAATAGGCATCTAATTCCTTCCTTGATCACTCCCTAAAAACTGAGTTTCCTTTGGTCAACCAGAGATAATGGGTATATCTTTTCCAATTTCTAGGGGTTTCCTTAAGAGGTTGGGATGTCTCTTCTCTAGTCCTATGAACTTGATGTGGTTCCCTCCTGTTAGCCATCAGATACTGGTACCATACTTCCATTTAATCATTACCAAGAACAGAAATACAAAATGTTTTTCTCAATATTTCAGGGGTATACTGGCACCTCTACCACCTTAGTGTCTGGGGTGAGTGGGCTCAATCTTAATGCAGTTTCTTACATAACATTGATTCCACCAAGTTCAGATCTAGGGTAGCATTGCTACTCTTGATTGTGGGTTGGCCAACTAATCTCTTTGCTCAAATATTGCTGTCCTGGGTCCTGAAAGGTTGTTTCCTTAGACCTCAAAGCTAGTTGTAAATTCCAGCATAAGGGTCACTCCTGGACCTACTGGCAACTGGATCTTTTGATGTTTTGAGATTCACAGAACCATATCCTCCAATCTCCTTTACCTAAAATTAAAAAAAAAAAAGAAAAAAGAAACAAAAGAATTGTCAGGGATAAAAAAAAATTACTATTGTAAGAACAATCTTTCACATTATTCTATATCCAAATCATATCTAGATAATAGAAAGTTCGCAACTGTGCCTTCTGAGAGTATTTATTTTCTCAGTTAAGTGACTTGCCCAGGGTCACACAGCTAGGAAGTGTTAAGTGTCTGAGATCAGATTTGAACTGGGGTCCTCCTGAATTCAAGGCTGGTGCTCTATCCACTGCGCCACCTAGCTGCCCCCTTCTGAGATGATTTAAAAGTAATATTTATAGGATTCTTGAACAAGGATAAGATGTTAGATACAATTTCAGGTTAACACTCCCAAAACAGTCATTTTCCATTTCTTTCTTGGATCACTTCCTGAGGACTAAGAGAGCTTCCTTTGATCCAGTAACTCAATTATTAAATGAAAAAGCTACTGCCTTTAAGGGGATGGTGACATCAATCACTTCAGGGGATGGGTAGGCAATGATATCTTGATTATCCCTTTTTATCTATTTCCTAGACTTTGGTCTGTTACCTTAAGGTCCATTTCATGGGATCTTAAAAGAGAAAAGAGTTTTTAGCTTGGAGAAAACATTTTTAATATTTTCAGTTGAATGGAAAAGGTTTTTAATATTCTTCCACAGAACTCAGGGCTTGTATTTACTGACCATAGGTCAGCATTAGCTGGGTAGAGCCCTTGGTACATCCCCTTACATTAGCACTGTTTCTTTTTTTTCTTTGGAATCAGCAGGCTGGAAATTCCAGTGGGAAGAAGTTGAAAAAAGAAAGAAATTCAACTAATCTATCTTAAATACATCCCCATTTCTGGCTAGGAAGTTGTGACCAATTAAAGAGGCTCTTTTTCACCATGAGGTCAGCAGACCAGAACTAGTTATAGAATGTCTGCACATGCTCCAAAGTCCATGTGGGAATTGCATCACCTGAGCACATGCTTGTAAAGACTGGGTCCTTAGGCCACTTGCCCATTACATTCTCATTCACTTTGAGTTTCATACTGGCTCAGGGGAAGAGTCTCCTGATACATCAGGAAAAAACAGGCCAGTCCTCTTATACATCACACAAAAATACCTAATGAGTGAAGATGTCCAAAAGTAGAGTGACCTTCCTGAAGAAGTGGTCGGTTCCTGTGCCTTTGAGGTCTTGGACAACCACTTGTTAGCTATTAATAGCTATTCTTTTCTTGATAGACTAGATGACCCCTGAATTCCTTTCCAACTTTCAGATTTGGTGATTTTGTAAAAAAGGTTGTTACTTGCCTTAAGGGAGAGATAGATGGTACTTATGCCAAGTCAAATCTTGACTGCCACGTCCCCTCAAACCCCAGGACCCTGGACCGAGACCATTGGCAAATCGCTTCTAGCACAGTGCTCTCAGCCATCATTCTAGCTAGCTACCCAGCGGAGCTGAAGTCTAGCAGCTGCTCCCTCAGCAAGTGAAGACTGCAAAGGAAATGCTTGCTACCCAAGTCCTAGACACCGCCAAAGCAAAACTTGGTTTTTATCAGAAATGGTATGAAATGCCACCTTTTTTTAAATTCCCAATTTGCTGCTGCACCCTAAGGATTATGGGACCTTTCCATTTGATTTGAAACTGAAATCTTGCATATATGTTGTGATCCCAGTTCAATGGGAGCTCCTATCTTTTTCTATTTGTATCCTCGGTGCATTGCATATCATAACTGTTTAATGCTTTTTAAAAATTCATTTTCATTGACAAATTCAGTGTCACAGGAATAGTTGATCTAGAATTTGAACCTAGCTCAAATATAATACAATATTCTTTCCATCTCACTACATTACCTTCCCTTGAAATAATACTAGAAAAATACTAGAAGACAAAACTGTCAAGAGCCTTAAATTTGTATCTTATCCCAGAGGCAATGGGAAGATACCAACAGTGTTCATTTTTTTTCCTCTTTTTTTTTTTAATTTTCAATAGTATTTTGATTTCCCCAAATATATGTAAAGATAATTTTCAACATTTTTTTTATTAAAGCTTTTTATTTACAAAGCATATGCATGGGCAATTTTCCCGACATTGACTCTTGCGTAACCATTTGTTGCAAATTTTCCCCTTCTACCCCTCTCCCCTATCTGGCAGGTAGTCCAATACATGTTAAATATCAACATTCATTTTTGTAAGACTTTGTGTTCTAAAATGTTCTCCCTCATTTTCCTCCTCTCCAAGACAGCAAGCAATCTGATATGTTAAATACGTGCAGTTCACTTAAACATATTTCTATATTTGTCAAGACACCAACAGTTTTTCACTTAGTCCTGCAATCCCTTCAAATTATCATCTTCCATATTTCTTTTTTCAATGCCAGTCTTGGGAAAAATAGCTTATATTCATTTCCTTTAGTTCTTCACATCCTACTCATTTCTTCACCCTTTGCAAACTGTGTGATCCTAGGCAAGTTGTTTAATTTCTACCTTAGCTGATTGTTAAATGGGGATCAGAATAGCATTTATTTAGCAAGATTGTTGTGAAAATCAGATTAGGCAATATTTGTAAAGCACTTAGCAGTACCTAGCACTCAATAAATGGCTTGGGCAGAGATGGCTGGCACAGTGGATAGGATGGCAGACCTAGAATCAGGAAGACTGATTTTCCTGAGTTCAAAAGTGGCGTCAGACACCTCCTGGCTGTGTGATCCTGGGCAAGTTTCATAACCCTGTTTGACTCAGTTTTCTAACTCAGTTGTATATGATCTGAAGAAGGAAATAGCAAACCACTCCAGGATCTTTACCACAAAAACCCACATGGGGTCACGGGGTGGGCAGGACTGAACAAACAAAAAAGGGCTCCCTTCCCTACCACTGGACTGGAACTTCTTAGTTTTTGCCCTCCATATTCTCCTAATTGTTAAATACAATGACTTTTTCCATCGATCTGGGCCTCTCAATAGTATTTGATACTGTTGATCAAAGCTCCTTAGCATTTTTCTAACACTGATCTTAGTTCTCCCTATTTGTCCTCTTCTTTTTATCCCCTTTGCTGGATCATCATTCATATCCTATCACCTATAAATGGATGTACCCCAAAGCCCCTTCTTGAACCCCCTCTTTTTCCTTCTCCACACATTCTTCTTTGGAGATCTCATTGATTCACGGAGTCAGTTGTCTCTTTCCAAAGATTCCTAAATATTCAGGCTTTTCTCCTTTGTGCTAGTACCTGCTTGACATCTCCATCTAGCTATCCCCACAGACCCTTCTACCTCCTGCTTCTCTTATCTTTTTCTCCCTAAACTTACTCCCCTCCCTATATATCCCATTTCTCTTGAGAGAATCATTATTTTTCAGGTCATAGAACTTTGGAACTCTCAACTCTTCCCTCTTCTTTTATTCCCATATCTAGTTTCCAAGTTCTGTGGATTTTCCCTCCACAACACATCATCAGTTTTCTTCTCAACTCAACCGCCAGCACTGTAATTCAGATCCTTTCACCTCTTAACCTGAACTACAGCAATAGCATTCTCATTAGTCTGTCATCACTTTCTCGCTTCTCCAAACTTCCACACAAATCAAATTTTTAAACTTTTTTTTCAGAATTTAAACATAAGACACTTACATATATGCAAGCAGAATACAAAAGGATTGTATTTGAAAACATTAGTCTAATGTATACATATATTGTATTTAACTTATACTTTAACATATTTAACATATATTGATCTACCTGCCATCTGGGGGTGGGGTGGGGGGAAGGAGGGGAAAAGTTGAAACAAAAGGTTTGGCAATTGTCAATGCTGAAAAATAACCCATGCATATATCTTGTAAATAAAAAGCTATATAATAATAATAAAAAAGAAAACATTAGTCTAAGTAAAAGGCTTTTTTAAAAGGCTAAGTCTACCTAATTGTTATTAACCAATGATCGCTTTTTTTTAAGTAAAAATCCAACATACTATTTTTCAAAATGTTCCTGCTTGTCTGTACTTGCTAATGAATTTCCTCCCATTCTCTTTATGTGCATTAAAATATTTCAGGGGCATTTTCTTTTTTGCCATCATTATTGCCAATCCTCTTTCCCCATTTCCCCATTTAAAAACAGGGAAGAATGAGGAACCTTATTACAAAAAAGAACTAGTTTTGTAGTCTTTGGTTCAAGGGCTCTTTGGGACTTTAATGAATGCTCTGAGATTTCTTATAGGATCCTTTTATATAGTAGGTTCACAGAGGTGCTGATCCTACAAGGTTCTTGTCAGAGCCATTGCACCTTACCTCCCTCCACATGATTTTTGTTATAGCCAAGCTGGTTTACTTATTGTTTTCCAAAACGCAGAATTTCATCTCTCACCTCCATGTTTTTACCCAGCTTGTTCCCAATACCTCCTAGAGTATACTTTCTCTTCTCCTCAGTCTTTCAGAATACTGAGTTTCCTTCAAGGTCCAGCTCATGAGTATTTTCCATCTCCTTTGGAAAGTTTTTCCAGTCTCCTAGCTGTTGTACTCTTTCCCCTCTCAAATTGTTATTTGTTATTCACTGTAAGCAGTTTTTGTTTACAAGTTGTTCTCTCTTGCCCAGGAGAATGTAAGCTCTTTGAAAGCAGGAATTCTTTTTAGTTTTGTGTGGGAACCCTATCACTTTAGTATTTACTTTCTCACACTCTTTTATACCGCGCCTTTATGTGCTGTAAACACTTGACAAGGGCTAAGACTGTCTTACTTGTATCTATTATCTCTAATGCTTAACACAATTCTTGACACATAATAATCACTCTATAAATGCTTTTTTCATTGATTCTAGATGAAATTATTCTAGAACCTCTGGGGTCCAGTTGGTGTCTCCCAGAGATATTATTATGGGATTCTTGATTTCCCAGTGGGCTTACAAATGTATTACTCTGAATGATTTAGGACTCTGCTGTCCCCCCAGTGGGGGCCATTATAGGGGATTTGATCCCAGTTTGCAGTTTTGTGGCTTTTCTGGGTGATTGCTGGACTTCCAGCAGTATTATGATGATATCTTTGGAACAAGATGGGGCTTCCTCTTTTGCTTCCTGTGAGGTTTCTAGGGGGTTCACAGATGACTTACCATGGAATTACTGAATTCCTACTGAGCACCTAGGGCTGCTTGGCTGGCATTCTGCACCTCCTACTATATATGTTGATCACTTTGGTAATTGTAGGATCCTTTTGGTCTCACATGGTTGTTATATCATAGGTAAGACCATCAGCTATGTTTTTGTGGGGTCTCCTGGTCCCACTGGGGACTCTGGGATCTTATCTGTTGTATTTCTGAGTTCCACCTAGGCTATAGGAAGGGATCTGTGGTTCTCGCTGTACCTAGGGTAAACTTCCTTAGGGATCACAGGTATATTAGTTTGTGTTCCCTTACCTCAACTGGCATCACAAAGTCTTATGGGATCTCTAGGCCTGTGGTGGGCTTAGAGGGTAAAAATGGGTTATTGACAGATCCCTTCCTGAGCAATGGGGAGATTTTTCAGGGTTTCTGAGCTTAATAAATGTTAACTATTAACTAATGAATATTATTGCTTCTTGCAGTCACTCTGTCTCTCCCCTTACCCACATCCTATAATTCCTGGACCATATGCTGGTCCCTTGTAAGGGATAAGCCTCTTCTGCTCTCATTTTAGCTCCCAGAGATTTACTCTCACAATTACATCACTCTGGGCACCCCCATTCCTCCCTTCTGGCAATTTCCCTGAATACTTCCTACCCAGGAGTTTAGCACCCCCTGTTGAGAGATTGTTTTTAGAGGGAGCCCCAGTTTCCAGCTCTCTAAACCCTCCATGTCACTTCCCCTCTGTCTTAAACTGCTCCTTTAATTTCTGATTCTTAATAGAATTTTTGCCTCCTTAATGTCCTCTCTCTGGATCTCTCTCAGAATCCTTGTTCCCTTTCCCTTGCTTGTGTCCTGTAGTCACGCTAAGCTTCGCTCTTTCAGGGAAGCCAGCTCTAAAGAATCCAGGGGCTCTTGGGGCTCTTGTGTGAGCTGTTAAAGGGCAAGAATCCAAGATCCCAAAGTGGAAAATGGAGGGCCACCCCCCCCCCTCCAAGGATCACTGGGTGCTAGAAGGGGCATAAAGGAATCAGGGGCTTGGGGGGTTGATTGGAGGACGGGGACTTGGAACTAGGGGAGGGTTTACAGTGCTTCAGATCAGTAGAACTTAATCTAGTTTGGTTCTAGAAGCAGAGAAAAAGTCCGGGAGACTTGCTTTTAGCCAGGAATCTCATCATCTTTAATTTGCATCCCATCTCACCATTGCTCTTCACTTCTCCTCCCCCAGCACTTTTATTTTCCTTCCCTTTGCCCAGCAACGGCTTATTTCCTGACTTGGCTCCCTAGGGCCTCATCCCAGACGCTCCCTCTTTCCATCCCCATCGTGGGGGGCAGGGAGCGAAAGCATCTGGGGAAACTGGTGCCCAAGTTTCCTTCCTCCAGCCCTGCCCCGCCCTCCTTGCCCCAGCCCCTGCTAGCTCGGGAACCGAGGCATCCAGCCAGATGTCTGGCGTGTGCTGATCCCCAAATCCTCGGGCAGCGTGCTGGGGGGGGCTACAGAGAGAGGCATCTGGATTGGTGGCTAAATCCAATGAAGCCGGGTGATTTAAGGCCGGATTTCTGACCCTGCAGGACATGGCGTCTCTCAGAGTGGAGCCTGGGGCATCTGCCCCCTTGCCCCCTCCCCCACTCCCATTTGAGAGAGCCGGGCTTCCCATCCTCGCCCACCCTCCTTCCGAAGGCTCCCCAGGTGTCCAGGCCCCCGCTCCCACGGCTGCCCCAGAGTCCGAGGCATCCGCCCCCCCCCCATGTTGCCCTGCTCCTGGGGACCCAGGTGTCCTGGCTTCTGTTCCCGGATTGTGGGAAGCGGGCATTTCTCAGGGACGCGCCCTTCCCTCCCACCTGCTTGTCCCAGCTGCCCCTGGACCTCTTTGGCCCTCGTGGGAACGCGCGGCTGGGACCCTCATTGAACCGTCAGGACAAGCTGCTCGGTTCCCAGCCTCCTGGTCCCGGCCCCTCCCACTTGCGTCTCCCGGGTGACGGGGAGGCAGCGAAGAGGCAGAGGGAGTGTGGGAGCGGGATGTCTGGGGTCTCGCGGCGGAGGGATGGGGGGCGGGCCGCCTAGTCCCGAGGGTGACTGAGAGCGGGCCCCACAGGGTCTGGGGGACCCGACTCCTGGCTCCCGATTTAAAAAAAGGCTCGGCAGAGTTTGGTGTGGAGAGCCTTGCCCTGAGTGCCCGCGATTAGACGGGCGGCTCGGAGGGAGGACGGCGCCGGGGGCTTCCCATCGCCGAGACTCAGTTTCCCCCCCGCCGCTGACCCCGATCTGACCCCGATCTACCTTGCTCTCAAGGTAAAAATAGCCCCGCGTCCCCGCGGCCCCGGCTCAGCCGGGTCCCCGGGGCTGCGACATTTATATCTCCTTTTCCACTTGGGGAGCCCTGGAGACCCGGCTTCCGAGCCCCAGGGCCCAGCCTGAGCGAGTTTGTTCCACTGACTGAACGAACTCCTTCCCCGGGGCCCGGACGAGCGGCGCGCGCCGCCCCGCACCCCGGCATTTGGAGCCCTGATCCAGACCGACGGGGGGACCCCACATCTGTCCCCTAGCCCTCGGCCCCTCCCCTCCCTCCCGACAGGTGGCCCCCTCCCCACTGCGCACTTCCCTCCCAAACGCTCCCCCCTTCGCCCCCACAATTAATTTTCGTCTCAAGGAGGGTTTTCTCAATGAGGAGGGGGCGTGTCCGGCTGGGGGCGGGACCGAGGAGGGCTGCCTAAGTGTGTAGCCAGGCCCGGCCCCCCGGGACTTGCTGAGCGTCAGGCAAGCCGAGAGCTCGGGAAGAGGAAGCGCAGAGCCGAGCTACCCCGCGCGTGAGCCTGAGGGGGTCACCGAGTCCGCCTGGGGGGTCCTGGGGGGGCAGAGTGAGCAGGTGCGGGGGCGGCCGCGCGTCCGGGGGGGGCTGCGAGTAACTCAGAAAGTTTGAGGACTTGAGGGGGGGCTCGAGAACACGAAGATGTTTTCAGTGCACCTGCTTCTCCTCTTCCTCCTCGGCTGCAGCGCAGGTACGGGATGGGACGGAAAGAGATAGTGGGCAAAGGCTCTTGGGAGCTTGGCGGGGGGGACGACAGTGCCTCAGTTTCCCCGTATGTTCTTTCCCCTCTGGTGGGGTGGGAGAGACCCTCAGAGCGAGGCTGGGGAGGGAAGGACAGAAACGAGCCTCGTGGCCTCGGGCTGCCAGGATTCCAGGACGCCTAAGTCCTGATGGGCTGGAATTGTGTCACCGTCCCGAAGCTCGACAGGGAGACTGGGGACAAAGGAAGCTGCGGGCGGGAGGATCCCAGCTGCCCCCACCCCTGCCCTGGGGACGAGGGTCTCTCAGCTTCCCCGAGCTCTGACTCCCTCTCCCCCACGCCAGGCCACGCTCCCCACTTCACACAGCAGCCCGAGGACCTCGAGGTTGTCCTGGGGGAGGAGGCCGTCCTCCCCTGCGCGCTCAGCGGCTACCACGGTTTGGTTCAATGGACAAAGGACGGCTTAGCCCTAGGGGGTGAACGGGATCTGCCTGGTGAGCCCCACCCTGGAGTGGTTTTAGGGGCTGGAACTTCTCCTGGAGGGAGATAACGGAAGCCTGGGCTGGGATTTCCACATCTGAACCCGCCCCTTGTGCCGTCCCCAGGGTGGTCCCGTTACTGGATAGCAGGAGACAGGGCCGGGGGCCACCACGATCTGCACATTGGGCCCGCTGAGCTTGGGGATGAAGCCTCCTATGAGTGCCAGGCTACCCAGGCTGCCCTTCGCTCCCGGCCGGCTCGGCTCCAAGTCCTCGGTAATTCCTGCCTCCCTTGTCCAGCTGGGACACGGGCATTTGGCCCCACTCAGATGTCCCCCCCCACCCATAATTCCTGTGTTTAGCCTGAGGGACTCAAGGACCCCCCCCACCCCATATGTCACTTCATAGTTTCTGCCTCCACTGTCCCCGACTATTCCTGATCTTGCTAGGCAGAGGCTGGGGTGTCTGCTGAGATAAGGAGGCCTGGAGGTTCACGGTTCTTCTGTCCTCAGTTCCCCCAGAAGCCCCCGAGGTGCTAGGGGCTCCAACCGTGGCTCTGGTTGCTGGGGTTCCTGGGAACCTGACCTGCCGGACCCGAGGTGGCGCTCGCCCCATCCCTGAGCTGCTCTGGTTTCGGGATGGTGTTCGTCTGGAGGGAGCCAGTTACAGCCAGGTCAGAGTATAATCTGGGGCGTCTCTTACTTCACAGCATAGGGAGGACAGAGAATAGAAAATAATTTCCTAGAGACCTTTGTAAAAGTTTGGAGGTAATGGTGAGAAGGAGCAGAGGAGGGACCAGGGGGACCAACCAGAAATAAACTAAGCCATCCCCTCAACGAGGGTCAGAGAGGTCAACTACCCCTAATCCTTTCTCCCACATCCCTCCAGACCCTGCTGGCCAGCGGGAACTTGGGAGCAGCAGAGAGCTCTGTCTCAATCACCCCCTCTGCCAGGGATGACGGTGCCTCCTTCATCTGCCAGGCCCGGAGCCCAGCCCTGCCCAGGGGCAGACAGACTGAAGTCACCCTCAGCCTGCAGTGTGAGTGAGAGCTGGACTTCTGGCTTCTGCAGGGCACTCAGACGATAAGAGAGCAGATTGGGGAAAAGGATGCTGGGTAGGGCCTTCTTTACTCTGACTTCAATCCCTTCCCATCTCCTAGATCCCCCAGTGGTGACTCTGTCTGCCGAGCCACAGACAGTGCCTGAGGGCGGGAAAGTCACTTTTCTGTGCAGAGCAACAGCCCATCCCCCAGTCACTGGCTACAGGTGAGCCCCTGCAGATACTCCCAGCCCCCAGAGATGGGACCGTCCCAGGACTCCATCCCCTCTCCCCCCATGCTTGAGACTCCAGTGTTGATCCTTCCTACCCCCCCCAGGTGGGCAAAGGGGGGATCTGTGCTTCCCGGCGCTCGGGGGCCTCTGTTGGAGGCGAAAGCTGATGCTTCCTTCCTGACCGAACCTGTGTCCTGCGAG
Source organism: Sminthopsis crassicaudata (assembly GCF_048593235.1). NCBI lineage: Eukaryota > Metazoa > Chordata > Mammalia > Dasyuromorphia > Dasyuridae > Sminthopsis > Sminthopsis crassicaudata. The sequence goes on along the minus strand of NC_133619.1, from coordinate 636,832,476 downwards.
GTGACCAACGCCGTGGGCAGTACCAACCGGAGCACAGCGCTGGATGTGCAGTGTCAGTGGGGGGCTCTTGGGGGGGAATCTCTAAAGAAGCTGGGCAGGCAATGGCCGGGTTCCCGCAGGCCTTGGGAAGTCTCAGGGCCTTGGTCCCCTGGCTGATAGGACGTGGGTACTTGTGATGCCTTGAAACCTGCAGAAGGAGGAGGGGGTTAGTCCAGTGCCCGGGAGGGGGAGGGGGAGGTTGGGAGGTCTGGGTGCCCGAGTCCCATTGACAGCCTCTTTCACCTTCAGTCGGCCCCCTCCTCCTCTCTCCGCCTGAGTCACTGGCAGTGGATGTGGGGGAAGACGCCTCTTTTACCTGCACCTGGAAGGGGAACCCGCCCCCTAGAGTGACCTGGACCCGCCACGGAGGGACTAAGGTAATGGACTGGGGCTGGGGGGAGGGGCTCGTTGAGCTCTTTTCCCTCCTTGCCATGTCCCCTAATGGCTCTTTCCCCATGCTCCCCCAGATCCTGGGCTCGGGGCCCACGTTGCGTCTGGCGGCTGTGGGACCGGGGGATGCAGGAAGCTATGAGTGCCGAGCGGAGCCAGGCCCCTCAGGAGTGGGGGGCGGCCTGGGGGAGGCAACACTGACTGTGCATGGTGAGCAGAGGTCTGGGGGGCAGGAGGAAGGGAGGGGATGGGCCAGGGCGAGGGCCGTCTCTGATTGGCTGTTGAATCCTGCCAGGACCCCCCGCAGTGACTGCCCTGCATTCGCCCCCGGCTGCCCTGGGAGCCCCTGCCCGGCTGGAGTGTTTAGTGCTCGGCTCTCCAGCCCCCGACGCCGTGGTAAGGTTCCCCCTCTTCCCTGAAGAACCTCGCCCCTCCCCCCAGCTCCGATCCCTCCCTAGCTCTCCGTCTTCCCGCCCAGGTCTGGTCCTGGGGCGAGGGCGCCCTGGCCTCGGGAGCTCGAGGCCGTTTCCTCGTGGAGACCTTTCCCGCCCCAGGGGCCCCGCGCGGTGGCCGCCGGGGGCTGGTCTCGGTGCTGCACATCTCGGGGACTCGGGAACCGGACTTCATCCGGGACTTCAACTGCAGCGCTCGCAACCGCCTGGGCGAGGCCGGAGCCCGGGCTGGGCTGACCCGCAGTGGTGAGCACGGAGGCCCCCGACTCTCCACGTCCCCCCGGCCCGGGCCGCCCACATCCCTGCAGATCTCCCTGACCACTCCCCGGGACGCCCCCTGAACTCCCAGGACCGTCCCTCGCACCCCACCTCGGCCAGGCTTCTTGCCCCTCCAAACCGAGCCGGGTCCCCCGGGGTCCCCACACTTTCCGCTAACTCCTTTGACCTCTGTGTCCCTCCCAGACCCACTGCCCCTGGTGCGCATCGTGGCCGGAGTGGCTGCAGCGGCCGCCGCCTTGCTGCTGCTGCTGATCGCGGGGGGCGCCCACTGCTGCTGGCGCCGAGGCCGAGGTCAGTGCAGCCGCCGCCGCCCCCAGGCCCAGCCCCGCCTCCGCCCGCTCGGGGCCCCCCAGTTTCTGGGATGCCGCCCTCGAACTCCGCCTTCTCCCCCCCTCAGGCTCCGGGGCCAGGATCTCCAAGCGGGACATCCTGGTGCAAATCACGGACAGCGACGGTTCCAGCCCTCGGGCGCCCGAGGAAGAGGAAGGGAGCCGGGATCCCGGCCGGGTAGGGAGCGCCGCTAGCGCGGGGCCGGAAGGGGCGGCGTGGGCGGCGGCGGCGCCCGGGGACCTCTCCCGGACACCCGCCGATAGCTCCGACCCCTCCCCCCAGGTCCCCAGCTGCGAGTCCGCCGGCACCTCCCACCCCAAGCACGGCGACCTCTCGGGCGACGAGGAGGCGGGGCCTGAGTCCAAGGTGGGCGGGGCTCGCTGGGGGCGGGGCCTGGAGCCTGGGCTCTGTCTGACTTCTGCCTTCCTCCTCCTGGGTCCTCTCAGTCACCTCCCGGCTCCCCGTTTCCTTGTCTGGGCTCCCCTCACCCTATCAGTCAGCCCTGGGTCTCCTTTGTTCCGGCACAGCCACTGTGCCCTCCCCCTTCCTACGTGCGAAGGTTTCCCTGCCCCCCCCAATTTCGCAGCCCCAGCCAGAAGCTTCTCCACCTGTTGGGGGACCTCCTGGTTCCGTCTCCTGTGTCTGGGTCCCCCGGGTTTCTTCTCTCGGTCTATCCGCCACCACCCAGTCTCCCCGTTGTCTCTGCGAGACTTCCCGCCTCTCTAAAAGGTGTCGGGAGGCTCTGGTGGTTGGCTTGGGCCTTGCCCATGAGTGCCCCCCCTTATATACTTCACAGCTCTCTCCTTGTGCCCCCGCTGGCCCTTGGTCTCCCTTGGATTTCTGGCTCCTCATCTTCAACCTTCACCTTTTTTTTTCCCTTTTTAAAAAATCTGCCCCAGGATCCCACTAATGGCTACTATAAGGTTCGAGGTGTGAGTGCGAGCCAGGACCCTGGAGCCGCCCTGTTCTCCTCTCCAGCATCTCCAGTCTTTTCCGCCTCTGGGTTCTATGACCTGACCCCTCACCTGGCCTTATTCCCCCCAGACCTCGGTGGTGGCTACAGGCCTCGGGAGGGCTACCTCACCACCCCGTACACCCGAGCTTTCACCAGCTACGTCAGACCCACGCCCTACGGAACCCCTGACCCGGCCCCGGAGCCCTCGCCTTTCTCCTACACCGTCATCCCTGTTCCTGGCCACCAGCGCCTCCAGACCCACGTGTGACCTGCCCTCAGACTGACAGCTGGTCACCCACTCCAGCCAATGGGAGGCCTCTGCAAAGGATCCAGTCCTTTCTTGGGTCTAATCGTTGGGCAACCAAGAAGATTTCTTTCCCCCTCAAAATAGCAACCCAAGACTGGATGTGGGGGCGGGGAGGAGGAGCCTGACTTTGATGGACACCTGGCTCAGCAAATGGAAAAGGCCCAAGTGTAAACAGGTCTCTCAGTTCACTTGAGTCAAGAGAACTCAAAGTGGCAGATGGGCTAGGATGGGCCAGGGAAGTGACAAGTGCGGAATCAAGGATACTTGATTTCAATGTGGGGGGGAGGGAAGGCCTGCCTTGCCCAGGAAGCAGATGTGTGATGGTATAAGGACCTAGAACGAGGGCTCTCCATTGCCTGGTAGATGGCAGTCTCATGGAAACTGTGCCAAGATGGCTTCCGACACGGGGATCCAAGATGGTGGGCTCTGGTGGCCACACCAGCCTAATGCAGGGAAGGAGGGTATGGGTCACATGTCTTAGGAGGACCCCATTGCTGAGGCAAATGCAAATCTGGAAATGAGTGAATGGTGGGGTTTAAATATTTATGTTTAATTAAAAAAATGGAAAAATGTGTATGAGAAATCTCTGTAATCAACCATCCCAGAGGGCCCCGTCTGAAGGTTCAGGGGCACAGGCGTCGGGATCCCAGCGTGCCTCCCCCTTCCGGACCCAGGCGTCCGGGTACCCCCCCATTCAGCTGTGGGTTATTGGGGTGGATATGAGGAGGGGGGTCTAGGGTTCAGGGTCCCCCCCTCCCCAGCCTTCAGACCCACATGGGTCTGAAAAAGCCCCAGAGACACTGACCTTTGCAGGTCCAAGGGGAAGCTGGCCGCGCCCCAGCCCCAGCTCGGGACCCTTCCCCAGTTTTCCCACGTTCCGAGGCAGCGCAGGCTGGGGAGTGGAGATGCCGTAATGGTGCGGTGCTAACGCTCCTGTCTAGGGAGGGAGGCCGGACCGGGACTGGGGCTCTGGGCCGGGTGACCCCTGAAGGTCAAGGGGCTGCGGACATCACTGCTCGAATCTCCGGGGCGTGGGGGGCTCCGGGAGGAGGCTCAGGGCCCACCGCGCGCAGCAGGGCAAGCACTCTCACCCGCGCTATTGTCCCGACCGGGGAGGCGGGGCCGGGGCGGGGCTGGCGGCGCCGGCGCAGCCCGGGGCTGGGGGGGGCGGCAGCAGGAGGAGGCGGCGGCGGTGCTGGGAGCTCCTGTCACCGGCGGGCCCTGGGCGGGGAAACCCGGGGGAGGGGGCCGGAGGAGTGAAAGGAGGGCGACCCACCAAGGGCTGGGGGAAGGGCAGGGCGAGCTCCGCGGAGCCAGAAGGCAGGCCGGCCGAGCCCAGGAAGGAGATCGCGGGCCCAGGGCTCGCTGCGGGGCCGGGCAGGGCAGACAGAGAAGGGGGCTCGGGCCCCAGCCCCGGCCCGGACATGGGGTCGGCGAACCCCGCGGCCCGCGGGCTCGGACGCCGCCTCGGTTCGCTGCTGCTGCCGCCGCTTTTGCTGCTGCTGCTCCCGGCGCCCGGGAGCTCATCCAGGGGGACGCCTAGCCCCGGGGAGGTGAGACCCACGCCCCCGGCTGCGGGTGAGGGGGGATCCAGACGCCCAAAGCCGCCCCCCCACCCTCCACATCCCACCCCACCCGACTCTCGCTCTGCAGTCCTCCAGAAGCTGCGGTTGAAATGGGGGGTGGGGCTCCGAACGGGTTGGGGGTCTGGAGCCTGAGGCGGGAGGGGAGGGGAGGGCTGGGACCCCGACACCCGCGGCCCTGCGCCAGCCGGACCCCGCTCTTTGAGGGGAGAGATCGGCGCGTAAAACCCACGAGAGCCCGACGGGGGCAAGGGTTGTGGGATCAGGACGTTTGCAGGCCCTTGAGGGGGGTAGGGGCTGGAGGCCTAGACTCCTGGGTCCTTGCATCGCGGCGCAGGGGACCAAAGCAACCGGGTCACGGGGTGGGGAGTGAACAAGAGCAGAGAAAGACCCCTGCCTGCGCCGCCCCCCGCCCCCGCGGGCCAGAGGAGGACGGGGTGCGGCAGCGGGAAGGAGGGTCGGTCTCCGCGGTAACCAGCCGGTGATGCCAGGCGATTCACCTGGGACCCAGTCTCCATGGCGACCCCCATCCCCTCCGGAGCAGTTGCCTTGGCAACGCCATCTGCACCGCAGCGGGGGCTGGGGCCTGGATCCCTGAGGGGGGACTAGAGATGGGGCTCGGATGCCTGGGTCCTCGAGGGGGGCGGGGTCCGGGGGTCCGGATGCCCCGTATCTCAGATGTCGGAGTCGGGACTCCTGGGTCCCTGAGGGGGCGGGGCCGGGGGCCGGGGCCAGCCTCCCGGACTTGTGGTTCTTCGCTCTCAACCCTGCGGTGCTTCCTGCGCTTTTCAGATCGCGGGGGTCCCCCAGGTGGCTGGGCTCTGCGGGCGGCTGACCCTGCACAGAGACCTGCGCACAGGCCGCTGGGAACCCGACCCCCAGCACTCACGCCGCTGCCTCCGAGACCCGCAGCACGTGCTGGCTTATTGCAGACAGGTGGGCGTGGCCTGAGGGGGCCGGGCCGAGCCGGGGGTCTGAAGGGGAGGGGCTCAGGATGGCCAGGGCAGCGGAGGGAGGCGACCATTAGGGGTGGAGCCGTGCGAGTACGTGGGAGCAAAGCTGAAATCTTCGGATTTGGGAAGAGCCTTCGGGAGGGGATTTGGGTGGGATCGGGAGAACTGCGAGCTCCCTTCTCATGGAACCCCCCCCTGTTCTCCCACGCCAGGTGTACCCCGACCTCCAGATCGGCCGCGTGGAGGAAGCCTCGAGACCCATTCCGATGGAGCGCTGGTGTGGGGGTGCCCGTGGGAGCAGATGCCCCCACCACGTTGTGATCCCCTATCACTGCCTGCGTGAGTGGGGGAAGCCTTGACCCCAAGTGGCGCCGAGAAAATGGGGGCGGGGTCGGAGACACCTGGGCAGTAGCTTTGGGGCAAAACCCCCCAGTCCCTGAGGTGGGCGTCTGAGGCCCCTTTGGCTGGGAAGAGGGGAGGGGCTCGTTTATCGGCCCGTGTCTCCCTACAGCCGGTGAATTCGTGAGTGAGGCCCTCTTGGTTCCTGAGGGCTGCAAGTTCCTGCACCAGGAGAGGATGGATGAGTGTGAAGGCTCAGCCTATAGACACCATCAGGCTCAAGAGGTGAGGCAGGAACCCGGGTACCCTGGCCTTCAGGGTAGAGGCCCTAGGTATCATAGTAGAGGTCCTGGCCTTCACAGTAGAGGCCCTGGCCTTCAGGGTAGAGGCCCTGGCCTTCGCAGTAGAGGCCCTGGCATTCAGGGTAGAGGCCCTAGGTATCATAGTAGAGGTCCTGGCCTTCAGGGTAGAGGCCCTGGCATTCAGGGTAGAGGCCCTAGTAGTCACACATACATGCCCTGTCTTCCTTAGGATCCTAGTGTGTAATGTTCCATCTCCCTAACCCTTGGGACCCTGGTCCCCACCTCCCTTCGCCCCACACTCTCCCTGGTACTCCATCTCCCAAAGCCCTCCCTCGTTTCTTCCTCAGGCTTGCCACTCTGAGGGCCTGGTTCTTCATGGCTCAGGGATGCTCCTCCCATGTGGAACAGACCGATTTCGGGGTGTGGAGTATGTCTGCTGCCCGGCTCCAGGCACCTCCACACCTCCACAGACCCCCCACAGGTGAGCCCCTGAGTCTCCTGGAGGGCCAGGGCTAGCCTGTCAGATGGAACTTGGCAGGCCAGATGGTAGAAAACTGCGGGGGAGGGCTGAATGACTGGGAGCCCGAAGGTTGAAGTCTGGGAGGCCTGTGTCCCCAAAAGTTGGGAAGTGGGTACTGGGTATGGGAGGCTTGTGGGTACCACAGCCAGTTCTGGGGTCTCACCATCTTTGCAGTGATGCTCCCACCCAGCCACAGTCCCCAGGAGGGGAGGAGGAAGAGGAAGAGGAAGAGGAGTCCTTTCCACAGACAGTGGATGACTATTTTGTGGAGCCCCCAGGGGAGGACGAAGAAGATGGGGAGGGAGAAACCAGGAGGCTCCAGCACCCCAGTACCCAACCCCCTTCCAGGGCCAGCAAAGGTGAGACCCGCCCCCAAAGCCTGGGCCTCCCAGGTGCCCGGAGCCTGAGTCAGGTTGGCCAGAAGCCTTGGCTCTCACTGAGGCTGGCACCAAGAGTCCTTTGGGAGGAAGGAGAGGAGGCTCCAGCTGGGCCACCCACAAAAGCCTCTGTGTTCTGGGGTCCAGACTCCCAGAGGGAGATTCTAGTTCTCAGTGGCCCCGGTAGCCTCGGCAGCGCCAAGGGAGGTTATTACAGCTCAGTTGTTCTCGGACCCCACAGGGAGCCCGACGGCCCGGCCCACTGATGGTGTGGATGTGTACTTTGGGATGCCAGGAGAGGGTGGCGAGCATGCGGGCTTCCTGAGGGCTAAGATGGATCTGGAGGAAAGGCGGATGCGACAGATTAACGAGGTGAGTCCCCCTGGAACCCGCCCCAGGGTTCCCCTTTGTCCAAAAACACTCCCTTCTCAGACCTCTAAAAATCCCTGCACCCTGGCTGTGTGACCCTGGGCAAGTCACTTAACCCCAATCATCTCAGCCAGAAAAAAAAAAAATTCCTGGACCTCTCAATAGCCAACGGACACCCAGAATTTTGCTCCAATAATCCTAAGGTACTTTCTTTAATGGGCGGATCAATGGCTCTTTCATCCTACTTTGAACCCCAGAGATGCTGGTAACCTCAGTATTCCCTATAATATGATAGGTTAATAAAGTGAACCACATCCCTGCCTCTTCGAAATCACCCTAACGCCCTGCATATTCCCACTAACACTAGGGGCCCAGTAATGCCCCAGAACTTCCAGTTACCCACAGACTGCCCCATGACATTTGTTTTATTTTTTTAAGCTTTTCATTTCCAAAACACATCCATAATTTTCAACATTCACGCTTGCGAAACCTTGCGGTCCACATTTTTCTCCCTCCCGCCCTCCCCTAGACGGCAAGTGATCCAATCTATGTTAAAGTGCAGTTCTTCTCTCCATGTTTCCACCATGATCATATTGCACAAGAAAAATCAGGTCAAAAGGGGGGGAAATGAGAAAGAAAACAAAAGAGCAAACAAACGCCAACAAAAAAGGAACAGCCCAGGTGGTGATTCGCACTGGGCCCCATAAAACTCCCAGATAACCCTGCGTTCCCCCCAACACCTCGAAGGGCTGGCCAAAAGATAATGCTCCTCGAGTCCCCGGGGGGGGAGTTTTGGGGAGAGGAGGGGGCAGTTTAGGGGGACTGATGTGACTCCCCCCCCCCATGGCAGGTCATGCGGGAATGGGCCGAGGCCGACAATCAAGCCAGGAACCTCCCTAAAGCCGACCGGCAAGCTCTGAACGAGGTGAGCACCCTCCGGTCGCCCCTCGCGGACCCTTGCGGGCCCCAGCGAAGGGTCTCGGTGGCCATGGCGTCCACCCTCGGCGGCGGCCCATAGCCTGTGCCGTCCTTCCCCCGCAGCACTTCCAGTCCATCCTGCAGACGCTGGAGGAGCAGGTCTCCGGGGAGCGGCAGCGGCTGGTGGAGACCCACGCCGCCCGCGTCATCGCCCTCATCAACGACCAGCGCCGAGCAGCCCTGGAAGGCTTCCTGGCAGCTCTGCAGGGGGGACGAGCCCCAGGTGAGGGGGCGGGGCCCGGACTCCGGGCTTCCCGAGGCTGCACTTGGAGGCTGCAGATTTGGGGCCGCGAGGATGGAGGGACCGAGGACCCTGATGTGGGGGCCCAGCATGAGTGAGGGGCGTGTCCCCGAATCCCCGGGCGTGCGGCCGTGGGGCTGGACACCTGGGTCTCCCCCGCAGGCAGAGCGAGTGCTCCAGGCCCTGAAACGGTACCTGCGCGCCGAGCAGAAGGAACAGAGACACACCATCCGCCACTACCAGCACGTGGCCGCCGTGGACCCCGAGAAAGCAGAGCAGATGCGCTTCCAGGTAGGGAGGGCGGGGAGCCCCCGTTCCCAGCCCCCCCTCCACCTTCTGCTTCCGGATCCCAGCTGGCCACTGTGTCGGGGCTCCCTGCTCACGGGGATTTCTCCTCCAAGGCCCCCCGCCATTTACGGCCCCTCCTTTCCAAACTCCAGGTTCAGACCCACCTCCAGGTGATCGAGGAGCGCATGAATCAGAGCCTGGGGCTGCTGGAGCAGAACCCGCACCTGGCCCGGGAGCTGCAGCCCCAAATCCGTGGGTACCCGCCCCGCCCCCTGACGTGAGGATGGGGGCGCCCCCCTGCCCCCCGCCACGGAAGAAGGTGACCGCTGGGGGAGGGCGGGAGGGGGCCGGCCGGCAAAGGAGACATTCCCCGCCTCCTTCCCTAATCTCTTCCTCTCTCCCTCCCCTCCCCGCTCCCCGAGGCAGACATGGGTGCCACGATGCCTCTTAAAGGTGAGGGACTGGAGGTGAAGTCTGCTCTGGGGTCCTGGGGGGGGGGGGTCCGGGGAGGGGCGGGGGTGGGGGGGTCGGAGGAGGTCTCCGGGGAGGGGCTGGGGGCGGGGCCGGGCCCGGCTGGAGGCGTCTAAGTGGGGGTTTCTGGGTGCAGGCTTCACGGAACGGGATGGAGCTGAGCGGCTTCCGGAGCATAAGGTGATGGGACTGGACAAGGATCCCTGAGGGGGCGGGGGCCGGTTCTCCGAGGGGCGGGAGCCAGGGCTCGGGAGGGGCGGGCCGGAGGAGGGGAGCCCTGAGTGCCTTCTCCCCCCAGGTGAACGTCTCCATCCCCCGGGGCCTCCCGTTCCGCTCCCCCGAGATCCAGAGGGACGAGCTGGTAAGCGGCGCGAGCCGGGGACGGCTGGCAGAGGCGGGAGAGGGTGCGCAGGCCCGGACGGGGGCCGGCGGGCTGTGACGCTGCTTTCTCCCACAGGAGCCGGGGATGGGGGCAGGGACGGGGGTGGCCCGCGGGGCCGTGGCCGGGCTCCTGGTCGTGGCCGTGGCCGTGGCGGCCGTCGTGGTCCTGTCTCTGCTGGTGGCCCGGAGGCGGCGGCCTTACGGGGCCATCAGCCACGGGGTTGTGGAGGTGAGCCCGTCTGCGGGGAGGGGGAGGGGCGTCCTGGGAGGTCACTGGGGAGGCCCCGGGCTCAGGCCCTTCATGACTCCCGATTCCCTCCCTGGCCCCAGGTGGACCCGATGCTGAGCCTGGAGGAGCAGCAGCTCCGGGAGCTGCAGAGACATGGGTATGAAAACCCGACCTACCGGTTCCTGGAGGAGCGGCCCTGAGCCCCAGCCCCTGAGCCCCCAAATCCTAACGCTGAGGGATCCTAAGCCCCCCAACCTCTGACCCTGAAGGATCCCCAAGCCCCCAATTTCTGTCTTTGGGGGACCCTTAACCCCAAATCTCCAACCCCAGGGGCCCTGAAACTCCTGCTCTCTGACCTTAGAGGTCCCTAAGCCCATGGCTACCCCATCTCCTCCCCTAATTTATTTTCTAAGTTAATTGGGTGCAGATAAACTGCCCTCCCCTACCCAGGGCCCCCACTCTGTCTCCTACCTTGTGACCCAGTGAAACTAATGTCTCAATAAACCTTCCCTATCCAATGGCCCTGTCTCTTGGCCAAGATGTGGGCTGGGGCATGGGGGGGGCAGCAGGAAATGAGAATTATCAGAGACAATCTAAAGTACAGTAAAGGCTGGCACAAAAGTACACAGTTGGAGCCATATAAATGCTTATTCCCTCCCCCCTCCCTTTGGCCAGGTGGATATGAGGGTAGAGATCTATGCACCCCTATAAACAAGAACAAGCCCAGGGAGGGGGCCTACCTAAGAGCTTTTGCCTCCCCCTGCTCCTACCCCCAGGTGCCCAGGCTTCTGTGCGACCTGCCCCCCAGAAGGGATGCGAGTTGGGTCTGGAAGGCTGGAGTATTCCCGGAGTCTCCCACCAAGGGGGGGGGAAGCAGGATGTTGGGGAGAAATCAGGGCACAGCCCTTCATGAAGCCAGGGCCCCCATTGTTGGAGGGACAGCTTGGGCCCGGAGAATGCTTAGAGGCTGCAGCTGCCCAGAAAGAATGAGGACATCCTTTGGAAGAGGACCCAGGCCCGAGTTACAGAGCCAGGGGCGGGCCCATGGGCTGGGAACCTGGGGCCCCTGGAACTTCAGCGCTGTTACTTGCTCCATGCGCTCTTCGCCTCAGTTTCCCTACCTATACCTCGAGGGAAGACTGTGTCTGAGTGTCCCCTGGGACGCCCTGGAGGCCCCCAAAAGGCCCTTCTCTCACACCCAGGTGCCCAAGAGACCACAATGCTTCTCTGACTTATTCCCCACCTTAAGGACAGGAAAAAAACACTCAGGATCCAAATTATTTTTAATTAGAGGGTCGGAAGGTTGGATGGAACGTCTGGGGCTAAATCTGTTTCACAGAAACAAGTCGGGGGGCTTTCAATTTCACAGAAATCAGCACAAGCTCCCTTCCCCCAGCTTCCCTGTCCAGGCCACCTCCCCCCGGGGTCAGCGGACATCATGGGAGTTTTAATGTAAGACTCCCCAGGACGGGGGCAGGTCAGCGTTGGATAGGGATCCAAATAAATTATCCTGGGTTTGCATACATGAGCATACGCTTGGTTGTCCCTCAGGGACAGGAAGGTTGAATAGATGTGGACTGAAGAACCAGTCCAAGTAATGGGCCTCGAGTCCTATGTGGAGGAGGCCAGAGGTGGGGGCCGGCTTCTCTTCAACAGCTGCCGAAGCTGGGAAAACAAGTCAGAGGTGGGCGGTTGGCATGATGGGTATAAGGAGTCAGAGATCAGGGGTCAGCATGATGGGTATAAGGGGTCAGAGATCAGAGGTTTGGGTCAGGGCTCGGGGTGAGTGGAGGGATAGGTTGGAGGTCTAGGTCAGGATTGGAAAAGCAAACAGAGAGGGGCACAGCTCCAAGGGGCTGCCCTTACTGCTTCGGAGGCTGGTCCGGGGCACAGCAGGTGCGCCGGCTGCTCGTTCTCCAGATTGCGCAGGGCGGGATCTGCCCCAGCTGCCAGGAGCCCCCGAATGATAGGCTCCTGGGGGAATCCTGGGGGCAGGGCGGCTGCCATGTGCAAGGCTGTGTTCCCGTGGGCCTGGTTAGGGAGACAAGTAGGAAAGCAGCTTTTCAGAGGCCTCGGTCTCTCCAGCCGCTGCTGAGCACTCTGGTGCAATGGGCTCCAGGACAGGGTTCCCAGTGACTGCAGGGACCCCTCCCGAGCTCCAGGGATCCTCATTCTCCACCTCCCCCAGGGCGTCTCTGAGCTGCACCCCTCATATCTGTCCCTTCTCCCAAGTTCTCAGTCCCAGGACCCACCTTCATGTTCACAAAGGCCCTCGGATCCCCACTGGGCAGGTCCAGCAACATCTGGACCAGGGCAAGATTGGCTCCCTGGACGGCCAGATGCAGAACCGTCTTATTGCTCTTGAATTCCTAGAGAAAGGGGGGAGTGAGGGCCGAGGAAACCAAGATGCCCTCTGACCTCTAACCTCTGGGGCTCAGGCTCTTGGTCAACTTGGTCCATTCTCAGGACCTCCCTCCATCTCCTCAGGGACCCTGCCCACCTGGCTGGTGTGGTCAGCCCCCATCTGTAACAGCATCTGGACACAGGCCAGCCTGTCCCGTGCTGGGACGGTCATTGTCCTGGGGCCGCAGGCTGGCTGTTGGGTGACCTCGTTAAGGGAAAGCACAGCGGCGTGGAGCGGGGTGAGACCTGGGGAAATCCATGGGAACCAGTAAGTCCCGACTGTCCTGGGGACACTTTACTCTGCCCCCCGCCCCCAGCCAATGTGACTCACCCTCAAAGTCCCTGGTCTCCAAGTCTACCTGAATCCCTGAGTTAAACACAGCCTGGGGAGAGAAGCGGGGCTCAGTTTTGGTCAGGGTTTCCCCCCAACAGGGGCCCTGAAAGCTGGGACCTCAGCCCCTGTTCTCTCTGAGATCTAGGTCCCTCAGCCCACTCAGGACCCCCTCCAGTTTCTGTCCCTAGGATGCCGGCAGCTGGTCCCCCGGTCTCTGGGAGCCGTTCTCACCGTGAGGACCCCAGGCAGGCCGTAGGTGGCGGCCAGGTGGAGGATGGTTCGGCCACGGTGGTCAGTAGCGTTGGGGTCAGCTCCCAGGGTTAACAGGTCCTGGACAATCAGTGGCTGGTTGGCTGTGGCGGCTACAAGGAGGGGTGTCTGTGGGGGGAAAGGAGTCAGGACGTGAGCCTGGAGCAGACGGACCTCTGACCTTTGTCCTGAGGGCTCCAGCCCCTCACCTTTCCCTGGTGTTCCCGGATGTCCAGCTGTCCGAAGCCCTGCAGCATCTCAGCCGCAGCGTAGGCTGACCATCGGAGACCTTGGGCAGCAAACAGGTGAAGAAGCCTAAGAGGGCAGAGGGCAGAGGGCAGAGGGCAGAGGATGATGAGCTGAAGGTCACCTCTTTCCTGGCTTCCAAATCCCCGGAGCCCCCAGCCCAGACTCACGTGTCCCCCTCCTCATCCTGAGTCAGCAGCCGTTGCAGCCCGAGGGCATGAACCTGGGCCCGGGCAGCGTCCAGGGAAGCTCCCTGTGCAGCCAGGAGCTGGGGGGGCGCCGGGATGCCCCAGGGGCCAGCTGGAGGCGGGTTTGGCTCCCCATACAGTCCAGAGGCGTCCACAGGGCCCTGCGGTTGGGAGGGGGAGGAAACAAGATAGCCAGCTTGGGAAATGCCTTGAAAACCAGAGCCAAAGGGGGGAGGGGAGCAGGACACCCAGATCTAGAGAGGAAGTGGGGGAGGGGGGATTTCATGGATGGAAGATGCGGCCCTTCTATAAAAAGATTGATCTTTCCTTAAAATGAATCATTCACTCCACCAAGTGAATCACCATTTCCTCCTTTCTTTTCTAAGCATTTTAATTTGGTCATTGGTGGGCGGAGCTAAAATGGGGAGGGGGAAGTGAGCTCCGTCAGGGCCTGGGAAACCCTCTTCCTTTCCCCCACCCCCACCCTAGGGTCCCTGGGCCTCACCTCCAGGAGCGCGGGGAAGGAAGCCAGCCCTCCGGGGTCCGCGGGGGGGAAGAGGCCGGGGCTGAAGAAGGCTTCGGCAGAGGCTGCGCAGGGGTAGCGGCAGTCGGGGTACAAGGCACTGGCCTCCAGGTCCCACCCCGGGGCCTGCGCTGGGGGGGCCGACGGGGGCCCAAGGCCAGCCCCCTGGACTTCCGGGGCCCCTGGGAAGGGGCCCAGACCTGCGGAGGAGGAGGGCTCAGACCCAAAGCTCGGGGCCGCGGGCTGGAAAAGGGATGCTCGGGGATTGGAAAGTGGGGTAGAGTCCGGGTTTTCAGACTCACCTGGTTCGGCGTCGTTCGCAGGGATCGCGGGGACCTGCCCCTGGTTGGAGGAGGAAGAGGTGAAAGTCAGTTTCAATGAGAAGGCTGCCTCCTCCCCCACCCCGTCCTGAGAGGGATGCGGGACTACAACTCCCAGCAGACCGTGGGGCCGAATTAGGCCCCAAAGCCAGGCGGCGGCCGCTGGGCTTGCTGGGAAATGTAGGTTGGCGTCTCTCACCTGAGGCTGGTAGCCGGTGCCAGATTGCCTCCGCCGCCTTTGAGCCTCCAGCAGTTTCTTCACAGTCTGAGAGGGGCAGTGGCTGCGCTCGCCCCGGCCCACTGTGGGGGTGGGGGCAGGAGAGCCCGCGGGAGAGGGTTATCGGGAGTCCGAGATCAAGGGGGCCCCTCCCCCTTCTTCCCGGCCTCCCTCGGAAAACCGGGGCCGTGTTTCCCAAGCGGGGGCTCTCCCCCCACCCGCGCCGCCCGCCGCAGTTTCCTCCCGACCCTCCATCCTCTCCCACGTCTTGGAAACCGGGGAGGCGGCGGGACCGTTATCCAGAGCCCAGGAGTCTCTCCCGGGGTCCGGCTGTCTGCCCCCCCCCCGGCCCGGGGATCCAGCTTCTGCTGGCCTCCCGCCACCCATCGGGCCCCCTGCTCTGGGATGTCGGTGACATCCCCCGAAAGGGGGTCCCCTTGAGCCTCCTTTCTGGAGACCCGCGATCTCTCGCTTCAGCGCACCCAAAGCCCCCTCTTCCCGCAGCCTCAGCGCTCCCTAACTCGGGGACGGACGCTCCGAGACCCCGAGTAGCGTCTGCACCCGAGAGCTTTCGAACCTCTCAGCCCCCTCCCCCCGCCCTTATCTCAGGGAAACTGCCGCTCAGTTCAGAGCAGTTCCAGCGCTTTTAATTAAAGTGTCAGGGACCACGCAGTCTGGCGCCGAGCCCGAGACGAAACCGCCTCCGCCCTGCGGCGATCGCCCGGGAAGGGTTTGGGGCCGGGGGCCGGATTCCGCGCTTCTAAGCCTGGGCTTCGGCTTCCTCAGATTCGGAGCGGCCCGGGTGACCCCTTTAGCGAACTTCTAGTTCGAGAATCCAGGAAGCGGCTTCCGGTCCCGGTCTCCCAGAGCGCTCAGGCATCCAGAAACAGCCCTTCCCGGCACCTGCAGACCAGCGCCCCAGCCCCCTCCCCTCCGACTCCCCGGAGTCAGGCAGAGAAAGAGTCAAAGTGGAGGCGGGCGGTTTCGGAAAGGAGTCCGGAAAGAACGCGATGACGTCACGCCACCGTCACCCCTGCGCAGGGGAATCTTCCACCCGCCCTCCCCAGGGATCCAGGTGTCCAGCGCAAAGGGAGGGGTGAGGAGGGCAGCCAAGCGCAGTGACCACGGAATCCCCGCGGAAGGGAAATCCCTGTTCGGCCCCAAGGCCGGGGCGGGGGAAGTCCCAGGGCCAGAGGGCTCCCTGGCACGCCCCGTCCCAGGGCCGGGAGAACCCAGAAGTCCGCCCCCCCCCATTCTGACCCTCGGAGCCCTCCCGCCTCTGTCAGCTCTGCCCCAGAGCCAGGAATGCCCCGGTCCTGCCCCAGCCCCGCCTCTCCCGAACCGGGAGTTCTGACACCCTTCATCCCCGGACCCTCACAGCCCGGGGGTCCCAGGCCCCCCGCTCGGACCTTCGGGGGCCAGTTCTGTCCGGCGTTAACCTTCCCGTTCCGCGGGCTGTTTTATCACTCTTATTTTCCCAGGCCCTCCGCTCCTCCAGGATTGGGGCACTGTGTCTCCATCACTCAGGACCCAGATCTCCTTCCCCTTCCCCAGCGCCCGCTCCCCCCAAAACAAGTGCCCCGCTCAGCTTTGCCCGCGGGGACGCGGGAATCTGTGACCTGGCTCCGCCTTCGTCCGGCGGTCCTGGATTCTGGAGTCCCGGTCTCCGGATAAAATGCTCGTGGACCTGACAGGAGCTCAGAGGCCCCCAGGATCTTCTTCCTCCGCCCCCCCCCCCCGCGGCTCCTCGGACCCGAAGGCAGCACAGTCTGGTCTCCGCCTCCCCATTCCTCACGCCCCTTGGGCATCGGGCATCTGGGCCCCATCCCCGGCCCCACTCCCCGGCCCCATCTCCGAGCCAAGCGCGCAGTCCGTGGGCTTACCTTTAGAATTCCGGGGCGCGGGCGGCGGGGCCCCCGGGCCACCCCGGCCTCGGCGCTGCGCCAGCCTCTTCTCTGAGCGGGGAGCCGGAGCCGTTCCCCGATTCTCGACTTGGCCCGCGCGGGCGCTTTAAATCCTGGCCCGGCCCCGCCCCCGGCCCGCCCTCGGGGCGGCCCCGCCAGTTCGAGAGCCCCATAAAGGCCGAAGCGGTTTCGGGGGCTGCCGCAGGCGGCCTCTGCTAGAATCCCCTGGCCGGCTGACATTTGGCCCGGAGAGCCGCGGGCCTTTTCGGGAAGGCCTCTGGGGAGTTTGTCAGCTCGGTTCGGGCCACGGGGTACTTCCTGATTCGGTGAACACGTGTGCCAGACTGGGGGCTGGGCGCAGGGAGACTACTTACCTAGCGTATTTTTATCGATTAAAAAAAAAAATCGGTTTTGCAAAGGTCAACGTGGGAACAATTACCCATGCATTTGTTTTGTAGATTAAAAACTTTAATACAAAAATTAAAAAAAAATTTTTTTCCCAACTACATTTTCGATTTCATTATTTTAAACATTTTCTCTTTCAATTTTGAGCTCCAAATTCTCTCCCTCCCTCCCCCCCACGGAGAAAGCAAGCCACTGATAGCAATCATACATCATGCAAGCTGTATCCCCATATTAACCGTATTGCCCCCCCCCCAAAAAAAAGCAAGACAAATTAAATGAGGAAATGGTATTTCAGTTGCACTCAGAGTTCATCATTTCCCTGCCTAGACTCGGATGGCATTTTTCATCGTGAGTCCTTTGAAACGGTTTTAGATCATTTTATTGCTCAGAGCAGTCAATTCTTTAACAGTAGATCATCATTAGGACGTTGCAGTTGCTCTGTACAGATCTCTGGGCTTTTCTCACTTGACTTCGTGTCGGTTCAGATCGGTTTTTTGCCATGTTTTTCTATAACTTCCCAGAGCCACAACTTGGTCAGCCAGTCCCCATGTCCCACATCCCTTCACTTTCCAGGTCTCCGCCCCTACAAAAAGGGCTGCTGCAAATAGTTTGGTCTACATGTGTCCTTCTCCTTAAAAAAAAAAAAAAAAAATCTCCTTGGGGCACAGACCTAATAGTGCTATGGCCGGATCAACACGCACAGTTTTAGCCACCTTTGGGCCATCTGCCTCGGCCCGTCACTGCTCCTGTCCCTGACCCCGGTTTTCCTCCAGGAAGCTGATGTCTCCAGGAAAGGGACCGGTGGCCACGCTCTTCCGCTACTGGGGGCGGGTGACAACTATTTACAAGGGATCTACCTCTCGGGCTCCAAGGATCCGGAATCCCCTCCTTCCAGGGACGCCTCCCTGCCTCCCGGCCTCCTCCCCCCAGGAGACAGAGGCATCTTTCCTTGAAGGCTTCTGGGCATCCTTGAAAGTCCAAGCCTTCTGTCCGCAGCCTGTGTCCCTGCTAGGGGCTGGGGGAACTTGCCTCTCAGCCCCTTCCCTGGGATGCCAGTGGGCACCCTGCTTCTGGGCCCTCTCTTTCTCATACCCACGCCTCCTATTTCTCAGGACCTTTCTGGGACACCCAAGTCCCATCTCCCCCCAGTGTCGGCTGCCTCTCCGCAGGCTTCCTCCACGCTGGCTCCCAGGCGCCCTCCTGTGGCCCTGCAGGGGGGCCTTTATGCCCCCCTTTATTTCCCCGCCCTTTTCCTCCCCTCAGACCTCCGCCCTCACTTTGCTGGGGGCAGGAAGCCGGCTCCTGGCCTATGCCATCTTTTCTTGCTGCCACACCCTTTGCTCCTGCCTCCTCTCCCCGGACCCTGGAGAGCCTGACCCTGATTCCAGCCCGTTAGCATGAATCCCCGGGCAGCCAGCCTGCTCTTGGCCCTGCTCACAGGTCAGTGGTCTCCTTCCCTTCCCCCACTTCAAGGCCAGGTGAAGCCTGGGGCTCATGGCCCTTGCTTTGCACCTGTTCTCTGTCTCTAACTGTCTCTGTCTCTGTCTGTCTCTCTCTTTGTCTCTGTCTCTGTCTCTTTCTGTCTCTCTCCATCTCTGTCTCTGTCTCTGTCTTCTCTCTGTCTCTGTTTCTATCTCTCTCTTTGTCTCTGTCTCTGTGTCTCTGTCTTCTCTCTGTCTCTCTCTCTGTTTCTATCTCTCTCTTTGTCTCTGTCTCTGTGTCTCTGTCTTCTCTCCGTCTCTCTCTCCCCTTCCCCCGTCTCTATATTTTGTGATAATCCAGTCATTTTTTCAGTTGTGTTCAACTCTTCATAACCCCAGGTGAGGTTTTCTTGACAAAGATAAAGAAGCAGGTCAAAATTTCCTTCTCCAGCTCAGCTCAGACGAGGAAACTGAGGCAAGCAGAATTAAGTGACTTGCCCAGCTCGCACAGCTAGCAAGTTTCTGGGCTGCGTCTGGGCTCCGTGTCCGGCGCTGTGCCCACTGCACCACCTCGCTGCCCTCTCTCTCCATTACCAATACCAAGGCCACCTGCCCCACCCCCTCGGCCTACAGGGCCCATGCCTTCTGACTTCATTCTGTCTGTAGCAACATCCCACCCACTTACTCCGGCCACCACTTGGCAATCCTTTGCTTCTTTCCTCTTGTTCCTGTCTCAGGCAATCAATTATAACCCGGTCTTGGAGAGACTGTAGAGTGGGGAGAGGGTGGGAGGGGACGCTGGCAAGATCACCCACGTCCCACGGACTGGGTGCCCTGGGCAAGGCAATCCCCCTTGCTGAACCAGTTTCTTCATTTTTAACATGAAAGGGTTGAGATGAATGATTTCGGAAGGCCCCTTTCATCCTGATTTTTTGATTCTCTGAAGCTGTCCATCTACTCAACCTCCTCCTTCATCTCTCCACTCCACCTTATTTCTTTGAACTAAAAAAATAAGTTCTGGACAGTTCTCTCCTTCTTTCTCTTCTTCTCCCATCTTCCCTTTTCCCCCAATTGGTTCCATGTGCTATTGCCTGAATAATTTGTCTGCTGAATGAATTTCCTGTTCAAAAGTCCCTCAGGAGCAACATTTGAAGCTGGCATTCAGGGCCCCCCAGTCTGGTTCCGAACCTCTCGAGGGCTATGGTCCAGCCCAACCAGGCAACGTGCTAGATGCTGCCTCTTCCCATCCCTTGGATGCTCTTAGAATTCCTACCAGATTTTAAAATCCCCGCTTAAACAACTTTCCCACTTATCTGACCCCCCCCCCCAACATGGTCATTTCCTCAAGGGATGAAATCTGTAGACGTGGACGGAGAAAGTGGTGTTAAAATCCTCCCTCATCTCTTAGCCGACTCACAAAAATCACTTAAGCTCTCTGGGTATCAATTTCCTCATCTGGTAAATGAGGAATTTGGACTCTGAGATCGCTGTCAGGTGGCGATAACAGCTAACATTAATAGTCATTTAAGGTTTATAAAGTACTCGGCTGATATCATCCTCACAATAGTCCTGGGAAGTAGGGGCTGTTATTAGCTCCATTTTACAGATAAGGAAGCTGAGACGGAAAGAGCATGTCCAGAGTCACGCAGCTGGTCTGAGGCTGGACGTGAGTGCAAGGTTTCCTGACTTCAGATCGATCATTCTAACCCTTACAATGGCCTGGCTGCCCGTGAGCTCTCATCCATGTCTATCTGGCCTTCCCCGGTCCCTTAAGTCATTCTCTACCACATAGCCTGTGTTTGTAGACTTTTCTTCTCCCTCACTCCCACCCTGTTAGACTGCAGGCTCTAGGAGAGCCGGTACTTGTGTATCCCCAGCACCGAGGCTCTCCATACAGTGAGGAACTTAGCGGTTACTGAACGCAGTTGCTTCTCTCTGTATCTCTTGGTTTCTCTCCCTTCCTCTCCCCCATTATCCCCCTCTATCTCTCTCCTTCCTTCTCTCTCATTCTTTCCTTCCATCTTTTTTCCTTTGGATCCCCTTTCTCTCTCCTTCTTGTCTCTCTCTCCATCTCTCTTCCTCTTCTTTTCCTTCATCGTTCTTCCCCTGTCTCTCCTCTCTCTCCATTTCTTTCTGAGTCTCTCCTCTCTCTTTCTCTTCTCTCTCTTTCTCTCTCTCCATCTTTCTTCATATCGCTCCCTCCTCTCTTGTGTGTATGTCTCTCTTCTTTTCCTCCATCATTCTTCCTCTGGTTCTCTTCTCTTCTCTTCTCTTCTCTCTCTCTCTCTCTCTCTCTCTCTCTCTCTCTCTCTCTCTCTCTCTCTCTCTCTCTCTCTCTCTCTCTCTCTCTTTCCTTATCTTTCTCCATCTCTCTTCCTCCTCTTTACCCTTTTCTCTCTCCATTTTTCTGGATCTCTCCTTTCTCTTTTGTCTTTTTTTCCTTCTTTTTCTCCCCTGGATCTCTCACTCTCTCCTTCTCTCTCTATTTCTTTTCCTCCAGGTCTCTCCTCTCTCCCTTGTGTGTGTCTCTCTCTTCTTTTTCTCCATTGTTCTTCCTCTGTATTTCTGTCTCTCTCTGCATCTGTCTCTCTGTCTCTCTTTCTGTGTGTGTGTGTGTGTGTGTGTGTGTGTGTGTGTGTGTGTATGTCTCTCTCTCCTTATCTTTCTCCATCTCTTCCTTCTCTCTCCCCCTTCTTTCTTGCCATTTCTCTGGGTCTCTCCTTTCTCTCCCTCTTGTCTTTTTTTCCTTCTTTGTCTCTCTCTTTCTTCCCCAGATCTCTCTCCTCTCTCCTTCTCTCTTTACTTTTCTTCCTCTGAGTCTCTCCTTTCTCTCCCTCTTGTCTTTTTTTCCTTCTTTGTCTCTCTCTTTCTCCCTCAGATCTCTCTACTCTCTCCTTCTCTCTTTACTTTTCTTCCTCTGAGTCTCTCCTTTCTCTCCCTTGTGTGTCTCCTCTTTTTCTCTGTCTTTCTTTCTCTGGGTCTCTTCTCTCCCTTTCCTTATTTCTCTCCATTGCTCTCCCTTCACTCTCTCCCCCTTCTCGGCCTCCATCTTTCTCCCTCTGGATCCTTCCTCTCTCTTCTCTGACCCACGCAGCCCAGTGACCGCAGAGAACCCCTGATTCTCACATTCTGGAATTCATGGGGCAGCGGAAGGATTTCTGATAGAGTCCCAGGACTTGAGTTCAGGTCTTGATTTTGCCACTCATTCCCTGGATGTCACGGCAAACCTCACCTCTCTGGGTTTCAGGTTCTTCCTTCTCTGTGAAAGGCTGGCGTTCAGGGGGGGCAGCTGGAGTGCAGGAAGATCACATATTAAAGCTGAAATACTTTGACCCCCTAATGAGAAGATGGGACTCATTGGTAAAGTCCCTGATGTTGGGAGAGATTGAAGGTGAAAGGAGCAGGGGACGGGAGAGGAGAAGATGGGTAGTGTCACGGAAGCAGGGAACTTTGGGAATTTGGGAGCTAGTGCAGGGTAGAAGGACCTGGGGGGCCGTGACCCCCGGGGCCAGCGAGTCGGACAGACTTCCCGGCAGTTCAGCATGAGCAGGAGACTGGGTTCGAATTACAGCAGACACTGTGTGACCTTGGCCAAGCCTTGAAACTCTCTAAGTCTCTTCATGGACCAAATGAAAAGGCTGGACTGGTTGACCTCGAGGGTCCCTTTCACCTCAGGATCTAAGGTTCCTCTTTCTGTTTGTGTCTGGGTTTCTGAGTCCCCGAACACCTCTTGATGCTCTCTCCTCCCATCCTCGAAGTGGCTGCAGCGCAGGTGCCTTCAGGTAAGAGGGAGGGCCCAGGGTCCCCTTCTCCAGATGTCCCGAGCCCTGGGCTGGGGGTGAGGGCCTTTTCTCCCCATCTCCCCCCACCCCTGGCCTGACTGTGCCTCTGCCTCAGTGGATTCCTCGGCCCCGGACTCTCACTGTGGGCCCCTGTCCCTGCCCCTGCTCGTGGGACTCGTGGCTGCTGACGCCTTGGTGACCCTGCTCATCGTGGGAGCCGTGTTCGCCTGTGCCCGGCCCCGGAGGGCCGCCCAGAAACCAGGTGAGAAGCTGTGGCCGGAAGGAGAGGAGGGAGGAGGGTCTCCTGGAAGAGGGCTGTGGAGATGGGTTCTGGCTCCTCCTGAGGTCGTTCTTTCTCCCCAGAGAACAGCAGGGTCTACGTGAACATGCCGGGAAGAAACTGAGCCCCCAGCACCCCTGCCTTGTGAACAAGCACCCACATTGTCTTCGGAGAACCCTGGGATGACTTGCCCCCGCCCCGTTTTCACTGTAGCCTCCTTCGCTCCAGAAATAAAGAAGTCATTTTTACGCGCAGGACATGGATCTAGCCTTTCACTAGAACGTCATGTATCGCTCCCTGTTGGGTGTGGAGCCTGGGATCCCCAGGACCCAAATGTCCCCGTAAGCCGTGCTCCCGGGGCTCAGGTAGAGCCATGATTTTAAAACCTGGGATCTGGTGATTTCCACAACTTCGAAAGCAAGGATCTGGCGGGCCCGTTTCCAAGCCCTGCAGGACCAAGAATCCCAGGTCCTAGGAGGCAGAGGTTGCCGCTCTCTGATTACCTGCAGGCCCTTAGGACCCTGGCCCCTTCACCCGCCCCCTGACCCTTAACCTCCGGGAAACCAAAAGTTCAGCACAGATCAGGTCTCTGCTCCATGTTTATTGTGAGAAGAATGCTGGGAGGGGGGAAGGCTCCGGGGTCACTGACAAGGACAGGGAGCTGTAAGGGGGCAGTGGGTTCTGGGGGTCAGAGGCGGGGAGCTTCCCACACTGGCATCTTCAGGGCCGAGTCCTGACTCATCTGTAGAATCCATGCTGGGGAGTGAGGTCGCTGTAGACGTCTCCTCTCTGGCCCTGGAGTTCCTGGGGGGGGGGGGTTGGGAGGACTTAGGCAAAGGGTGACATGAAGGGGACTCATTGGGGACACGTACCAGGGGGCTCCTCTTCTGGGTCATGAAGATCCCTGGCTGTGATGTCAGAGGCTAGAAGGGGCCAGGGCCTGGCTAGGAGGCCTGGGGGGAGCAGCTCTCCTCGGACTGGCAAGGCAGTCTCTGGGCAGAGCCCGAGGGAGCCAGAATAGCCTCGCCCGCCTCCCCTGCCCCCAGCCTCCCACTCCTAGCCCACCCGGCTCTCCAGTGGATTCTCACGCTTCCATCTGGCTGAGATGGAATTGGCTTAGAAGCTACTGTACTCTGCTACCAAATTCCTTTCCTTTAGCCAAAGTCTTTCTTTTATCTGATGTGTCCTGATTTAAAATCTGCCCTGGGGCTGGACCGGCCCATGTGTGGCCATGGGGCCTTTGCTTTCCTGCTAGAGAAGACAGAAAGAGCAGACACGAGGCCCCGGGCTGGCTCCGGGAGGAACTGGGCCACGAGGGGATTTCTCTTACCTGATAGGGGGACTCTGTCTCTGTCATTCTCTGCTTCTTGGAAGCTGGGTGAAGGGAGAAGGAGGGAAGCAAGACATGTATGAGGCCTTCTGGACTGGGGACCCCCGGCTCTTCCCCGCCGCTGGGCTCTCCCCGGACAAGGCTTTCCCCACCCCGGTCACTCCCGACCCTCCAAGTACGCTGGCGTCTCCCGTTCCTTCCTCCCCTGCTCTGCCCAGTCCCCGCCCTGCCCCATCCTCTGGTCCCCCCACACCGTCACCCTCTGCAGGCCCAGCTCGTTCCCTCACCCTCTGGGGCATTCCGACCTGGAGGCACAAGGCGGCCCAGATAGTAAACGGCCAGGGCGATGAGGATGGTCAGAACGAGATCTCCAAGCACGATCCCGGCCAGGATCCCTGGGCTCACCCCCGGGCAGAGGCTAGATTCTAAGGAAAGCACAGGATCAGGGGAGATACGGGATAGGCAATGGGAACCCGGCAGGGGCTGGGGTCCCGGAGCACATCCCGGGAGAGGCTGGAGGGTCAGAAGGATTCTCCCAGGATAACGAGAGTAAGATTTCTGAGAGGGGATCCATGAAGGATTCTGGGAGTCAAAAGGGAGTCTTGGGAAGTGCCTGGAGAGCCAACGAGGAGTCTGGGGGGAGGAAGGACTAGGGGCAGCCAGCAGGAGAGAGATCTTAGGAAGGGGTCCAGAGAAGCAACAGGGCAGAAAGTCCAAGCTCCTGCCATTTTGAAATCTGTTGGGGGAGGGGAAGCATAAATGTTAACTTTCAGAGACTGAGAGTGGAACTTTCTAGTTCAGGGCCCCGATTCCCAGCCCCAAAGGGGTCAAATCTGAGCAAAAGTCAAAGCAGAGCAGAGGGACTTTACATGCAACCTGGGCCATCCGGACCTTTCTCCAGAGCCACTAAGGGTGTGGAAGAAAGTATTTTAATGCTCCTCAGTCCTCCCAAACTATCACTCTCTGTCCCAGCCTCCTGGACCCCCAAGTCTTGATGCTAAAGAGCTTGAACACCTAAAGATCAGAAGGTTTGGGATGCGAGTCCTCGGACGCTTCCTAGCATATACAGATAGTCCCCCCAAGTCTTCCCGCCAGAGAGCTCCTCCCCAGCCCAACCACCAAGCTTCCCAGGCTCTGGGTCCAAGATTATGGAGATTTTCCTGTCCAGGGTTCAAAGCAAGCCCAACTCACCCCCTGGGGTCAGGAGCAGGGCCAGGACTAGGCCCAGGCAGAGGGTGGGAGCTCTGCCTCTCCCCATAGCTGGGCCAAGGGAATCTGGAGCCTGGGGTCTGAAGGGACGGGCAGGGTGTGGCAATGTCTGAGCAGAGAGGAAGTAGGAGGCGGGGAGAAGGGGGGAGGGAGAGAGGCATGACACCAGGGAACCCAGGCACTGGATCCCCCCAAGGTCCTACCTCCCAAGGACCCAGGCATCAGGCCTCCAGCCCCAGGCTTTCAATTAGCCACGGATGGAGCCTCATTGTGGTGTCTCAACTTACTGGGTCTGCTACTGGGGAAGACAGAGAGGGGAAGGGATAGAGACAGAGACCGATATATAACATGAACAGAGAAAGTGGAGAAAGAAAAGAGACACAAAAGGTGGTCCTAAATGCACGGCCTCTGGGGTGGTCTCCTATGGAGCCAGTGGGACCCACAGCAGAAGGCCATGGCGATCACTGCCCTCTGGGGGTTGGTGATGGAGACTGGGACTGGGAAAGAGGACCAGCTGCTTCCCTGCCTCAGAAGGAATAGGAAATGGAACAAGCGGGAGTTTTTCTGTCTCCCCAGGCCCAATCCCCAACTCCCTCAGAAACCCCGAGCCAGTCCTATGATGTTTGTGAGCTCTGTTGGATGGGGGGTAGGGACATTTTCCAGGAGAAAAAAAAAAAAAAAGAAGGAACCTGTGGTTTGGGTCCTGGGGAAATGACGTGATGAGAGTACGGCCCAGAATGCAACCCCCTTCCCCTTTCTGTTTCTCCTCTTCCCAGAATGCAATTTTTCCTCTCCCTTCTGCTTCCCCTCTCCCTCCATCCCTATCCTAGGAAATGGTCTTTGTTGGAGCCCCGGGAAAGGTGCTGCTCATTTTTAGATGTCTTAAAGACCTTGGAGGCTAAAGGGAACTCAGGAAGATATACGACCCAGAACTTGGGGACTCTTCACAGGCTCTAGGCTGGCAGCTAACAATGCATCTTCTTAGTGATGAAGGTTAGAGATCAGTTAGAACTTATCAGAGATTCTGCTAGACTTGACCAGGCTCCTTGGCAAGATGACACTGAGTCTGGCTGCCAAGGTCTATCAGATTAGATTGGCGAGGCGGGAAACCAGTTCTCTGTGGCTTATTGAGATAATATTTGTATAAGAGTGGAGCCCATCCCCAATCCCAATCCTGCCCTGATTAATAATGAAGATTTAGAATTCTTCATTGAATCAATCAATGAAAATAAGCTCAGTGTGATCTGATCCAATAAGCATTTATTAAGTGCCTACTGTGTGCCAGACACTGCTAAGCTGGGGTACAATAAGAGGCAAGAGACAATGTCCACTCTCGAGCCTAATGGCAGAGACAACATTCAAACAAACATGTATGAAGTAAGGTATATACAGAAAATAAGCAATAGAGCTTCAAGGCTCCAAAATTTGGTGGGCAGCTAGGTGACGAAGTGGAGAGAGTTCTGGGCCTGAAGTTGGGAAGACCTGAGTTCAGATATGACCTCAGACACTTCCTATCTGTGTGACTTCACCCTGTTTGCCTCAGTTTAGTCATTTGTCAAATGAACTAGAGAAGGGAAATGACCAATCACTCTAGTAACTTTGCCAAGAAAACCCCAAATGGGAGCACACGGAGTGAAGACATGATTGAAAGGACTGAACAACAAGCAGAATTTGGAGGGAGCGAGGAGGGGCTCCAATAAAAGATGGGATTTTAGTTGGGACTTAAAGGGAGGAAATATCTTGAGACTGGCTGCTGGAAATCAGTTATGCCTCCTGGGGGCTATGTATAAAAGCAGCAAGAGGCTGTCAGACAAGTGGTCATGAAATCCAGCAATAAAGAATTCCTGGGAGGGAATGGTCCCCACTCTGCCTCCCCTTGATCTTTTAGATTTCAGCATCAGCAGCGATATTCCCAGAGCAATAGTGGATGGCACCGGGAGCTGAGAAACACACCTAGCACATACCAGATCCATGGAAGAAAGACAATTTTCAGGGTTCTACATGGGTACCCCCAGAACCCTCAGAGACCAGCAGAGAGTTATACCCAAGGGGAATTTCACGAAGATGACAGAAATGGAGAAAAGACTTCCAATAACCAGGAGTTAAAAATTTACTTTCTGACCACACACGTGCTCCAATTTTGAACCCACTCTCACCACGGACTTTGGATGTACAAAAAAAAAAAAAAAAGGCATTTCTCTGATTTGGGGGAAGTGGGGGTAGTGATGTTTCCGTAACGACAATCCTTCTTTGGTTTATCTACTTAATAAATACTCTTTCTAAAAGTACATTTGGTCTGGCTGATAAGCAGTGGAGAGAACGCTAGTAGGGGCTTATGAATAATATTTAAAAAGCCTAGTTTTTCAAGGTTACTCCAAGGACCTGAGCAACAATAACAGCTGCATTTTGAGGTTCTGGCCTGCTAATGGAAGTGGTAACTGGGAAAGTAGTTTCAGAGCAAAGCATTTTCCAGTCTTTAAGGTGCTATATAAAATTTAACTATCATTATTATTACTTCCTCACAGTCCTCTTCACCTTGGACCTACTTAGATCCCACCAGAATTTTTGTGTCCAGTTCTAAAAAAAAAAAGGACACTGACAAACTGGAGAACAACTAGAAGAAAATGGCGGTGAATAAGACCATAGGATCATATATTTAGTGCCAGAAGGGACCTGTGAAATCATCGAGTCTAATCCTTTACAATTAAGGAAACTGAGGCCCACAAAGATGAAGTAACTTGAGTTTTGAGCTCATGCCAAGAACTGGTTAAAGAAATTGATGATCGAGGACCTATGATAAACCCTGTTACCTCTCTCCTAACAGAGAAGTATGGAGAGATTGCTTTCCTTGATCCCCCCCCTTTCTTTCAGTTTTTAAGCACAAGGGGGGGGTAGGGGGGGACAAGAAATTAGCAAGAGTGATGAGGCAAAAAAAAAGAGGTCTATTGAAATAGTTTGTAATGTACAAAAGAGATGGAAGTTGAGCAAGAAGCACAGACAGTTAGGACAGCTTTGAAAATGACATTTAGAATTTATTATATACTTTTTAAAAATCAAGCAATATGAAATGGAATGGTTTCATATACAACTCTCCTTTTGCGTTCTGCTGTGTATATAGAAATATTAATTTTTTAATTTTAAGCTCAGAATTAAAAAAACTAATTCAAAAAAGCTTGGAGAATAGGATGGAGAGCAGTTATCAAATATTGTCCCAAGGAAGCTTGATTAACTTTGTTCTGCTTAGTCCAGAGAGCAGACTCAGGAGCACTAGGAGAAAGAAGAGGAGTTAGAATGGATATTAAACTTCCTGACAAAGAAATCCAGTAGGAAAAGGGAATGTGTCAGAAGATCCTGGGTTTGCTATTGATTAAGTATGGGCTAGATGTCCATTTGTCAAGAATGTTGAAAGGGATCATACTATTTAGATATTCTTTGAGGGGCCTGGAAGTCCGGCAAGTTTGTGGTTATCCTTCTTTGTATCAGGAACTTCTATGGTTGGCTTCTGTCTCTCCCATAATTCTATGATTCTATCTTTCTATCTGTGTCCCTGATCCTCTCTTCCCCACCCCAGAGCTTTGAAGCTTTGTTTCAGATTCTCCTTGTCTCTTCCATAGCTACTAAGTCTTTACTCTCTCTCTCTCTCTCTCTCTCTCTCTCTCTCTCTCTCTCTCTCCCTCTCCCTGGCATCTCCTCCAGTGATGGGAAAGGAGCTGCCCCCAGGCCTGAGTTAATTTTAGATGCATTTTCTCATTAGATACAATTAGGAAGGAGTCCAGAAAGCATCTGCTGGAAACCTGAACAGCTTCAGGCATTGAGGGCAGGCACAGGCTCTGTCCAAGGTCACAGGCTCCCCCATCAGACCTGGGACTATCTTTTCCATTCAGATTTAAACTCTCGTCTCCCTCTTCAGACATTCAAATCCCTAGGCTCAGATTCCCATTTCTCCTCTCAGACATACATGGTCAAGGAGGAGAAAATTAAATGGACAAGAAAGATGGAAGAAGAAACTGAGGAAGGATCATTAGAAGAAATCAAATGGATGGAGGAGGAAATAGGGAGCTGGAGAATCTAGAAAAGGAGAGTCAGAAGTGGAGGGTCAGAGTACAGAGAATTAGAGAATGCAGGATCCATGGGAGAATGGGGGGAATCAGATGAAAAATAGTCAAGAAGACAGTGATCAATTGACAAGCATTTATTGACTTTTCAGAAACATTTGACACTTAACCAGCCCCTTCTTTGCAAATATCCTCTCTCCTGCCCAACCTTTCATGTCTGGTTGACAGATCATGGCTTCTCTTATAGCTCTCTTCCTCCTCCTCTGGCCATTCCTTTGCAGTTCTCTTTGCAAGATCACTATCCATGCCCCACAACCTAATGATGGACGTATCTTTATCTTGGCCCTCTTTCTACATTCTCTGCGATTTTTTTCAGCTCCCAAGGACTCAATTATCATCCTATGAAAGGATTTCACTTACTTAGCTATTCACTAATAACTTCTTGACCTTCAATACCATCCTTCCAAGTGCTGGACAGCTCCTCTGCCACAGACCTCTCTTAACTCTTCCTTCAAAATGGAATAGATTATTTCCCCTAAACCCAACCTTCCTCCCAACTTTCAAGGACACCACCATCCTTTCAGTCACCTCGGATGGTGGCTTCAGGGGTGTACTCCACTCTCCTTCACCTCCCCCCCATCTTCACTTAGTTACAAGACTTGCTGATTAAACACTAGAATTTGTAAACTCACACCAGAACCACCCTGATCCAAAGCATCATCACCTTTTGTCTGAATGACTGCAAAGGCATCCCTGACTTTAGCCTCTCTCTCTTCCCCCCAAATCACCCCCCATTCAGCTGTTAAAGTGATCTTCCTAAATCACAGATCTGACCATTTCATAATCAATTTCAGAAGCTTCACTGGCTCCCTATTCTCTCTAGGAAAAAAGCATCACTCTTCTGTTTGTCATTTAAAGCCCTTCACAAGTTTACCTTCCCAGGCTTATCACACCTGTTATATTTACTGTTCAGGAATCATCTTGCTTGTTTATATCTGTAGCCTCAGAATTCAGTACAGCCACTGGAACACAGAAAGCTTTTAATAAATGCTTTTTGTTCATTCACTCCCATTCCATACCCACTTTCATGTCCTTGTCTAGGCTGTCCTCCATGTCAGGAATTCTGTCCCTTCTCACTACCTCTTGGAGTCCTGAGATCCCATCAAGGCTCAGCTTAAGGACCCTCTTCTTCAAGAAGCCTTTTTTAAAATTTGAAAGTTGTTAGCAAGCTCCAAGAATCACTGTGCATTTATTTTGTGTCACTGCATTTTTTTTGTGTCACTGTGCATTTACTTTGTGTCATAGCATTTATTTTGTATCATTGTGCATTTATTTTGTGTCACTGCATTTATTTTGTGTCACTGCATTTATTTTGTGTCACTGTGCATTTATTTTGTATCACTGCATTTATTTTGTGTCACTGTGCATTTATTTTGTGTCACTGCATTTATTTTGTATCACTGTGCATTTATTTTGTGTCACTGTGCATTTATTTTGTATCACTGCATTTATTTTGTGTCACTGTGCATTTATTTTGTGTCACTGCATTTATTTTGTATCACTGTGCATTTATTTTGTCACTGCATTTATTTTGTGTCACTGTGCATTTATTTTGTATCACTGCGTTTATTTTGTGTCACTGCATTTATTTTGTATCACTGCATTTATTTTGTGTCACTGCATTTATTTTGTGTCACTGCATTTATTTTGTATCACTGTGCATTTATTTTGTCACTGCATTTATTTTGTGTCACTGTGCATTTATTTTGTATCACTGCGTTCATTTTGTGTCACTGCATTTATTTTGTATCACTGCATTTATTTTGTGTCACTGTGCATTTATTTTGTGTCACTGCATTTATTTTGTATCACTGTGCATTTATTTTGTCACTGCATTTATTTTGTGTCACTGTGCATTTATTTTGTGTCACTGCATTTATTTTGTATCACTGTGCATTTATTTTGTGTCACTGCATTTATTTTGTCACTGCATTTATTTTGTGTCACTGTGCATTTATTTTGTATCACTGCATTTATTTTGTGTCACTGCATTTATTTTGTATCACTGTGCATTTATTTTGTCACTGCATTTATTTTGTGTCACTGTGCATTTATTTTGTCACTGCATTTATTTTGTGTCACTGCATTTATTTTGTATCACTGCGTTTATTTTGTGTCACTGCATTTATTTTGTGTCACTGCATTTATTTTGTGTCACTGTGCATTTATTTTGTGTCATTGCATTTATTTTGTGTCACTGTGCATTTATTTTGTGTCATTGCATTTATTTTGTATCTCTCCTCCAGTTACCCTCCAGGAGAATATCAAGGCTTGGAAGGCAGGGAATGATTCGCTTTTAAATTTGTACTCCCAGTGCTCAGTGCACATAGTAGGTGCTTAACAAGCAGGCAGATATTATTATCTGTTACACGCCAGCTCTGGTGCTGGGAATGCAGCTGTAGAAGTAAATTAGCCCCTGCCCCGGAGATGTCACATTTTAACATCTGACTGGGGACACAGCTTGTTTATAGTCTAATAAATACAGGACGGATACAGAACAAGCGCCCACCCAAGGGCGCACGAACAGGTGGGGCGGTGGCTTCTTGCAGACGTTGGCATTTGGCCTGAATCCCCCAGGGAGCCGAGAGTTCCCAGGGATGTGGGAGCCCAAGGATGGGGGGCCGAGGACCGGGCGCCAGAGGGCCGGGGGTCGGGTGGACAGGGGGAAGATGGAGGGTCAGCATGAAGGACCTCAAAGAGGTTTGAGGATGGGGGAGTCAGAGAATGAGGGGGAGATGGAGGTTCGGAAGGAAGGGCAGACAATGGGGAAGGGAGGGGTTAAAGGATGGAGGGTCACGGGGTGGGGACCACTAGGGGCTCTCTCTGAGGATGGGCGGGCAGATGTCGGAGAATGGAGGGTCCGAGGATAAGGGCGGGGCGGGGGATGAACCGGCCCCCGGGACGGCGCGAGGGTGCGGGAGGGGCGACCTGAGTTTCGGCCCCGCGGGCGGGGGAGGACTCCAGGGTTCCCCCGGCCTGGGGCCGGCGTTCACCCGCAACGGGAGTCTCCCAAGGCTGGTCGCCTTTAATCGGGGTCGCGCCTTTGCCTTTGCCTTTGCCTTTAATCGAGGAGCTCCTGTCCCTTTAATCGAGACCGCGCCTTCGCCTTTAATCGGGGCCGCGCCTGCGCCCGGCCCTGGGTTCCCGGAGCGACCCTCGCGGAGGCCGCCACGCGCGGAACAGACCCGGGGGGAGTCTCAGGGCGGCGGCGGCGGCGGCGGCGGCGGCTTCGCCTCGTCCCCCTCGTCCTCCCTCTCCCCCTCCGGCCCGGCCCCGCGTGGGCGCTCCCCCCCACCCGGCTCCTGGGCCACGGCCACGGCCACGCGCGGGGCGGGGCGGGGCCTCCTGCGGCCCGCGGCCCCTCCCCCCCGGCCCCGCGCGGCGGCGGCCGCTGCTGCTGCTGCTGCTGCCGCCGCTGTTACCGCTGCCGCCGCCGCCTCCACCGCCACCGCCGCTGCGGCGCCGCCTCCGCCCCCACGCGCGGCCCGGCGGTCCGGCGCCCCCCATGGCCCCCGCGCCCCGGGCCCCGGCCTCCTGCCCGCCCGGCCCCGCCCTGCCCCGCGTCTCCCCACCCCCCACGCGTGTGCCCGGCGCCCGGGAGTCGGAGACCGAGCCGCAGCCGGGGATTGGCGGGGCTCGAACCACGGCCTGATCCGGCCCGGGGCCTCGTGGGCCTGGGCCCCAGGGGTCCGGGCCCGGGCGATCTGTGACCTGTGACCCCGCCCAGGGGGCTCCAGGTAAGAGGCGAGCCGGCGCTGTCCACGGTCCGGGCTCCGGGGATGCCTTCTGGCTCCGGTGGCTCGTCCCCGTGGCTCGGGCCCTGTCCGTGGCTCCTATCTGTGTGTGTGTCTGTCTCTCCCCGGACTGTCTCTCTCCGGACGGTGCCCCCGCTCCGGGCCCGGTCCTCGGGCTCCCCTGCCCCGGACTCCCCTGCCCCGGACTCCCCTGCCCCGGACTCCCCTGCCCCGGACTGTGTGCGGCTCCGGCCCAGCTCCTGGGTGTCTGAGGCTCGGCTCACTCCCTCCCGGCCCGGAGCTCTCCTGGGTCCTTCTCTGCTTCTGCCCCTCTCTCTGTGTCTGTCTTAAACTCTGGCCGGATCTCTGCGTCTCTGCCCCTCTGTCTCCCCATGTCTCTGCCCACCCCGCGCCTCTCCATGGGTCTCTGCCCACCCCGGGTCTCTGCCCCCACCCCGGGTCTCTGCCCCCACCCCGGGTCTCTGCCCCCACCCCGGGTCTCTGCCCCCACCCCGGGTCTCTGCCCACCCCGCACCTCTCCATGGGTCTCTGCCCCCACCCCACACCTCTCCCCACCCCGCGCCTCTCCATGGGTCTCTGCCCCCACCCCTGGTCTCTGCCCCCACCCCTGGTCTCTGCCCACCCCGGGTCTCTGCCCACCCCGCGCCTCTCCATGGGTCTCTGCCCCCACCCTGGGTCTCTGCCCACCCCGGGGTCTCTGCCCACCCTGGGTCTCTGCCCACCCCGGGGTCTCTGCCCCCACCCCGGGTCTCTGCCCACCCCGGGTCTCTGCCCACCCCGCACCTCTCCATGGGTCTCTGCTCCCACCCCACACCTCTCCCCACCCCGCGCCTCTCCATGGGTCTCTGCCCCCACCCCTGGCCTCTGCCCCCACCCCTGGTCTCTGCCCATGCCGGGTTTCTGGCCCACTCTGTGCCAGCTGCCCTGACCCCGGGCCCTGCCTCTCTCCCCAGGGCTCCCGGGTGCCAGCCTCTGTAGCCGTGGAGTGAGGATGCTGGGCCTGCCGCTTCTGTGCCTGTTGGCTCTGGGCCCCCCACAGCCGGGGGCTGCCAGCGCGGTGGGACCGGCGTCGGCGCCCGACGGTTCGGTTTCGGGGCCCTGCCCCCGGCGCTGCCGATGCCAGACCTCCTCGCCCCCCCGGAGCGTGCTGTGCCCGGGAGCCGGCCTGCTCTTTGTGCCCCCGGGACTGGACCGCAGGGCGTCCGAGCTTCGTCTCCCCGACAACTTCATAGCCTCGGTTAGGCGCCGGGACCTGGCCAACATGACGGGCCTGCTGCACCTCAGCCTCAGCCGCAACACGCTGGCCCACATCGCGCCCGGGGCCTTTGCCGACCTGCGCGCCCTGCGCGCCCTGCACCTGGACGGCAACCGCCTGTCCTCCTTAGGCGCGGCCCAGCTTCGGGGGCTGGTCAGCCTGCGCCACCTCATCCTGGCCAACAACCAGCTGGGCGTCCTGGCGCGGGAGCCCTGGCTGACTGTGCCGAGACCCTGGAGGACCTGGACCTCAGCTACAACAATTTGGAGGCGCTGCCCTGGGACGCCGTGGCCCGGCTGGCCAACGTCAACACCCTGGGCCTGGACCATAACTTGCTGGCGGCCGTCCCCGCGGGGGCCTTCGCTGGGCTGCACAAGCTGGCCAGGCTGGACATGACGGCTAACCGGCTGACCACCATCCCTCCGGACCCACTTTTTTCCCGGCTTCCCGTGCTGTCCCGGCCCAGACCGGGAGCACCGGCCTCGGCCCTGGTACTAGCCTTCGGGGGGAATCCGCTCCACTGCAACTGTGAGCTGGTGTGGCTGAGGAGGCTGGCCCGGGAGGATGACCTGGAGGCCTGTGCCTCACCCCCGGCCCTGGGAGGCCGCTCCTTCTGGGCCGTGCGAGAGGACGAGTTCGTGTGTGAGCCTCCGGTGGTCACCCACCGGTCCCCACCGGTAGCCGTGCCCGAGGGCCGCACCGCCTCCCTGCGCTGTCGGGCTGCTGGGGACCCCGAGCCCCGAGTCCGCTGGGTGTCCCCCCGAGGCCGGCTTCTGGGGAACTCCAGTCGCACTCGGGCCTTTCCCAACGGGACGCTGGAGCTGCTGGCAGCCACGCCTGGCGACGGCGGCGTCTTCACCTGCATCGCGGCTAATGCTGCCGGAGAAGCTACCGCCTCTGTGGAGCTCACCGTGGGGCCACCCCCACCCCAGCTGGCCAACAGTACCAGCTGTGAGCCCCGCGCGGAAGGAGAGGACGGAGAAGGGGGGGATCCCTCTCACTCCCTCCTCTTCATCGGCCTCTTCGTCCCTGGCCCCCATGGATCCCCGGGCCGGGCTCCCACAGGCCCCCGAACACGACGGGGACGGCGAAGGGGGCAGCGTCCAGGTGGCCGAGCGCAGCGCCACAGCCGCCCTCATCCGCTGGCCCGACCACGGGCCCGTCCCCGGCCTCCGCATGTACCAGATCCAGTACAACAGCTCCGCCGATGATATCCTGGTCTACAGGTGAGTGAGGAGGAGGAGGCCTGTGGGTGAAAACAGGACTGTGCAGGTGTGGGGGGAGGGGGAGATTCAGGGCAAATCCTGCCTCTGATATCTACTAGCCCTGGGCCTAGGCAAATCCCTGAAAGTCCTAGGACCTGTTTTCTTATCTGTAAAATGGGAGGATTGGACTCTTAGGCCCCTTCTGGCTTTCAATCTATGATTGGGGTGAAGATGACACTGAATGGTGGAATTAGGAGGAACTTGGGGGAGGAAGCTAATAAAAAACCTGGAAGTTGGCTAAAAATGGACCCGGTGGCAGAGCTGAAAGGAAATGGGGCGTCTGAGACAAAAAGAGTCACTCTTAAGAGTGGGACTAAGCCAGGAGGAGTGGAGAGATGTGGGTATGGAAGGCAGAGGAGGAAGGGAGGTCAGCAGGGAGGTGTGGGAGAGAAAGGGGGAGGGGAGCTCCAGCATTTACCCAAGGCCCATTCGGGGCCCGGGCCCATTCAGGGCTGGGCCCTTAAAGTGCCAGGCCCATTTGGGGCCAGGCCCATTCGGTGCTGGGCCCATTCAGGGCCAGGCCCTTTTAGTGCCAGGCCCATTTGGTGCTGGGCCCTGGACCGGGCCTATTTGATGCTGGGATCAGGGATCAGGGAATAGAGAAGAAAGGAGCAAGCTTCTGTTCTTGGGAGGGCCCATCCTAGGCCCGAAGCCAGGCTCAGTCCCTTCTTGTTTGCAGGATGGTTCCCGCTGGAAGCCGCTCCTTCCACCTGACGGACCTGGTGTCGGGGCGCACCTATGACCTCTGTGTGCTGGCAGTGTCGGAGGATGGGGCCACCGGGCTGACGGCCACGCGGGCCGTGGGCTGTGCCCGCTTTTCCACAGAGCCGGAGCTGCGGCCGTGCCGCTCGCCACACTCAGGGGCGCCCGTCCTCGGGGGCACCATGATCATCGCTCTGGGGGGCGTTATTGTCGCCTCTGTGCTGGGCTTCATTTTCCTACTGCTGCTCCGATACAAGGTGCATGGGGACCAGCCTCCGGGCAAGCCCGCGACTCGGGGAGGAGTCAGCAGCGTCTGCTCCCAGACCAACGGCGGGGCTCCGGCATCGGGGCCCGAGAGCTCAGCCTCAGACTCAGACCCTACGCCTCCAACCCCCGTCAAGGGGCACACCTTGGTACAACTGGACTTCGAGCCTTCAAGGGGGCCTCGGGGCCGGCTCGCTCATGAACGTGGAGGGCAATGATCCCGAGTGAAGCCCTTCCGATGTCCCTAGCTCTGGACTGCTCCCTAGAATATCTCCAGTCTCAGCCTGGCTCCATCTTGGCCCATTGGATGCCTTGAGACCTGGCCTTGGCCCTGAGATGTTCTTTGGCCCAGCCTGGCCTGGCCTCCCAGGCGCTCCCAGCCCCGGCCCCAGGGATGGACGTGTTCAGAGCAGACGCCAGGGGCTGAGGCTGGGCCGAGAAGGGGCATGGGGGGAGTCCATTCTTGGATGCTGGCCCACCTCGTGGCTCCTGCCCAACCTCCTATTTTTAACAATCCCGCAAGGGACTTGGCGGGAAAGTGGGGACACTATGGAGATTATGTCAAGAGAACCTATTTTTCTAAACTCTGGCCTCATTCGTTCCCTTATCTGTCTGTCTATCCATTCAGACACCCGTCCATCTGGGGTGGTCATCACCCTCACTCACACCCTGTCAGAAAACTCCCCTCCAGACCAGGGCCACGTGTGTCACCAGGGGCTCGAGGCCGGGGGCTGGGGAAGTCCCCAGCAGCCAGGGCAGGTCTCCCTTTTAACCCAACCAGAATAGGACAGCCATGAGACTGGCATCCCTCTGATGGTCAGGGCCTGATTTGGTGAGATTGGGGGTGGGTCAGTCCAGCCGGGTTTGACTAATGGCGGGATCCCCAGATGTCACAGGTAGAAGGAGCTTAGAGACCTGAACCAAGCCTCTCACATGTTCGGAGAGTTGGCAGGAGCCAGCCGCTTCTCTGGGATCCTGGTTTTCTGGATCTTCCTCCTGGAGCCCGGTGACATAAGGAGAACCTTCTCATACCCAGGGCTCTCCTCTGTGGGCTCAGTTCATCCTCTCTACTCCTGTCCCTCCTTTCCAGGGCAGGGAGCATCCTCTCGGGCTCAGCACCCTCACTTGTAAAATGAGCTCCATGGCTCGCCAGGCCCTTCTACCTGTGAGTCCGTGATACTCTGCCAGTCACCCCCTGAACGATGGCTAGGATGACAGGGCCAGAGCCCGGGGAGAGGCACAGGGCTGAAGAAGAGGTCAGGACTTTGTGTCGGGAGAAGGTGCCTGAACTGGGCCTCTAAGGACAGATGGGACGGGGCAGTGTGGGCTGGATGGGCCAACCTTCAGGCGGGAAGGTCATCTGGGGGATCCCAAAGGCCATTTTCTCCAGTTTGCCTGGAGTGGGGAGTGTAAGTGTCACGAGGGATGGCTCTAGATGGCAAAGAGCCCCGAGTGTTGGCCAGAAAAGTCTGGGTTTGGTCTGAGTCCCAGGAAATGGTTTTGGTCTGGAATAACATGGGGGGATTCGAGGATCACAAGCTGCTGGGCAGGCTTCGAGGCTGCCTGGTTCAAACCTATCAGATTTAGGGGGCAGCTAGGTGGCACGGTGGATAGAGCACCAACCCTGAATTCAGGAGGACCTGAGTTCAAATCTGGTCTCAGACACTTAACACTTCCTAGCTGTGTGACCCTGGGCAAGTCGCTTAACCCCAGCCTCAAAAAAAGAAAAAAAAAAAAAAATCATCAAGCAAACCTATCAGATTTTACAGAGTAGGAAACTGAGGCTAAGAAAAGTTTGAGTGTCTCGCCCAGAGTCTGAGGAGGGAGATCTGAAGCCAGATCTCCTACCTCTAGCTCCAATACCCTGACCTCCATTTTATGCCCCCACTCCATGATGACACAGAGACGCTCCTGGGTCCGCTGGAAGGGGGGCTAAGAGGAGGTTTTCCTGCAGTCACTAAGGATTTGGGGGACCCCCAAGATGGCTGTTCAGCAGCACCAGCCATAGCAAGGACAGACCTGGGCAACGTTGCCATCGTCCCACTGGTCTTGTGTGGTTTCTTGTAGCCAACAGGAAGGCCACGGCCTAGCCAATTCATCAGTGATGATGGATTCAGGTCATTACCCCAGGGAACACTCATCTCCAGAACTCCCCAGTTCTCCAGCTGTGGTCCACAGCTTCTCCTGACCTTGTTCGGAAGACTGACGTACCCAGAGTCCCTGGGGAGGTGGGAGCCGGGCTGCTGGGGAAGCGTTGGGCTCTCAGAGCCGGTCGTGGAAGGGGAAGGGAGGGATGGACCATGGTCTCTTGGCCCTCACCAGGGGAGAGAGTGAAGGCTTTGTGGGATGGATAGCATTCTACTAGATGGGAAAGTGAGACGGGGTGGAGGGGCAGGCCTTCCAGGCTGAGGGGCCGCTAGGAAAATGGCTCCAGTTTGGCTGGAGAGCATAGAGCACCAAAGAGAATGGCTCCAGATCAGAGAGAGTCCAGAGCAATTTGGATGGGAGCCCACCGATTCCAAGGTACGTTTTCGGAGCTGGGGAGAGGCTGGCGTCTCCATCTGGACTGTCTATAAATTGAATAGTGGGATTGAAGCCCCCCCCCTTCCCACACACATCCAGTCAGGAGGCTCAGAGAGGGCAGTGAGCTTGCACTCAGGAAGACCTGAGTTTGAACACCATAACTGAGTACTTGAACACACGTTCTACGGCCTCCCTCTGCTTGAGGGTCTCTATTTGCCAAGCGAGGCTGTCAGGCTTGATTTTGTCCTTCTCCAAATCTGTGAGCCCATTCACAAGGTCCCAGGGAATTCCATAGGACACAAGTGCTGGCTTCTGGTTCATGGGTCAGAGAAGCTGAGCTGAGGCCAGGGGACTGGGGGGATGGGACAAATCTGAACCCAGCCCCCCGGGGGGCTGCCCTTCCACAAGCAGGAGTTCCTCCAGTCTTTGCTTTGGGCCTTCCTGCACCGAGAGATCCCTCCCTTTAACTAGCCTTACAGTCAGTGAAGATTATTGAGTCGTTTCTACTTCCATCTACCCCATTTTTTTCATTTTTTAATTAATGAAATCAATCATTAAGTGCCTATCAGGTGCCAAGCATTGTATTAGGGGCTGGAGACATTTAAAAGGGCCTGCTTTCAAGGAGCTTACGTTCTAGTGGTAAAGAGGGAGAAGGGAAGGAGTTTCTTCTCTCTCCGCCCCCCCCCCTGCCCTGTTCCCTTCCCTTCTTCAGCTGTAAGCAGACCTTTTCCTAATCCCCCTTCCCCATAGGGCTTTGGGAAGAAACACATGGCTAAGACCCATCTTGGGTTACCAGAGATTGCTCATGTGCAGAGTGGTAAAACATTTTTCTCTGCAAAAGGAAATAAAAGTTTACTGGATGAGCCGAAGGAAAGGAATAGAACTTTCTCATTAAGTCATTTTTCAGTCATGTCTGCTTCTCCATCACCCCATTTGGAGTTTGCTTGGCAGAGAGACTAGATTGATTTTCCATTTCCTTCCCCGGCTCATTTCACAAAGGGGGAAACTGAGGCAAATAGGGTGAAGTGACTTTCCTAGGGTCACAGGTCTGGATTTGAACTCAGGAAGATGAATTTTCCTGACCTCTGAACTGGCACTTCATCCACTTTAACACCTAGCTGTTCCCAGAACACAACCAGTGTGAGGCTAATTGGGGAGTGTCCCTAAGAGTAGAATACTATTGTTCTACCTGCCATGGGAGGTGGGGGAAGGAGGGGGAAAATTGGAACAGAAGGTTTTGCAAGGGTCAATGCTGAAATTACCCATGCATATGCTTTGTTAAATAAAAAGCTATTAAAAAAAAAAAGAGTAGAATACTACCCCATAACTCCAATCCAGTCCCCTTCATTATCTGTTGTGTTATTTCACATCCTCCAAATTTCCCACCATTTACTGAACTGTCCCCCCATTGTGCCTGCCTATTTCTGTCTCTGTCTATGTCTCTGTCTCTGTCTCTCTGTTTCTGTCTCTGTCTGTCTCACTGTCTCTTTCTCTGTCTCTGCCTCTCTGTCTCTGTCTCTCTCTGTCTCTCTCCCCTGTGTGTCTCTCCCACTCATCTGCCTGTGTTCCCCTTCCTTTGCCTCTCCTCTGTCCCT
The DNA here is from genome assembly GCF_048593235.1 of Sminthopsis crassicaudata. Taxonomy (NCBI): domain Eukaryota; kingdom Metazoa; phylum Chordata; class Mammalia; order Dasyuromorphia; family Dasyuridae; genus Sminthopsis; species Sminthopsis crassicaudata. The sequence goes on along the minus strand of NC_133619.1, from coordinate 636,792,408 downwards.
TTCTTTCTCTTTCTCTTGCCTTTCCATCCCATTTCTCTCTTCCTCTGATTCTCTTCTTTGCCTGTCCCTCTCTATCTCCTCCCCACCCAACTTCAATCCCAGTCTCTTTCTTGTCAGCCTCTCAGACACGTCACATGGTTCATCCCTCCCTGGGGTCCCCGTGTTCCTCTCAGGGATCCCGGAGTCCTTCCTTTACTGCCCACAAGTCCCCACCACAGTCCCCCATATCCTGTACAAGCTGCTTCCTCATTCTCCCCCGTGTCCCCTCAGTGTATGTTCTGGGAAGCCTTTCAGGGGTCCCTGCTCCACCCCATCGTCCCCACTACTCCCCCCATCCTTGACACTGCCCCTCTAATATGGGTCTCCCCATAACGTCTCTCTGAGTTCTTCTGTCTCCCCACACTGTCTTCACTACACTCCCAGCACTCCTTTCTCCATGTTCCCTTACAACCTCCCACACTGTTCCCATGCCCTTTGAACAATACCCTATGACCCTTTCCACTCTTTCCCTAAATTGTCTCCCAAGCCACCTTCTCCCCTCCCTCTACTTCCCTCTGACACTTCTACTCCTCCATCCCCCCTTTCCTCTAATGTCTCTATTATATCCCCTCCACACTGTCCCCCAGCTACATCCAATCTTTGCCCACCCCACCTCCTTTTTCTCCCTCATGCTCCCTACATGCACTAGCTTTACATCTGCCCTCCATACGGTCCCCCACAGCCCATCCCCCATTGTGGTTTCTCTCCAACGCTGTCTCCTCCATCACTGCTTCTCACATCTGTCCCCCTTGGATCTGCATTGCCCCAGTGTTTTCCCATCTCTCCCCTCTCCTCACCACTGTTTCCCACATTATTACTCATTCTTTCTGTTTGCTTTTGCCTTGGCCCTCCACAAACTTGCTCCCCCCTACTTTCCTCACTCCGTCATCCATTCTGTTTATTATTCCCCTCATTGTTTTGTCACCCCGTATCTCCTCATACTGTGCTCTCCATGTTTATCCAAATTCTGCCCTCTTCTACTATTTCTTCCACTATTTATTTCACCTTTACATTGTCCCCCCTTTGTCCTCCCTACATTGCCCTCACCATGATCTTTTGTGCTTTCTTCTCCATCTCTCCTTGTCCCTGAACAAGTGACCCGGGCAGTGCACTCCTGGCTCCAGATTGGGGTGAGGCAGCTTTGTTCTCTGGCTCAAGATGTCCTGGGACAAGGGGTGACGTCTAGGCCATTGTCCCTGCTTGCCCCTCCTTGCTCTCGACCAAGCATTCTGCACAACGAGTCCTCCCAGGCCACAGGATACAGTCTCTGCCAGGACACAGGTTCCTCATCATCCCCCAATCTTCTCAGGTCCCCATCCCTAGCTCTACCTAATTCTGGCTCTAGAAATTTTCTACTCAGCCCACTCACTGTCCTTCTGCCTAAGAATTCTTATCTCCCACTCTCTCCTCGTTCCCACTCCCACCCCCAATCTCTTTCCTCTCCCTCCTCCTCCTTCCCTCCCACTCTCTCTCTGGCTCTTCCTGTCTCTGAATCTGTCTCTGTCTCCATCTCTGTCTCTCTCTGTGTCTGTGTCTGTGTCTGTCTCTCAGTCTCTTTTTCTGTCTCTGTCTCTGAATCTTTTTGTCTCCATTTCTCTTTCTTCTTCTCTGTCTCTGTCTCTTTGGCTCTTCTTGTCTCTTTGAATCTCCATCTCTGTCTTTCTCTGTCTCCATCTCTGACTTCTTCCTTCTGTCTCTGTGTATCTGTGTCTCTGTCTATCTCTCTGTGTCTGTCTCTCTCATTCTTTGTCTCTATCTTTTTCTGTCTGTCTCTAAATCTTTCTGTCTCCATCTCTCTTTCTTCTTCTCTGTCTCTGTCTCTTTGGCTCTTCCTGTCTCTCTGAATCTCTATCTCTGTCTTTCTCTGTCTCCATCTCTGTCTTCCTCCTTTCTCTCTCTGTGGATGTGTCTCTGTCTGTTTCTCTGTCTCTGTCTCTGTCTCTCTCACTCTGTCTCTATCTTTTTCTTCTGTCTGTGTCTCTCTTCCTGTCTCTCTCTGAATCTCTCTGTCTCTCCACTTCTTTGTCTCTCTTTCTTCTTCTCTGTCTCTTTGAAGGAGGATTCATAGTGCAGTAGAAAGAATAACAGACCTGAAGGCAGAAAATCTGGCTCTGGCACTTACCAGCTGTGCAATCAGGGTCCAGTTATTCAACCTCTCTGACCTTCAGTTCCAGCATTTATAAAATGGGGCTAATGACACTTTCTTCCTAAGGGTAAGAGCCCAAGAAGAGTGTAAATAAAGTGTGTTCTGTCAATTATTCTCTATTTTTTACCTAGTTCTGTTCTTCCTAGATCTCTCCCCGTCTAGGTCTCTTATCTTTTCCCAAATCTTATCTAGATTCTTTCCAGCCCGCCTCACCCTTCCTTCTTTTCCTGCCTTCCTCTACCTTGTCCCTCTCCTGGCTCCGATTTCCACCCTTCTCCTCTTTTGTAAGCTCTCCACCCAGTCTTCCTTTTCTCCCCCCATTCTTAGCCTAGCTTTCATTCCCTCCATGTCTTCTTCCTTTCTTTTTCTTTGGCCTTTCTCCATTCTCTGTCTATCCCTTTCCATACCAGCCTCTTGTCCCTGTCTCTCCTCTACCCTGCTCTCCTTTCTTGACCATTTCTGTCTCCGTCCCTCCCTCTATTCCAATCTCTTTCTGGTCTCTGCCCCTCTATCCATCTCTCTCTCAGCCTCTCTGGCCGTTTGGTAATTAAGCTCATTAAGGCTAATTACCGGCCCTGGCCCTCCTGGAGCCAGCATTAATAGGGACATCCGTGTAGGGAAAGGGTGGGGCTGGGGGCCGGGTGCTGACCCCGAGTGTGGAGAAGTATAAATCCTCCCCATGAAGGAGCAGCCCCAGCCAGGCTCCCGGACAGCCGGGCTCCAGCCCTCTTCTAGGCCAGTCCTTTACCCTTTCAGCTATGGAGCGGGATGCTGGGAGCTTGGCCCTTCTTCCTAGGGGCAGCTGGGAGGGTCTATGAGGGCTGTTTCTTGGGACAGGGGGAGGACTCCTCTAACCCGGGACAGGAGGAGGACTCTAACCCGGGACAGGGGGAGGGCCCCAACTAGAGAGCTGCGAGCTAGCTTCAGTCCGTCGGGGAACAGGTCCAGGGAAAGCTTCTAAATCCTCCTCCCTCTCCCCCAGGCATGGCTGCCTGCTTCCCCACCCTGCTCTTCATCTACCTCTGGCTCCCGCTGGGTGAGTGTTAAGGAAGGGGCCTCGGAGGCAAGGGGTGGCGGAGCTTGGAGAGCTCGCTCGGAGCCGTGAGCTCCTGCGGTAGGGAGTCGCTAGCTAGGCCGGAGAGGCAGGGAGGGGGTTATAGGGAGCAGGCTCTGGACCCGAGACGGAGGAGGCGCGATCCGGGAGCCCGCGGCGGAGTCGGACGTGCTGCAGGGTGCAGGCCGGTAGGATGTCCCGGCACTCGACCCGGCTCTCTCCGCATTCTCCGCCAGGTTCGGCCAGGGGCCCCGCGGGCCGCTGCTTCCTCACGGCCTTTCTGCAGAATGGGGGGTCGGCGGGGCCAGACTTCCGCCTGCTCGTGTCCCGGGCGCAGGAGGCGGCGGCGGATTCCGAGCGGAGGCTGGCCCGGGTGATCGTGGAGGCCCCGGGGGCCGCCTTCCGCCGGGAGCTGACCCTGGAGCCCGGGCGCACGCTGGCCGTAAAGCTGCCCTCGAGCGTGGAGCTGCGCGGCTCGGGGACAGGCCTGGGCGCGGTCCGGGTCACGTCGTCGCTGGAGGTGTCCGTGCTGGCCGTGAACTCCCGGCCGCGCTCTCTGGACACCGCGCGGGTTTTGCCCTGCGAGCAGCTGGGCCGGCGCTACGTCGTCGTCACGCCGGCGCTGCGGCCCGGGGACAGGTACAAGGAGTTTGCCGTGGTGGCGGGGCCGCAGTCCACGCGCGTGCGGATGATCGCCCCGTGCCCCGTGACCCTGGACAACGTGACCCGCCAGGCCAGACAGCCCCTGGACGTGGTCCTGGCGCCCTTCGGAGCGCTGCAGGTGCAAAGCGAGAGGAAGCTGTCCGGGACCGTGGTGAGCGCCGAGCACCCCGTGGCGCTGGTCGCGGGCCACAGCTGCCTGCGCGCGGGCCGCGACTGCGAGCTCGTGTGTGAGCAGCTGCTGCCCGTGGGCCGCTGGGGCCGCGCCTACGCCGTGCCCCCCTTCGCCACGCGGGACCCCGGCACGGAAAGCTCCTGGGACTACGCGTACGTCGTGGCGGACAGCGAGGGCCACCTGGACTTCTGGAGGGGCGGGGCCCCCGGCGAGCGGCTGCTGGAGCCCGGCCGCGTCCTGCGGTTCCAGGTGGACTCGCGCCGGCCCCTGGCGCTCCGCTCCTCCGTCCCGCTCCAGGTGCTGTTCCTGGCCGGCGGCGGGTCCCGGTGGGGCGTGGCCTACGACCCCTGGTTTGCGCGGGTGCCGGCCGAGGACGCCTACGGCCCCAGCTACTCCCTGACCGAGCAGCCCGGCTTCTCCAACGTGGCGCTGCTCGTGGCCCCCGGGGAGGGGCCGGGGCCGGGCTCTGTGCTGCTGGATGGGCGGCCGCTCACCCACTTGACGTGGCGGCTCATTCCCTGTGGGGACGGGAGCTTCTCCTGGGCGGAGGTCCCCTTTGGCACCGGAGGCGGCGGCAGCCACCGGCTGGAGACTCTCGGGGGCCAAGACATAGGGGTCCTCAGCTGCGGGACCTCGGCCAACGCCGGCTTTGGGACCCAGGCAGTGAGGCAGACCGGTGAGCCGGCTCCCCCGCCACGGAGAGGCTAGGGCTGGGGTCGCCTGAGTCCCATGGGAAGTGGGGAGCCCGTGGGGAGGGGGGCTGGGAGAGAGGGGGCGCCTGAGCCCCAGAGGGAGGTGAGGAGCCCACAGGAGATGGGGACTGGAAGAGAGGGGACTCCTGAACCCCATAGGGAAGTGGGGAGCCTGTGGGGGGAGGGGGCTGGGAGAGAGGGGATACTTGAGCCCCAGAGGGAGGTGAGGGGCTCCCAGGGGCTGGGGACTGGGAGAGAGGGGGTGCCTGAGTCCCATAGGGAGGTGAGGAGCCCGCAGGGGCTGGGGACTGGGAGAGAAGGGACTCCTGAGTCCCATGGGGAGGTGAGGAGCCCGCAGGGACTGGGGACTGGGAGAGAAGGGACTTCTGAGTCCCATGGGGAGGTGAGGAGCCCGCAGGGGCTGGGGACTGGGAGAGAAGGGACTTCTGAGTCCCATGGGGAGGTGAGGAGCCCGCAGGAGATGAGGACTGGGAGAGAGGGGACGCCTGAGCCCCAGAGGGAGGTGAGGAGCCCGCAGGGGCTGGGGACTGGGAGAGAAGGGACTTCTGAGTCCCATGGGGAGGTGAGGAGCCCGCAGGGGCTGGGGACTGGGAGAGAAGGGACTTCTGAGTCCCATGGGGAGGTGAGGAGCCCGCAGGGGCTGGGGACTGGGAGAGAAGGGACTTCTGAGTCCCATGGGGAGGTGAGGAGTCCGCAGGAGATGAGGACTGGGAGAGAGGGGACGCCTGAGCCCCAGAGGGAGGTGAGGAGCCCTCAGGGGCTGGGGACTGGGAGAGAAGGGACTTCTGAATCCCATGGGGAGGTGAGGAGCTCCCAGGGGCTGGGGACTGGGAGAGAGGGGGACTTCTGAGTCCCATGGGGAGGTGAGGAGCCCACAGGAGATGGGGACTGGAAGAGAAGGGACTCCTGAACCCCATAGGGAAGTGGGGAGCCTGTGGGGGGAGGGGGTTGGGAGAGAGGGGACGCCTGAGCCCCAGAGGGAGGTGAGGAGCCCGCAGGGGCTGGGGACTGGGAGAGAAGGGACTTCTGAATCCCATGGGGAGGTGAGGAGCTCCCAGGGGCTGGGGACTGGGAGAGAGGGGACTTCTGAGTCCCATGGGGAGGTGAGGAGCCCACAGGAGATGGGGACTGGAAGAGAAGGGACTCCTGAACCCCATAGGGAAGTGGGGAGCCTGTGGGGGGAGGGGGTTGGGAGAGAGGGGATACCTGAGCCCCCAGAGGGAGGTGGGGAGCCTGTGGGGGGGAGGGAGCTGGGAGAGAGGGGATGCTTGAGCCCCAGAGGGAGGTGGGGAGCCCGCAGGGGCTGGGGACTGGGAGAGAAGGGACGTCTGTGCCTCTGAGGGTTTGGGGTGCACAATCCGGATAGGCAGAGCAGCTTTTAACTGGGCACCTGGATCCCACTCTCACTCCAGCTGTCTTCCCCCTCCTCCCTGACAGTCCTTCAAACCACGACTTTATCGGAACATCTGCAAGCTTTCGGCTCCGTGGTTGACTCTCCACAGCTGTCAGAGCCGGATCCCCTCTCTGGGTTCTTCCCTCTGCCCCGCCCTCAGCTCAAGACCCTTCCCCAAGTGGACTCCCTCAATCTGCCCCTCCCCAATCGCCTCCCTCATTCCCTGCCCCCATCGCCAGGGCCTCCCCCGCATCCCTTTCTTCTGCCTCCTGTCTACTCCCCAACCTGCAAGAATTATTTCTGCAGCAAGGGCACATCGTGTCGCCTGGTGAAGAACGTCCCTCGGTGCGTGGCCCAAAGGCTGCCAGAGACTGTGGCGGAAGCTGTGGCCAAACCTGTGACTGTCACCGGGCCCGAGTCTCTGTCTGGGCCCATGGCAGCTGCAGGGGCTGTGAGCAAACCTGAGGCCATCTCGGAAACTGCGGCTGCAGCAGGGCCCGTGGATGGCTCTGTGGCGGGGCCTGTGGCAGAGACCCTGGGGGGAGCTATAAGGGGCCCCTTTGTTGTGGGCAGATCCTTGGGTGAGTCTGAATCAGAACACCAGCCAGGACTGGAATCCGGGATTGGGCCCATTGCCGGGTTTGTATCAGAATCCGAAATTGGGTCAGAACCGGGGCTTGGGAATGGAGAGGCATCTATTGAGGAATTGGGCCTGGAATCTGTGGAGGTTCCTGGGAGGGGATCTGACCTTGGCTCCATTATAGTTGCTGAGGATTTTTCTGAAGCTGAGCCTGGGCCTGAAGCTGCAGCCACAGGGACTTGCTGGGCTTCGGGACTCCCCTACTTTCACACCTTCGACCGGCGTTCCTTTGCGGTGCCAGGAGCCTGTGCGTACACAGTGTGTCGCTGTCCTCAAGGAGTCGCCGGAGCAGGGCTCCCGGCCTTCCACGTGTGGTTTGGTGGCAGTGGGGGCCAGCTGCCCTTCCGCTACGTTGCCCTGCGTGTGTTCGACCACACGATCACTGCTGCCAGATACGAATATGGCTTCGTCAGGGTAAGGGCCTGGGCGTCTGGTCTGTCCTCCCCACTTGACACCCAGGCATCTGTGACCTGCTCCCCTGCCTTTCCTAGAGAGCGGGGAATCAGGCCCTCTCCAGAGCCCCTCTTCCTGAAGGCTCCTGGGTCTCCCCCCAGGTCAACCAGCAGCAAATCCGGCTACCGGCGACCTTGGCAAATGGGAAGATTCGACTCTACTACCGAGGGACTGAGCTGTGGGCTGAGGCCCAGATTGAGGCAGTAACCGGGCCGGGAATTAGGACCGCAGCTAAGGCAGTGGCAGGGGAAAGGACAGGATCAGGGTCCAGAATCTGGACAGGGACTGGGACCACAGCCAAGGAAGGGGCTGCAGTTAAGCCAGGGGCAGAAACCAGGACCGAGACATGGACAGCTTCCGGGGCTTCCCCCAAGGTAGGGTCTGAGACTTGGATGGGAACTGATACCGGGCCCAAAGCAGGGGCTGGGCCTTGGACCGGGACCAGTACTGGACCCAAGATAAAAGAAGTAACAGGGTCCAAGACTGGGACTGAAGCCCAGACAGGGGCAGAGGTACCATCAAGTACCTGGACTACATCAGAGATTGCAACAGCAGCCAAGGCAAGGGTAGGAGTTGGGACCAGCATGGGACTGGGACCTCAGATTGCTTTCCGCCTGATCTATGACTGGCAGCAAGCCCTGTCCCTCAAAGTGTCTGGCGGGTACCGGGGCCACGTGGGGGGCCTCTGTGGGAACTTTAATGGAGATCCAGCAGATGATCTGAGCCTCACACAGCAGGGCCCTAGCATATCTGGCTCCTCTGCCTCTGTCAGACTTTTTGCCCAAGCTTGGGCCTTGGAGCCGAAGAATGCCCCCTGTCACTCACAGTGGGGGTCTCCGTGCATTGTGGGCCCTGAGGGGCCTGAGGTGAGAGCATGTATGCTCATGGAAAACCCTAAGGGCCCCTTCGGAAATTGCCACCCACTCCTGGATCCCAAGCCCTTTGTACTCAGTTGCCTGGAGGCGGCTTGTGCCTTCCCTGGCTATAGACCGGTGATTTGCCAAGAGCTGGAGACGTATGCCCATGCCTGTCAGCGGGAGGGAGTATCTCTGGGCCTCTGGAGGCCCATGACCTATTGCCGTAAGTGCACAGGGGTCTTGGCACAAATGTGTCGTTATCCTGGACCTTGGGATTTTCTGGGAAGCAAGGCCCCTTAGGTCTTGGGCTAAAGAAGCTAGGGTTTTCCTTGAGTCAGTGGGCAGTGATCCTAAGCAGCAGGCAGGACTTCCTGTGACCTGGGCCAGGAGGGAAGTGGCCAGCTTCTTATCAGTGACTAGAATGAAAGAATTGATTGGATGCCTATCAAATTTTTAGATGGCAAAAAAGGTATGAGGGTTACTTCCCCATCTTCTTCTTCCCAGTCTCCTCTCCCTCCCATCTCCTATGAGTTATGAATATTTCTCCAATTATTTGTCTTCCTGTAAAGGGTTTGATAGTTATATTTATATGAATCTTGAATATTTCTGAGTAGGTAAAACTCCTAATTATTTCTGCATTTTAAAGTTATTTTGAATAGTTTCTATTATTGCTTCTCTCTGGGTTTTTACTTTTGTATAAAATGCTAACATTTGTGGGTTAATTTTGGGTCTCTATAGCTCCCCTCTCCTCCTCCACATCCTTTCTTTTTCATTAAATTTGCAGACAACACAAAGCTGAGAGATATGAGAGATTCTGGATATTAAAAAATCAATCCAACCAGGCAACAAGTTAGAATTCTGGGGCCAATCTGATAATATTAAATTTAGGATTAATAAAATTATAAATGAATGAATGAATGAATGAATGAATGAATGAATAAATAAATAAATAAATAAACAAACAAATAAATAAATAAATAAAACGTGAAGTCCTTTACTTAGGTTCAAAAAGTCAGCTTCCCAATTGCAGAATAGGACAAGTCCAACAGGAGGGCAGATCCTGTGAAAGGTTTGGTGGGGTTAAATTAGCTTCCAGTTAATTTTTTATTTAGTCACTTTTCGGTAGTATCTCACGTCTCCTGACCCCATTTAGGGTTTTAGGTGAAGATACTAGATTGGTCTGTCATTTCCTTCTCCAGCTCATTTTACAGTTGTGGAAACTGAGGCAAACCAGGTTAGGTGACTGGCCCCGGGTCTCACATCTAGGAAGTGTCTGAGGTCATATTTGAGGAGGCAGGTTTTGGCTCTGAGGGAAGATCCCGCAGGGCGGCGCTTAGGGAGGCAGTTGCAGCTCCCAACAGTGGAGCTGTCCAGCAAGGAAGGGGCTGAACTGCGGAGCTTTACCGTTCCCTGTCGCTGTGGCCTCCAAGCCCAGTGCGATGGAGCGCTCGGGTGCGATGGAGCGCTCCGGTGCGATGCTTAATAGAGAGTCGGCTGGTGTCCTGGATCCCTTCCGCGGAACGGAGGATTCTGGGTCCCGGGCCGGTGCGGGGCCGAGGGTCTCCGTCTGGGAGATAAGGCGGAGGCCCTTGGATCCGGGGATGGGAGGCTGGAGCCGCGGCTTCGGGAGAGATGAAGGGGCTCATCCCCGGCCCCCTCTGTGTCCTCTGTCTCTGCAGCTCGGATCTGCGGACCCAACAGCCACTATGAGCCCTGCGGTTCTGCCTGCCCGGCCACGTGTGCGGACCAGGAGCCCCCGCGGCGGTGCCCGCTGCCCTGCCTGGAGACCTGCGCCTGCGACCCCGGCTTCGTGCGCAGCGGCCCCGCGTGCGTGCGTGGCGGCGGCCCGGGCTGTGGCTGCCGGCTCGAGGGGCTGCTCCTGGCGCCCGGGGAGGCCCTTTGGACGGGCCCGGGCTGCGGCCGCCGCTGCTGGTGCCCCGCCGGCGGGGGCCGGGCTCGCTGCCGCGTGGGGGGCTGCGGGCCCGGCGAGCGCTGCGCCGTGACGGGGGGCGTGCGCGGCTGCCGGGCCTCGGGGATCGGCACTTGCCGGGCCGCGGGCGCGGGCCACTTCGAGACCTTTGACGGCCACCGCTACCGCTTCTCCGGCTCCTGCAGCTATCTGCTCAGCGGCCTCACGAGCTTCGGCCCGAGCGGGGGGCAGACCCTGACGCCCTTCCGCGTCCTCCTCAACGCCGGGCCCGCCGGCCGCCCCGGGGGGGTCGAGGTCTTTGTGCCGGGGGGCCACGTGCGGCTGGACCAGGGCCAGGCCGGCAGGGTTCTGGTAAGGAGGGAGGGCTGCCGGCCCCACCCTGGCACTGCGGGTCTCCTGCTCCCTGGGACCCGGCCCGGCCCTCCTCCCGCTCCTCCTGTTCTCCTTGCGGCTTGGGCTCTCGGTCCACCTGCCCTGCCCCCCTTTGGCATTTGCTTACCTCTCTCTCTGTGTGTCTCTCCGTCTCTCTCTGTCTCTGTCTCCCTCTCTGTCTCTGTGTCTCTCTCTTTCTGTCTCTGTCTGTGTCTCTCTCTCTGTTTTTCTGTCTCTGTCTCTCTCTGTCTCTGTGTCTCTCTGTGTGTCTCTCCATCTCTCTCTGTCTCTGTCTCCCTCTCTGTCTCTGTGTCTCTCTCTTTCTGTCTCTGTCTGTGTCTCTCTCTGTCTCTGTGTCTCTCTCTTTCTGTCTCTGTCTGTCTCTCTCTGTTTTTCTGTCTCTGTCTCTCTCTGTCTCTGTCTCTCTGTGTGTCTCTCCATCTCTCTCTGTCTCTGTCTCCCTCTCTGTCTCTGTGTCTCTCTCTTTCTGTCTCTGTCTGTGTCTCTCTCTGTCTCTGTCTCCCTCTCTGTCTCTGTGTCTCTCTCTTTCTGTCTCTGTCTGTGTCTCTCTCTCTGTTTTTCTGTCTCTGTCTCTCTCTGTCTCTGTGTCTCTCTGTGTGTCTCTCCATCTCTCTCTGTCTCTGTCTCCCTCTCTGTCTCTGTGTCTCTCTCTTTCTGTCTCTGTCTGTGTCTCTCTCTGTCTCTGTCTCCCTCTCTGTCTCTGTGTCTCTCTCTTTCTGTCTCTGTCTGTGTCTCTCTCTCTGTTTTTCTGTCTCTGTCTCTCTCTGTCTCTGTGTCTCTCTGTGTGTCTCTCCATCTCTCTCTGTCTCTGTCTCCCTCTCTGTCTCTGTGTCTCTCTCTTTCTGTCTCTGTCTGTGTCTCTCTCTGTCTCTGTTTTTCTGTCTGTCTTTCTCTGTCTCTGTGTCTGTCTCTTTCTGTCTCTGTGTGTGTGTCTCTCTGTCTCTGTCTCTCTCTGTCTCTCTTTGTCTCTCTGTCTCTCTGTCTCTCTGTCTCTTTCTTCTTCCTCTTCCTTCTCCTTCTTCCTCTCTCTGTCTCTGTCTGTGTGTATGTGTCTCTCTTTCCATTTTTCTGTCTCTCTGTCTCTTTGTCTCTGCTTGTCTGTCTCTGTCTCTTTCCATTTGTCTGTGTCTCTCCATTTCTCTCTCCTTGTCTCTCTTTCCAAGTCTCTTTTCCCCACACTCTGTGTCTCTCCCCAGCTCTCTGGCTTTTTCTGTCTCCTGTTGCCTGTGTCCCCCCTTATCTCTACGCCTCTCACTGCCCCCCCCCTCACCCCTTGGCTCTGTCTTTTGCTCTCTACAAGTGTTTTGCTCTCTCTGTGTCTCCCTCACCTGTTCTCTGCCCATCCTTCCCTGGATCCCTTCTCTCCCCCCCCCCCCCACCATGTCAGTGCCCTGCATTTCCTGGGTCTCTCTCATGTCTTCTCTGACGTGACCTTTGTCCCTCCGTGTGCAGGTGAACGGGGCGCAGAGGAACCTTCCCTGCCAGCTGGGCAGCCGCGTCCTGGTTTTCCGCAGGGGGTGGGACACCGTCATGAGTTGTGACTTTGGCCTGGAAGTGGCCTTCGATGGGGGCAGCCACCTGGTGCTGGCCCTGCCCAAGAGCTACGCGGGACAAGTGGCCGGTCTCTGCGCGAACTATGATGGAGACCCGGCCAACGACCTGCTCCCCGCGCTGGGACACCCCACGGCCTCTGGCTTGTCCGGTACCCTGGCCCTGGTCCACAGCTGCCGCGTGGGGACGGCCCAGGGCTGCAGAGAAGAGGCCGATGACAATTGGAAGCATGCCATTGGCGGGTGCGAGGGGGCCATCGGAGGCTGTCACAGTCTCATAGCACACGACGGACCCTTCCGGCTGTGCCATCAGAGGCTGCTCCCCCAGGGCTACTTTGAAGACTGCGTCCAGGACGCCTGCCTCATTCCTGAGAGAGGGGCCTGCCCCATCATCGCAGACTATGCTGCCGCCTGCCAGGAGGAGGGGATCCTCATCTACCCATGGAGGACCTCAGACTTTTGCCGTGAGTGCAGAGCCTGGCAGCTGAGCCCTCGGCCCCGAGGGACCCAGACCCCCTGATTTTGTCTGACTTCACAGGGAAGTGGGTGTCCCCAGGTAGCACTCACTCACTCGGCCTTTCTCCCCGTAGGCCCGCCATGCCCGGCTCACTCCCACTATGAGCTGTGTGGGCCAGCTTGCCCAGTCACCTGCGGGAGCCTCTCGGGGCCTGCAGGCTGCCAGGCCAGACGGTGTCGAGAGGGATGTGTGTGTGACCCCGGCTTTGTGCTGAGTGGGGCAGCCTGCGTGCCCCTGCACCAGTGTGGCTGCCTCCTCTCTGGCCACTACTACGAGCCGGGCCTCCAGCTCCCGGGGGTTTGGGGGGAACCATGCAGAAGCCCCTGCGTCTGCCAGGCTGGAGGCCAAGTATCCTGCCCCTGCAAGGCCCCCCAGACCTCCCCTGGCCCTGCAGGCTCCAGCCCGGGGCTCTGCCTGATCTCTGGAGGCTCTCATTGCCGGACCTTTGATGGCAGCATCTTCCGACTCAGTGGGCACTGCTCCTACCTCCTGGCCAGCACAGCCCCCAACTCCCTGGCAAGCCTCCCGCCCTTTTCAGTGCTGGTGGATAACGGGCCCTACGGGGCTGCCGTCAACCACGTCACCCTCGCTGCGGCCGGACACCACTTTGGTCTCGATCGTGGGGACTGGGGCTATGTCACAGTGAGTGGGCCTCCCGAAGGGCCTTGGGGGCTGGAGAAAGGGCTGGACCAAGGGCTCCGAGGCTGGGAAAGCCAGGGATGATGAGAAGTGGGTGAAGATCCCAGGGAGGGCGTGAGGTCTCTGGGGGCCTCAGTCTCTTTTTCAGCTGGATCTCTGGGGATCATTCCTACGTGTCTCAGTCTGGCTCGGGTGCGTCCATTTGTCCTCTGTGCTTCCTCCTCCTCCTGTCTCCCTTCCCTCACCTCCTTTCTTCTCTCCTTTCCCCTTCCTCTCCTCCCTGACCTGGTGCTTGCTCACCCCACACCGCCCCCAGAGTATCCCCGGTTTCAGGGAGTCTTCCCCACCCCATCTCTTTCCTACCTGCAGGTGGATGGAGTGCGACGCTGTCTCCCATTTGGGCTTCCTGGCGGGGAGGTCCGAGCCTTCATGCAGGGGGCCTCAATGGTGCTCGTGGTGCAGGAAGGGCCCCGCCTGGTCCTGAGCCAGGGCCCCCAGCTCAGCCTGACTCTGCCCGCTGCTTATCGGGGCTACACGCTGGGGCTGTGTGGGAATTACAATGGCGACAGTGCAGACGACCTCATGTCCTTGGGCCCAGACCCCGGCTTCCAGTCCTGCCCTCTGCCCCGGCCCTGCCCTGGTCCCGGCTGCCCCAGCATGGGGGAGGCTGCCAGTGCCCCATTCCAGGGGCCCGACTCCTGCGGGCTTCTGCTGGCAGCTGAGGGCCCGTTTGCCCCCTGCCACAGGGCTTTGCCCCCAGAACCCTTTTTCCAAAGCTGCCTGGCCGATGTCCTCCGGGGCCAGGGGAGCCGCGGCGTCCTGTGCAGCTGTCTCAGGAGCTACGTGGCCGCATGCCAGGAGGCAGGTGCCCAGGTGCTGCCCTGGAGGAGCTCGGAGCTTTGCTGTGAGTTTGGGGGCAGCGGGCAACAATGGCTGGCTGCCGAGAGGCCGGGGGGAACCAGGGCTGGGGGCTGGGCTGGCCCTTTGGGGTCGGGCGGAAGGGCTAGCACTGGGAGTCTGGGGCAAGGTCTCTGGAGGAGCTGGAGCTGGGCTGTTCAGAACCAGGACAGAGTCTGGGGCCCAGACTGAGAAAGGCTGGAGGACCAGAGAGCTGGGCAGAGCCCCAGCAGGGGGGAAGACCTGAGAGCTGGGATGCCTTGGCAGCTGACTTCCCACCTCTGTGCCCACAGCCATGCACTGTCCTGAGCACAGTCACTACAGCCTGTGTGCAGACCCTTGTCCAGCTGCCTGCCCAGGCCTCCAAGCCCTCGTCCGGACCCCGGGCCAGTGCGCCGAGGGCTGCCAATGTGACCCGGGCTACTTCCCAGCGGCCGGGACCTGCGTCCCCCTGAAGAACTGCCCCTGCTTCCACCAGGGCCTCTACTTCTCGGTGAGCGTCCCAGCCCGGCCCTCCCCGCTCCCCTGGGCTCGGCCTCTGCTCCTGGCTCTCACCTGCTCTGCTTCTCGCCCACCTCCAGCCCGGCCAGACGGTCCTCACTGACCAGTGCACTTCCGCCTGCTCCTGCCAGCCCGGGAAGGGGGTCTCCTGCGTCCCACACCGCTGCCCCGCGGGGAGCCCCTGCAGCATCCGCCACGGAATCCTCGGCTGTGCTGGCCCAGGTGACCCCGATGACCATTCCCTTGGGGGGCTCCCAGGGTCTGTGCTGGGGCCCGGAAGCGTGGTGCTGGCTGGTAGGAGCGGTCAGCGGGGCCTCAGCCGGGCCACTGCTGGCTCTCCTCAGAGCGTGACCTCAGGGCAGGGATCCTTCCATTCTTTACAGTCATAACCCAGCACTGTCTGACCCACACTGAACCCTTAATAAATGTTCCATAATTATCTGGTTGGTTGATTAACTAGCTAATTATTTGGCTGCCTGGGATCCCTGAAGGTAGGGAAGTACGAGGTGCAGCATACCAGGTCCCCAAGGAAGTGGGGGCTGAGGGGCTGGAGCCCCGGGTCCCTGACTCTCCCTTCCCCCCTTCAATAGCTCACCTGCTGGAGCCCCCAGGCTCGCTGACCCCAGCACTGCTCCCAGGCGTTGGCCCTGCCTGTCCCCCCCACTCCCGCTATGTGCCCTGTGGCCCAGCCTGTCCAGCCACATGCGTCAACCCAGCTGCCCCGGCTCACTGTGGCCAGCCCTGTGCCCCCACGTGCCAGTGTGAGCCGGGCCGCCTGCTCCTGGCCGGACGCTGTGTGCCCGGCGAGCAGTGTGGATGCCTCCGGAGGCCGGGGAGGGCCTTCTGGACAGAGGGCTGTGCCCGGCGCTGTCGCTGCCCCCCAGCTGGGCGCCCTGGGAGTGCTGGCCCCCGGTGCTGGCCCGCCCGGTGCCAGGGCCGCTGCGAAGAGGCCCCCGGGGGGGGACATCACTGCCGACTGATCCGTCTGGGCGCTGGGCCCCAGCCTGTCACCTGCACCGCATCTGGTGATTTCCGCTTCCACACCTTTGGGGGAGCCAGATACAGCTTCCCTGGTTCTTGTGTGTACCGGCTAGCAGGCCCCTGCGGCGTGAGGGTGAATGGCGACCCCTTCTATTTGGACATGGCCACCCAGATCCGACCTCTTGGCTGCTCCAAGTCCCTGACCCTGCGGGCCTGTGGCCTCCAGCTGGACATGAGCCCGGGAGACCCCGGCCTTCTCCGGGTGAGGCCGGCCCCCTCCCCCACAATTCCTCACTGAGACCACCATGACCCTCTGATCTCTTGCTGTCCCTTCACTCCTTGCCATTCATCCTTGCCCTCGCTTGTCTTCTCACAGTTTCCCCTCCTTCCCCAAAGAGGTTTTTGGAAGGGAAACTTGGGGGAACAAAGTTGGCAAATATTTGCAATCCCACGGGCTCCGGCCTGGTTTCCCAGGTTTATGACACGTTTTCCCTCTCCCTCCTCTGGGATCTTCTCTCCAGCCTTTGCAAAAGCTGTATCCCAGGCCCGGGGAGCATGCACCCCTCACTTCCTAATCTTGCAACCCCCAGCTCCCTCCAAGACTCGGCTCCCAGCGCCCTCCCAAATCCCTCCCGGGGCCCCCATGTCACTTTGCATGTACTTCCCTGGGTGGACATTGTTTTTTCCCAATAGAATGCAAGTTCTTCTGGCCAAGGACTGTTATATTATGGCCTTGGTATCCTCAGAATCTAGACTGGCATAAAAGAGGGGCTTAATAATTGCTCCTTGA